>NC_088383.1:47736212-48039242 GCF_037993035.2 Macaca fascicularis | reverse complement strand
CTGGAAAGAAGCTTTCTGAGAAACTGCTTAGTGTTCTGTTAATTCATCTCACAGAGTTACATGTGTATTTCGTGGATCTCTTTGCTAGCCTTATTTCTGTGGAATCTGAGAACCGATATTTCGGATCCCTTTGAAGACTATAGGGCAAAAGGAAATATCCTCCGATAACAAAGAGAAAGAAGCTTTCTGAGAAACTTCTTGGTGTTCTGTGAAATCACCTCACAGAATTACAGCTTTCCCCTCAAGAAGCCTTTTGCAAGACAGTTCTTGTGGAATAGGCAAAGTGATATTTGGAAGCCCATAGAGGGCTAGGGTGAAAAAGGAAATATCCTCAGATGACATCTGGAAAGAAGCTTTCTGAGAAACTGTTTAGTGTTCTGTTAATTCATCTCAAAGAGTTACCTGTGTATTTCGTGGATCTCTTTGCTAGCCTTATTTCTGTGGAATCTGAGAACAGATATTTCGGATCCCATTGAAGACTATACGGCCAAAGGAAATATCCTCCGATAACAAAGAGAAAGAAGCTTTCTGAGAAACTTCTTCGTGTTCTGTGATATCATCTCACAGAGTTACAGCTTTCCCCTCAAGAAGCCTTTCGCTAAGACAGTTCTTGTGGAATTGGCAAAGTGATATTTGGAAGCCCATAGACGGCTGAGGTGAAAAAGGCAATATCCTCTGATCAAATCTGCAAAGAAGCTATCTGAGAAACTGCTTAGTGTTCTGTCAGTTCATCTCACAGAGTTACATCTGTATTTCGTGGATCTCTTTGCTAGCCTTATTTCTGTGGAAACTGAGAACAGATTTTTCGGATCCCTTTGAAGACTGTAGGGCCAAAGGAAATATCCTCCGAAAAAAAAGAGAAAGAAGCTTTCTGAGAAACTTCTTTGTGTTCTGTGACATCATCTCACAGAGATACAGCTTTCCCCTCAAGAAGCCTTTCGCTAAGGCAGTTCTTCTGGAATTGTCAAAGTGATATTTGGAAGCCCATAGAGGGCTAGGGTGAAAAAGGAAATATCCTCAGATGAAATCTGGAAAGAAGCTTCCTGAGAAACTGCTTAGTGTTCTGTTAATTCATCACACTGAGTTACATGTGTATGTCGTGGATCTCTTTGCTAGCCTTATTTCTGTGGAATCTGAGAACAGATATTTCGGATCCCTTTGAAGACTATTGGGCCGATGGAAATATCCTCCGATAACAAAGAGAAAGAAGCTTTCTGAGAAACTTCTTTGTGTTCTGTGAAATCATCTCACAGAGTTACAGCTTTCCCCTCAAGAAGGCTTTCGCTAAGACAGTTCTTGTGGAATTGGCAAAGTGATATTTGGAAGCCCATAGAGGGCTATGGTGAGAAAGGAAATATTTTCAGATGAAATCTGGAAAGAAGCTTTCTGAGAAACTGCTTAGTGTTCCGTTAATTCATCTCACAGAGTTACATGTGTATTACGTGGATCTCTTTGCTAGCCTTATTTCTGTGAAATCTGAGAACAGATATTTCGGATCCCTTTGAAGACTCTAGGGCCAAAGGAAGTATCCTCCGATAACAAAGAGAAAGAAGCTTTCTGAGAAACCTCTTTGTGTTCTATGAAATCTTCTCTCGGAGTTACAGCTTTCCCCTCAAGAAGCCTTTCGCTAAGACAGTTCTTGTGGAATTCGCAAAGTGATATTTGGAAGCCCATAGACGGCTGATGTGAAAAAGGAAATATCCTCTGATGAAACCTGGAAAGAAGCTTTCTGAGAAACTGCTTACTGTTCTGTCTGTTCATTTCACAGAGTTACATCTGTATTTCGTGGATCTCTTTGCTAGCCTTATTTCTGTGGAATCTGAGAACAGATATTTCGGATCCCTTTGAAGACTATAGGGACAAAGGAAATATCCTGACAAATCAAAGAGAAAGAAGCTTTCTGAGAAACTTCTTTGTGTTCTGTGAAATCATCCCACAGAGTTACAGCTTTCCCTTCAAGAAGCCTTTCGCTAAGACAATTCTTGTGGAATTGGCCAAGTGATATTTGGAAACCCATAGCAGGCTATCGTGGAAAAGGAAATATCCTATGATGAAATCTGGAAAGAAGCTTTCTGAGAAACTGCTTAGTGTTCTGTTAATTCATCTCACGGAGTTACATGTGTATTTCGTGGATCTCTTTGCTATTCTTATTTCTGTGGAATCTGAGAACAGATACTTCGGATCAATTTGAAGACTATAGGGCCAAAGGAAATATCCTCCGATAAAAAAGAGAAAGAAGCTTTCTGAGAAAATTCTTTGTGTTCTGTGACATCATCTCACAGAGTTACAGCTTTCCCTCAAGAAGCCTTTTGCTAAGACAGTTCTTGTGGAATTGGCAAAGTGATATTTGGAAGCCCTTAGAGGACTATGTTGAAAAAGGAAATATCCTCAGATGAAATCTGGAAAGAAGCTTTCTGAGAAACGGCTTAGTGTTCCGTTAATTCATCTCACAGAGTTACATGTGTATTTCGTGGATTTCTTTGCCAGCCTCATTTCTGTGGAATCTGAGAACAGATATTTCGGATCCCTTTGAAGACTATAGGGCCAAAGAAAATATCTTCTGATAACAAAGAGAAAGAAGCTTTCTGAGAAACTTCTTTGTGTTCTGTGAAATCATCTCACGGAGTTACAGCTTTCCCCTCAAGAAGCCTTTCGCTAAGACAGTTCTTGTGGAATTGGCAAAGTGATATTTGGAAGCCCATAGACGGCTGTGGTGAAAAAGGAAATATCCTTCGATGAAATCTGGAAAGAAGCTTTCTGAGAAACTGCTTAGTGTTCTGTTAATTCATCTCACAGAGTTACATGTGTATTTCGTGGATCTCTTTGCTAGCCTTATTTCTGTGGAATCTGAGAACCGATATTTCGGATCCCTTTGAAGACTATAGGGCAAAAGGAAATATCCTCCGATAACAAAGAGAAAGAAGCTTTCTGAGAAACTTCTTGGTGTTCTGTGAAATCACCTCACAGAATTACAGCTTTCCCCTCAAGAAGCCTTTTGCAAGACAGTTCTTGTGGAATAGGCAAAGTGATATTTGGAAGCCCATAGAGGGCTAGGGTGAAAAAGGAAATATCCTCAGATGACATCTGGAAAGAAGCTTTCTGAGAAACTGTTTAGTGTTCTGTTAATTCATCTCAAAGAGTTACCTGTGTATTTCGTGGATCTCTTTGCTAGCCTTATTTCTGTGGAATCTGAGAACAGATATTTCGGATCCCATTGAAGACTATACGGCCAAAGGAAATATCCTCCGATAACAAAGAGAAAGAAGCTTTCTGAGAAACTTCTTCGTGTTCTGTGATATCATCTCACAGAGTTACAGCTTTCCCCTCAAGAAGCCTTTCGCTAAGACAGTTCTTGTGGAATTGGCAAAGTGATATTTGGAAGCCCATAGACGGCTGAGGTGAAAAAGGCAATATCCTCTGATCAAATCTGCAAAGAAGCTATCTGAGAAACTGCTTAGTGTTCTGTCAGTTCATCTCACAGAGTTACATCTGTATTTCGTGGATCTCTTTGCTAGCCTTATTTCTGTGGAAACTGAGAACAGATTTTTCGGATCCCTTTGAAGACTGTAGGGCCAAAGGAAATATCCTCCGAAAAAAAAGAGAAAGAAGCTTTCTGAGAAACTTCTTTGTGTTCTGTGACATCATCTCACAGAGATACAGCTTTCCCCTCAAGAAGCCTTTCGCTAAGGCAGTTCTTCTGGAATTGTCAAAGTGATATTTGGAAGCCCATAGAGGGCTAGGGTGAAAAAGGAAATATCCTCAGATGAAATCTGGAAAGAAGCTTCCTGAGAAACTGCTTAGTGTTCTGTTAATTCATCACACTGAGTTACATGTGTATGTCGTGGATCTCTTTGCTAACCTTATTTCTGTGGAATCTGAGAACAGATATTTCGGATCCCTTTGAAGACTATTGGGCCGATGGAAATATCCTCCGATAACAAAGAGAAAGAAGCTTTCTGAGAAACTTCTTTGTGTTCTGTGAAATCATCTCACAGAGTTACAGCTTTCCCCTCAAGAAGGCTTTCGCTAAGACAGTTCTTGTGGAATTGGCAAAGTGATATTTGGAAGCCCATAGAGGGCTATGGTGAGAAAGGAAATATTTTCAGATGAAATCTGGAAAGAAGCTTTCTGAGAAACTGCTTAGTGTTCCGTTAATTCATCTCACAGAGTTACATGTGTATTACGTGGATCTCTTTGCTAGCCTTATTTCTGTGAAATCTGAGAACAGATATTTCGGATCCCTTTGAAGACTCTAGGGCCAAAGGAAATATCCTCCGATAACAAAGAGAAAGAAGCTTTCTGAGAAACCTCTTTGTGTTCTATGAAATCTTCTCTCGGAGTTACAGCTTTCCCCTCAAGAAGCCTTTCGCTAAGACAGTTCTTGTGGAATTCGCAAAGTGATATTTGGAAGCCCATAGACGGCTGATGTGAAAAAGGAAATATCCTCTGATGAAACCTGGAAAGAAGCTTTCTGAGAAACTGCTTACTGTTCTGTCTGTTCATTTCACAGAGTTACATCTGTATTTCGTGGATCTCTTTGCTAGCCTTATTTCTGTGGAATCTGAGAACAGATATTTCGGATCCCTTTGAAGACTATAGGGACAAAGGAAATATCCTGACAAATCAAAGAGAAAGAAGCTTTCTGAGAAACTTCTTTGTGTTCTGTGAAATCATCCCACAGAGTTACAGCTTTCCCTTCAAGAAGCCTTTCGCTAAGACAATTCTTGTGGAATTGGCCAAGTGATATTTGGAAACCCATAGCAGGCTATCGTGGAAAAGGAAATATCCTATGATGAAATCTGGAAAGAAGCTTTCTGAGAAACTGCTTAGTGTTCTGTTAATTCATCTCACGGAGTTACATGTGTATTTCGTGGATCTCTTTGCTATCCTTATTTCTGTGGAATCTGAGAACAGATACTTCGGATCAATTTGAAGACTATAGGGCCAAAGGAAATATCCTCCGATAAAAAAGAGAAAGAAGCTTTCTGAGAAAATTCTTTGTGTTCTGTGACATCATCTCACAGAGTTACAGCTTTCCCTCAAGAAGCCTTTTGCTAAGACAGTTCTTGTGGAATTGGCAAAGTGATATTTGGAAGCCCTTAGAGGACTATGTTGAAAAAGGAAATATCCTCAGATGAAATCTGGAAAGAAGCTTTCTGAGAAACGGCTTAGTGTTCCGTTAATTCATCTCACAGAGTTACATGTGTATTTCGTGGATTTCTTTGCCAGCCTCATTTCTGTGGAATCTGAGAACAGATATTTCGGATCCCTTTGAAGACTATAGGGCCAAAGAAAATATCTTCTGATAACAAAGAGAAAGAAGCTTTCTGAGAAACTTCTTTGTGTTCTGTGAAATCATCTCACGGAGTTACAGCTTTCCCCTCAAGAAGCCTTTCGCTAAGACAGTTCTTGTGAAATTGGGAAAGTGATATTTAGAAACCCATAGAGGGCTATGGTGAGAAAGGAAATATCCTCAGATGAAATCTGGAAAGAAGCTTTTTGAGAAACTGCTTAGTGTTCTGTTAATTCATCTTAGAGAGTTACATGTGTATTACGTGGATCTCTTTGCTGGCCTTATTTCTGTGAAATCTGAGAACAGATATTTCGGATCCCTTTGAAGACTCTACGGCCAAAGGAAATATCCTCCGATAACAAAGAGAAAGAAGCTTTCTGAGAAACCCCTTTGTGTTCTATGAAATCTTCTCTCGGAGTTACAGCTTTCCCCTCAAGAAGCCTTTCGCTAAGACAGTTCTTGTGGAATTCGCAAAGTGATATTTGGAAGCCCATAGACGGCTGATGTGAAAAAGGAAATATCCTCTGATGAAACCTGGAAAGAAGCTTTCTGAGAAACTGCTTACTGTTCTGTCTGTTCATTTCACAGAGTTACATCTGTATTTCGTGGATCTCTTTGCTAGCCTTATTTCTGTGGAATCTGAGAACAGATATTTCGGATCCCTTTGAAGACTATAGGGACAAAGGAAATATCCTGACAAATCAAAGAGAAAGAAGCTTTCTGAGAAACTTCTTTGTATTCTGTGAAATCATCCCACAGAGTTACAGCTTTCCCTTCAAGAAGCCTTTCGCTAAGACAGTTCTTGTGGAATTGGCAAAGTGATATTTGGAAACCCATAGCAGGCTATCGTGGAAAAGGAAATATCCTATGATGAAATCTGGAAAGAAGCTTTCTGAGAAACTGCTTAGTGTTCTGTTAATTCATCTCACGGAGTTACATGTGTATTTCGTGGATCTCTTTGCTATCCTTATTTCTGTGGAATCTGAGAACAGATACTTCGGATCAATTTGAAGACTATAGGGCCAAAGGAAATATCCTCCGATAAAAAAGAGAAAGAAGCTTTCTGAGAAACTTCTTTGTGTTCTGTGACATCATCTCACAGAGTTACAGCTTTCCCTCAAGAAGCCTTTTGCTAAGACAGTTCTTGTGGAATTGGCAAAGTGATATTTGGAAGCCCTTAGAGGACTATGTTGAAAAAGGAAATATCCTCAGATGAAATCTGGAAAGAAGCTTTCTGAGAAACAGCTTAGTGTTCTCTTAATTCATCTCACAGAGTTACATGTGTATTTGGTCGTTGTCTTTACTAGCCTTATTTCTGTGGAATCTGAGAACAGATATTTCGGATCCCTTTGAAGACTATAGGGCCAAAGGAAATATCCTCCGATAACAAAGAGAAAGAAGCTTTCTGAGAAACTTCTTTGTGTTCTGTAAAATCATCTCACAGAGTTACAGCTTTCCCCTCAAGAAGCCTTTTGCTAAGACAGATCTTGTGGAATTGGCAAAATGATATTTGGAAGCCCATAGAGGTCTAGGGTGAAAAAGGAAATATCCTCAGATGAAATCTGGAAAGAAGCTTTCTGAGAAACTGCTTATTGTTCTGTTAATTTATCTCAAAGAATTACATGGGTATTTCGTGGATCTCTTTGCTAGCCTTATTTCTGTGGAAACTGAGAACAGATATTTCGGATCCCATTGAAGACTATAGGGCCAAAGGAAATATCTTCTGATAACAAAGAGAAAGAAGCTTTCTGAGAAATTTCTTTGTGTTCTGTGATATCATCTCACAGAGTTACAGCTTTTCCCTCAGGAAACCTTTCGCTAAGGCAGTTCTTCTAGAATTGGCAAAGTGATATTTGGAAGCCCTTAGAGGGCTAATGTGAAAAAGGAAATATCCTCAGATGAAATCTGGAAAGAAGCTTCCTGAGAAACTGCTTAGTGTTCTGTTAATTCATCTCACAGAGTTACATGTGTATTTCGTGGATCTCTTTGCTAGCCTTATTTCTGTGGAATCTGAGAACAGATATTTCGGATCCCTTTGAAGACTATAGGGCCAAAGGAAATATCCTCCGATAACAAAGAGAAAGAAGATTTCTGAGAAACCTCTTTGTGTTCTGTGAAATCAACTCACAGAGTTACACCTTTCCCCTCAAGAAGCCTTTCGCTAAGACAGTTCTTGTGGAATTGGCAAAGTGATATTTGGAAGCCCATAGAGGGCTAGGTTGATAAAGGAAATATCCTCTGAAGAAATCTGGAAAGAAGCTTTCTGAGAGACTGCTTAGTGTTCCGTTAATTCATCTCACAGAGTTACATGTGTATTTCGTGGATCTCTTTGCCAGCCTTATTTCTGTGGAATCTGAGAAAAGATATTTCGGATCCCTTTGAAGACTATAGGGCCAAAGGAAATATCCTCTGATAACAAAGAGAAAGAAGCTTTCTGAGAAACTTCTTTGTGTTCTGTGACATCATCTCACAGAGTTACAGCTTTCCCCTCAAGAAGCCTTTCGCTAAGACAGTTCTTGTGGAATTGGCAAAGTGATATTTGGAAGCCCATAGAGGACTATGGTGAAAAAGGAAATATCCTCAGATGAAATCTGGAAAGAAGCTTTCTGAGAAACTGCTTAGTGTTCTCTTAATTCATCTCTAAGAGTTACATGTGTATTTGGTGGATCTCTTTACTAGCCTTATTTCTGTGGAATCTGAGAACAGATATTTCGGATCCCTTTGAAGACTATAGGGCCAAAGGAAATATCCTCCGATAACAAAGTGAAAGAAGCTTTCTGAGAATCTTCTTTGTGTTCTGTAAAATCATCTCACAGAGTTACAGCTTTCCCCTCAAGAAGCCTTTTGCTAAGACAGTTCTTGTGGAATTGGCAAAGTGATATTTGGAAGCCCATAGAGGTCTAGGTTGAAAAAGGAAATATCCTCAGATGAAATCTGTAAAGAAGCTTTCTGAGAAACTGCTTATTGTTCTGTTAATTCATCTCAAAGAGTTACATGTGTATTTCGTGGATCTCTTTGCTAGCCTTATTTCTGTGGAATCTGAGAACAGATATTTCGGATCCCTTTGAAGACTATAGGGCCAAAGGAAATATCCTCCGATAACAAAGAGAAAGAAGCTTTCTGAGAAACTTCTTTGTGTTCTGTGAAATCATCTCACGGAGTTACAGCTTTCCCCTCAAGAAGCCTTTCGCTAAGACAGTTCTTGTGGAATTGGCAAAGTGATATTTGGAAACCCATAGAGGGCTATGGTGAAAAAGGAAATATCCTCAGATGAAATCTGGAAAGAAGCTTTTTGAGAAATTGCTTAGTGTTCTGTTAATTCATCTTAGAGAGTTACATGTGTATTTCGTGGATTTCTTTGCTAGCCTTATTTCTGTGAAATCTGAGAACAGATATTTCGGATCCCTTTGAAGACTATAGGGCCAAAGGAAATATCCTGCGATAACAAAGAGAAAGAAGCTTTCTGAGAAACCTCTTTGTGTTCTGTGAAATCATCTCTCGGAGTTACAGCTTTCCCCTCAAGAAGCCTTTCGCTAAGACAGTTCTTGTGGAATTGGCAAAGTGATATTTGGAAGCCCATAGACGGCTGAGGTGAAAAAGGAAATATCCTCAGATGAAATCTGGAAAGAAGCTTTCTGAGAAACTGCTTAGTGTTCTGTCAGTTCATCTCACAGAGTTACATCTGTATTTCGTGGATCTCTTTGCTAACCTTATTTCTGTGGAATCTGATAACAGATATTCTGGATCCCATTGAAGACTACAGGGCTAAAGGAAATATCCTCCGATAACAAAGAGAAAGAAGCTTTCTGAGAAACTTCTTTGTGTTCTGTAAAGTCATCTCACAGAGTTACAGCTTTCCCCTCAAGAAGCCTATCGCTAAAGCAGTTCTTCTGGAATTGGAAAAGTGATATTTGGAAGCCCTTAGTGGGCTATGGTGAAAAAGGAAATATCCTCAGATGAAATCTGGAAAGAAGCTTTCTGAGAAACTGCTTAGTGTTCCCTTAATTCATCTCACAGAGTTACATGTGTATTTCGTGGATCTCTTTGCTAGCCTTATTTCTGTGGAATCTGAGAACAGATATTTCGGATCCCTTTGAAGTCTATAGGGCCAAAGGAAATATCCTCCGAAAACAAAGAG
Source organism: Macaca fascicularis (assembly GCF_037993035.2). NCBI lineage: Eukaryota > Metazoa > Chordata > Mammalia > Primates > Cercopithecidae > Macaca > Macaca fascicularis. Next base: position 48,029,811 of record NC_088383.1, on the reverse strand, counting down.
GAAGAAGCTTTCTGAGAAACTACTTTGTGTTCTGTGAAATCATCAATCGGAGTTACAGCTTTCCCCTCAAGAAGCCTTTCGCTAAGACAGTTCTTGTGGAATTGGCAAAGTGATATTTGGAAGCCCATAGACGGCTGAGGTGAAAAAGGAAATATCCTCAGATGAAATCTGGAAAGAAGCTTTCTGAGAAACTGCTTAGTGTTCTGTCAGTTCATCTCACAGAGTTACATCTGTATTTCGTGGATCTCTTTGCTAGCCTTATTTCTGTGGAATTGGAGAACAGATATTCCGGATCCCACTGAAGAGTGTAGGGGCAAAGGAAATATCCTCCGATAACAAAGAGAAAGAAGCTTTCTGAGAAACTTCTTTGTGTTCTGTGAAACCACCTCACAGAGTTACAGCTTTCCCCACAAGAAGCCTTTCGCTAAGACAGTTCTTGGGGAATTGGCAAAGTGATATTTGGAAGCCCTTTGAGGGCTATGGTGAAAAAAAAATATCCTCAGATGAAATCTGGAAAGAATCTTTCTGAGAAACTGCTTAGTGTTCTGTTAATTCATCTCACAGAGTTACATGTGTATTTCGTGGATCACTTTGATAGTCTTATTTCTGTGGAATCTGAGAACAGATATTTCGGATCCCATTTAAGACTATAGGGCCAAAGGAAATATCCTACCATACAAAGAGAAAGAAGCTTTCTGAGAAACTTCTTTGTGATCTGTGAAATCATCTCACAGAGTTACAGCTTTCCCCTCAAGAAGCCTTTCGCTAAGACAGTTCTTGTGGAATTGGCAAAGTGATATTTGGAAACCCATTGCTGTCTATGGTGAAAAAGGAAATATCCTATGATGAAATCTGGAAAGAAGATTTCTGAGAATCTGCTTAGTGTTCTGTTAATTCATCTCACAGAGTTACATGTGTATTTTGTGGATCTCTTTGCTAGCCTTATTTCTGTGGAATCTGAGAACAGATATTTCTGATCCCTTTGAAGACTATAGGGCCAAAGGAAATATACTCCGATAACACAGAGAAATAAGCTTTCTGAGAAACTTCTCTGTGTTCTGTGAAATCATCTCACAGAGTTACAGCTTTCCCCTCAAGAAGCCTTTCGCTAAGACAGTTCTTGTGGAATTGGCAAAGTGATATTTGGAAGCCCATAGAGGACTATGGTGAAAAAGGAAATATCCTCAGATGAAATCTGGAAAGAAGCTTTCTGAGAAACTGCTTAGCGTTCTGTTAATTCATCTCACAGAGTTTCATGTGTATTTCGTGGATCTCTTTGCTAGCCTTATTTCTGTGGAAACTGAGAACAGATATTTCGGATCCCTTTGAAGACAATAGGGCCAAAGGAAATATCCTCCGATAACAAAGAGAAAGAAGCTTTCTGAGAAATTTCTTTGTGTTCTGTGAAATCATCTCACAGAGTTATAGCTTTCCCCTCAAGAAGCCTTTCGCTAAGGCAGTTCTTCTGGAATTGGCCAAGTGATATTTGGAAACCCTTAGAGGGATATGGTGAAAAAGGATATATCCATAGATGAAATCTGGAAAGAAGCTTTCTGAGAAACTGCTTAGTGTTCTGTTAATTCATCTCACAGAGTTACGTGTGTATTTCGTGGATCTCTTTGCTAGCCTTATTTCTGTGGAATCTGAGAACAGATATTTCGGATCCCTTTGAAGACTATAGGACCAAAGGATATATCCTCCTATAACAAAGAGAAAGAATCTTTCTGAGAAACTTCTTTGTGTTCTGTGAAATCATCTCACAGAGTTACAGCTTTCCCCTCAAGAAGCCTTTCGCTAAGACAGTTCTTGTGGAATTGGCAAAGTGATCTTTGGAAGCCCTTAGAGGGCTATGGTGAAAAAGGAAATATCCTCAGATGAAATCTGGAAAGAAGCTTTCTGAGAAACTGCTTAGGGTTCTGTTAATTCATCTCACAGAGTTACATGTGTATTTCGTGGATCTCTTTGCTAGCCTTATTTCTGTGGAATCTGAGAACAGATATTTCGGATCCCATTGAAGACTGTAGGGCCAAAGGAAATATCCTGACAAAACAAAGAAAAAGAAGCTTTCTGTGAAACTTCTTTGTGTTCTGTGAAATCATCTCACAGAGTTACAGCTCTCCCCACAAGAAGTCTTTCGCTAAGACAGTTCTTGTGGAATTGGCAAAGTGATATTTGGAAGCCCATAGAGGGCTAGGGTGAAAAAGGAAATATCTTCCGATGAAATCTGGAAAGAAGCTTTCTGAGAAACTGCTTAGTGTTCTGTTAATTCATCTCACAGAGTTACATGTGTATTTGATGGATCTCTTTGCTAGCCTTATTTCTGTGGAGTCTGAGAACAGATATTTCGGATCCCTTTGAAGACTATAGGGCCAAAGGAAATATCCTCTGATAACAAAGAGAAAGAAGCTTTCTGAGAAATTTCTTTGTGTTCTGTGATATCATCTCACAGAGTTACAGCTATTCCCTCAGGAAACCTTTCGCTAAGGCAGTTCTTCTAGAATTGGCAAAGTGATATTTGGAAGCCCTTAGAGGGCTAATGTGAAAAAGGAAATATCCTCAGATGAAATCTGGAAAAAAGCTTTCTGAGAAACTGCTTAGTGTTCTGTTAATTCATCTCACAGACTTACATGTGTATTTCGTGGATCTCTTTGCTAGCCTTATTTCTGTGGAATCTGAGAACAGATATTTCGGATCCCTTTGAAGACTATAGGGCCAAAGGAATTATCCTCCGATAACAAAGAGAAAGAAGCTTTCTGAGAAACTTCTTTGTGTTCTGTGAAATCATCTCACAGAGTTACAGCTTTCCCCTCAAGAAGCCTTTTGCTAAGACAGTTCTTGTGGAATTGGCAAAGTGATATTTGGAAGTCCATAGTGGGCTATGGTGAAAAAGGAAATATCTTCAGATGAAATCTGGAAAGAAGCTTTCTGAGAAACTGCTTAGTGTTCTGTTAATTCATCTCACAGAGTTACATGTGTATTTCGTGGATCTCTTTGCCAGCCTTCTTTCTGTGGAATCTGAAAACAGATATTTCGGATCCCTTTGAAGACTATAGGGCCAAAGGAAATATCCTCCGATAACAAAGAGAAAGAAGCTTTCTCAGAAAGTTCTTTGTGTTCTGTGAAATCATCTCTCGGAGTTGCAGCTTTCCCCTCAAGAAGCCTTTCGCTAAGACATTTCTTGTGGAATTGGCAAAGTGATATTTGGAAGCCCATAGAGGGCTATGGTGAAAAAGGAAATATCCTCAGATGAAATCTGGAAAGAAGATTTCTGAGAAACTGCTTAGTGTTCTGTTAATTATCTCACAGTGTTACATGTGTATTTCGTGGATCTCTTTGCTAGCCTTATTTCAGTGGAATCTGAGAACAGATATTTTGGATACCTTTGAAGACTATACGGCCAAAGGAAATATCCTCCGTTAACAAAGAGAAAGAAGCTTTCTGAGAAACTTCTTTGTGTTCTGTGAAATCATCTCTCGGAGTTACAGCTTCCCCTCAAGAAGCCTTTCGCTAAGTCAGTTCTTGTGGAATTGGCAAAGTGATATTTGGAAGCCCGTAGACGGCTGTGGTGAAAAAGGAAATATCCTCTGATGAAATCTGGAAAGAAGCTTTCTGAGAAACTACTTAGTGTTCTCTTAGTTCATCTCACAGAGTTACATCTGTATTTCGTGGATCTCTTTGTTAGCCTTATTTCGGTGGAATCTGAGAACAGATATTCTGGATCGCATTGAAGACTATATGGCCAAAGGAAATATCCTCCGATGACAAAGAGGAAGAAGCTTTCTGAGAAACTTCTTTGTGTTCTGTGAAATCATCTATCGGAGTTACAGCTTTCCCCTCAAGAAGCCTTTCGCTAAGGCAGTTCTTCTGCAATTGGCAAAGTGATATTTGGAAGCCCTTAGAGGGCTAGGGTCAAAAAGGCAATATCCTCAAATGAAATCTGGAAAGAAGCTTTCTGAGAAACTGCTTTGTCTTCTGTTAATTCATCTCACAGAGTTACGTGTGTATTTCGTGGATCTCTTTGCTAGCCTTATTTCTGTGGAATCTGAGAACAGATATTTCGGATCCCTTTGAAGACTATAGGGCCAAAGGAAATATCCTCCGATAACAAAGAGAAAGAAACTTTCTGAGAAACTTCTTTGTGTTCTGTGAAATCATCTCACAGAGTTACAGCTTTCCCCTCAAGAAGCCTTTCTCTAAGACAGTTCTTGTGGAATTGGCAAAGTGATGTTTGGAAGCCCATAGACGGCTCTGGTGAAAAAGGAAATATCCTCAGATGAAATCTGGAAAGAAGCTTTCTGAGAAATTGCTTAGTGTTCTGTTAGTTCATCTCACAGAGTTACATCTGTATTTCGTGTATCTCTTTGCTAGCCTTATTTCTGTGGAATCGGAGAACAGATATTCCGGATCCCACTGAAGAGTGTAGGGCCAAAGGAAATATCCTCCGATAACAAAGAGAAAGAAGCTTTCTGAGAAACTTCTTTGTGTTCTCTGAAATCATCTCACAGAGTTACAGCTTTCCCCTCAAGAAGCCTTTCGCTAAGACAGTTCTTGTGGAATTGGCAAAGTGATAATTGGAAGCCTATAGAGGGCAATGGTGAAAAAGGAAATATCCTCAGATGAAATCTGGAAAGAAGGTTTCTGAGAAACTGCTTAGTGTTCTGTTAATTCATCTCACAGAGTTACATGGGAATTTCGTGGATCTCTTTGCTAGCCTTATTTTTGTGGAATCTGAGAACAGATATTTCGGATCCCTTTGAAGACTATAGGGCGGAAGGAAATACCCTCCGATAACAAAGAGAAAGAAGCTTTCTGAGAAACTTCTTTGTGTTTTGTGAAATCATCTCACAGAGTTACAGGTTTCCCCTCAAGAAGCCTTTCGCTAAGGCAGTTCTTCTGGAATTGGCAAAGTGATATTTGGAAGCCCGTAGAGGGCTACGGTGAAAAAGGAAATATCCTCAGATGAAATCTGGAAAGAAGCTTTCTGAGAAACTGCTTAGTGTTCTGTTAATTCATCTCACAGAGTTACATGTGTATTTCGTGGATCTCTTTACTAGCCTTATTTCTGTGGAATCTGAGAACAGATATTTCGGATCCCTTTGAAGACTATAGGGACAAAGGAAATATCCTGACAAATCAAAGAGAAAGAAGCTTTCTGAGAAACTTCTTTGTGTTCTGTGAAATCATCCCACAGAGTTACAGCTTTCCGTTCAAGAAGCCTTTCGCTAAGACAGTTCTTGTGGAATTGGCAAAGTGATATTTGGAAACCCATAGCAGGCTATGGTGGAAAAGGAAATATCCTATGATGAAATCTGGAAAGAAGCTTTCTGAGAAACTACTTAGTGTTCTGTTAATTCATCTCACGGAGTTACATGTGTATTTCGTGGATCTCTTTGCTATCCTTATTTCTGTGGAATCTGAGAACAGATATTTCGGATCCCTTTGAAGACTATAGGGCCAAAGGAAATATCCTCCGATAAAAAAGAGAAAGAAGCTTTCTGAGAAACTTCTTTGTGTTCTGTGACATCATCTCACAGAGTTACAGCTTTCCCTCAAGAAGCCTTTTGCTAAGACAGTTCTTGTGGAATTGGCAAAGTGATATTTGGAAGCCCTTAGAGGACAATGTTGAAAAAGGAAATATCCTCAGATGAAATCTGGAAAGAAGCTTTCTGAGAAACTGCTTAGTGTTCTCTTAATTCATCTCACAGAGTTACATGTGTATTTGGTGGTTCTCTTTACTAGCCTTATTTCTGTGGATTCTGAGAACAGATATTTCGGATCCCTTTGAAGACTATAGGGCCAAAGGAAATATCCTCCGATAACAAAGAGAAAGAAGCTTTCTGAGAAACTTCTTTGTGTTCTGTAAAATCATCTCACAGAGTTACAGCTTTCCCCTCAAGAAGCCTTTTGCTAAGACAGATCTTGTGGAATTGGCAAAGTGATATTTGGAAGCCCATAGAGGTCTAGGGTGAAAAAGGAAATATCCTCAGATGAAATCTGGAAAGAAGCTTTCTGAGAAACTGCTTATTGTTCTGTTAATTTTTCTCAAAGAGTTACATGTGTATTTCGTGGATCTCTTTGATAGCCTTATTTCTGTGGAAACTGAGAACAGATATTTCGGATCCCATTGAAGACTATAGGGCCAAATAAAATATCCTCTGATAACAAAGAAAAAGAAGCTTTCTGAGAAATTTCTTTGTGTTCTGTGATATCATCTCACAGAGTTACAGCTTTTCCCTCAGGAAACCTTTCGCTAAGGCAGTTCTTCTAGAATTGGCAAAGTGATATTTGGAAGCCCTTAGAGGGCTAAGGTGAAAAAGGAAATATCCTCAGATGAAATCTGGAAAGAAGCTTCCTGAGAAACTGCTTAGTGTTCTGTTAATTCATCTCACAGATTTACATGTGTAGTTCGTGGATCTCTTTGCTAGCCTTATTTCTGTGGAATCTGAGAACAGATATTTCGGATCCCTTTGAAGACTATAGGGCCAAAGGAAATATCCTCCGATAACAAAGAGAAAGAAGCTTTCTGAGAATCTTCTTTGTGTTCTGTGAAATCATCTCACAGAGTTACAGCTTTCCCTTCAAGAAGCCTTTCGCTAAGACAGTTCTTGTGGAATTGGCAAAGTGATATTTGGAAGCCCATAGAGGGCTATGGTGAGAAAGGAAATATTTTCAGATGAAATCTGGAAAGAAGCTTTCTGAGAAACTGCTTAGTGTTCCGTTTATTCATCTCACAGAGTTACATGTGTATTTCGTGGATCTCTTTGCCAGCCTTATTTCTGTGGAATCTGAGAAAAGATATTTCGGATCCCTTTGAAGACTATAGGGCCAAAGGAAATATCCTCCGATAACAAAGAGAAAGAAGCTTTCTGAGAAACATTCTTTGTGTTCTGTGACATCATCTCACAGAGTTACAGCTTTCCCCTCAAGAAGCCTTTTGCTAAGACAGTTCTTGTGGAATTGGCAAAGTGATATTTGGAAGCCCATAGAGGACTATGGTGAAAAAGGAAATATCCTCAGATGAAATCTGGAAAGAAGCTTTCTGAGAAACTGCTTAGTGTTCTCTTAATTCATCTCTCAGAGTTACATGTGTATTTGGTGGATCTCTTTACTAGCCTTATTTCTGTGGAATCTGAGAACAGATATTTCGGATCCCTTTGAAGACTATAGGGCGGAAGGAAATACCCTCCGATAACAAAGAGAAAGAAGCTTTCTGAGAAACTTCTTTGTGTTCTGTGAAATCATCTCACAGAGTTACAGCTTTCCCCTCAAGAAGCCTTTCGCTAAGGCAGTTCTTCTGGAATTGGCAAAGTGATATTTGGAAGCCCGTAGAGGGCTATGGTGAAAAAGGAAATATCCTCAGATGAAATCTGGAAAGAAGCTTTCTGAGAAACTGCTTAGTGTTCTGTTAATTCATCTCACAGAATTACATGTGTGTTTCGTGGATCTCTTTACTAGCCTTATTTCTGTGGAATCTGAGAACAGATATTTCGGATCCCTTTGAAGACTATAGGGACAAAGGAAATATCCTGCCAAAACAAAGAGAAAGAAGCTTTCTGAGAAACTTCATTGTGTTCTGTGAAATCATCTCACAGAGTTACAGCTTTCCCCTCAAGAAGCCTTTCCCTAAGACAGTTCTTGGGGAATTGGCAAAGTGATATTTGGAAACCCATAGCAGGCTATGGTGAAAAAGGAAATATCCTATGATGAAATCTGGAAAGAACCTTTCTGAGAAACTGCTTAGTTTTCTGTTAATTCATCTCACGGAGTTACATGTGTATTTCCTGGATCTCTTTGCTATCCTTATTTCTGTGGAATCTGAGAACAGATATTTCGGATCCCTTTGAAGACTATAGGGCCAAAGGAAATATCCTACGATAAAAAAGAGAAAGAAGCTTTCTGAGAAACTTCTTTGTGTTCTGTGACATCATCTCACAGAGTTACAGCTTTCCCCTCAAGAAGCCTTTTGCTAAAACAGTTCTTGTGGAATTGGCAAAGTGATATTTGGAAGCCCTTAAAGGACTGTGGTGAAAAAGGAAATATCCTCAGATGAAATCTGGAAAGAAGATTTCTGAGAAACAGCTTAGTGTTCTCTTAATTCATCTCACAGAGTTACATGTGTATTTGGTGGATCTCTTTACTAGCCTTATTTCTGTGGAATCTGAGAACAGATATTTCGGATCCCTTTGAAGACTATAGGGCCAAAGGAAATATCCTCCGATAACAAAGAGAAAGAAGCTTTCTGAGAAACTTCTTTGTGTTCTGTAAAATCATCTCACAGAGTTACAGCTTTCCCCTCAAGAAGCCTTTTGCTAAGACAGTTCTTGTGGAATTGGCAAAGTGATATTTGGAAGCCCTTAGAGGGCTATGGTGAAAAACGAAATATCCTCAGAAGAAATCTGGATAGAAGCTTTCTGAGAAACTGCTTAGTGTTGTGTTAATTCATCTCACAGAGTTACATGTGTATTTCGTGGATCTCTTTGCTAGCCTTATTTCTGTGGAATCTGACAACAGATATTTCGGATCCCTTTGAAGACTATAGGGCCAAAGGAAATATCCTCCGATAACAAAGAGAAAGAAGCTTTCTGAGAAACTTCTTTGTGTTCTGTGAAATCATCTATCGGAATTACAGCTTTCCGCTCAAGAAGCCTTTCGCTAAGACAGTTCTTGTGGAATTCGCAAAGTGATATTTGGAAGCCCAAAGTGCTCTAGGGTGAAAAAGGAAATATCCTCAGATGAAATCTGGAAAGAAGCTTTCTGAAAAATTGGTTATTGTTCTGATAATTCATCTCAAAGAGTTACATGTGTATTTCGTGGATCTCTTTGCTAGCCTTATTTCTGTGGAATCTGAGAACAGATATTTCAGATCCCATTGAAGACTATAGGGCCAAAGGAAATATCCTCTGATAACAAAGGGAAAGAAGCTTTCTGAGAAATTTCTTTGTGTTCTGTGATATCATCTCACAGAGTTACAGCTTTCCCCTCAGGAAACCTTTCGCTAAGACAGTTCTTCTGGAATTGGCAAAGTGATATTTGGAAGCCCTTAGAGGGCTAAGGTGAAAAAGGAAATATCCTCAGATGAAATCTGGAAAGAAGCTTCCTGAGAAACTGCTTAGTGTTCTGTTTATTCATCTCACAGAGTTACATGTGTATTTCTTGGATCTCTTTGCTAGCCTTATTTCTGTGGAATCTGAGAACAGATATTTCGGATCCCTTTGAAGACTATAGGGCCAAAGGAAATATCCTCCGATAACAAAGAGAAAGAAGATTTCTGAGAAACTTCATTGTGTTCTGTGAAATCATCTCACAGAGTTACAGCTTTCCCCTCAAGAAGCCTTTCCCTTAGACAGTTCTTGTGGAATTGGCAAAGTGATATTTGGAAGCCCGTAGAGGGCTATGGTGAAAAAGGAAATATCTTCAGATGAAATCTGGAAAGAAGCTTTCTGAGAAACTGCTTAGTGTTCCGTTAATTCATCTCACAGAGTTACATGTGTATTTCGTGGATCTCTTTGCCAGCCTTATTTCTGTGGTAACTGAGAAAAGATTTTTCGGATCCCATTGAAGACTATAGGGCCAAAGGAAATATCCTCCGATAACAAAGAGAAAGGAGCTTTCTGAGAAACTTCTTTGTGTTCTGTAAAGTTATCTCACAGAGTTACAGCTTTCCCCTCAAGAAGCCTATAGCTAAAGCAGTTCTTCTGGAATTGGCAAAGTGATATTTGGAAGCCCTTAGAGGGCTATGGTGAAAAAGGAAATATCCTCACATGAAATCTGGATAGAAGCTTTCTGAGAAACTGCTTAGTGTTCTGTTAATTCATCTCACAGAGTTACATGTGTATTTCGTGGATCTCTTTGCCAGCCTTATTTCTGTGGAATCTGAGAACAGATATTTCGGATCCCTTTGAAGACTATATGGCCAAGGGAAATATCCTCCGATAACAAAGAGAAAGAAGCTTTCTGAGAAACTTCTTTGTGTTCTGTGAAATCATCTATCGGAGTTACAGCTTTCCCCTCAAGAAGCCTTTCGCTAAGGCAGTTCTTTTGGTATTGGCAAAGTGATATTTGGAAGCCCATAGAGGGCTGTGCTGAAAAAGGAAATATCCTCTGATGAAATCTGGAAAGAAGCTTTCTGAGAAACTGCTTAGTGTTTTGTTAATTCATCTCACAGAGTTACATGTGTATTTCGTGGATCTCTTTGCTAGCCTTATTTCTGTGGAAACTGAGCACAGATATTTCGGATCCCATTGAAGACTATAGGGCCAAAGGAAATATCCTCCGATAACAAAGAGAAAGAAGCTTTCTGAGAAACTTCTTCGTGTTCTGTGATATCATCTCACAGAGTTACACCTTTCCCCTCAAGAAGCCTTTCGCTAAGACAGTTCTTGTGGAATTGGCAAAGTGATATTTGGAAGCCCATAGAGGGCTATGGTGAAAAAGGAAATCTCCTCAGATGAAATCTGGAAAGAAGCTTTCTGAGAATCTACTTAGTGTTCTGTTAGTTCATCTCACAGAGTTACATCTGTATTTCGTGGATCTCTTTGCTATCCTTATTTCTGTGGAATCTGAGAACAGATATTCCGGATCCCACTGAAGAGTGTAGGGCCAAAGGAAATATCCTCTGATAACAAAGAGAAAGAAGCTTTCTGAGAAACTTCTTTGTGTTCTGTGAAATCATCACACTGAGTTACAGCTTTCCCCTCAAGAAGCCTTTCGGTAAGACAGTTCTTGTGGAATTGGCAAGATGATATTTGGAAGCCCATAGAGGGCTATAGTGAAAAAGGAAATATCCTCAGATGAAATCTGGAAAGAAGCTTTCTGAGAAACTGCTTAGTGTTCTTTTAATTCATCTCACAGAGTTACATGTGTATTTCGTGGATCTCTTTGCTATCCTTATTTCTGTGGAATCTGAGAACAGATATTTCGGATCCCTTTGAAGACTATAGGGCCAAAGGAAATATCCTCCGATAAAAAAGAGAAAGAAGCTTTCTGAGAAACTTCTTTGTGTTCTGCGACATCATCTCACAGAGTTACAGCTTTCCCCTCCAGAAGCCTTTTGCTAAGACAGTTCTTGTGTTATTGGCAAAGTGATATTTGGAAGCCCATAGAGGACTATGGTGAAAAAGGAAATATCGTCAGATGAAATCTGGAAAGAAGCTTTCTGAGAAAATGCTTAGTGTTCTCTTAATTCATCTCACAGAGTTACATGTGTATTTGGTGGATCTCTTTGCTAGCCTTATTTCTGTGGAATCTGAGAACAGATATTTCGGATCCCTTTGAAGATTATAGGGCCAAAGGAAATATCCTCCGATAACAAAGAGAAAGAAGCTTTCTGAGAAACTTCTTTGTGTGCTGTGAAATCATCTCACAGAGTTACAGCTTTCCCCTCAAGAAGCCTTTTGCTAAGACAGTTCTTGTGCAATTGGCAAAGTGATATTTGGAAGCCCATAGAGGTCTAGGGTGATAAAGGAAATATCCTCAGATGAAATCTGGAAAGAAGCTTTCTGAGAAACTGCTTATTGTTCTGTTAATTCACCTCAAAGAGTTACATGTATATTTCGTGGATCTCTTTGCTAGCCTTATTTCTGTGGAAACTGAGAACAGATATTTCGGATCCCATTGAAGACTATAGTGCCAAAGGAAATATACTCTGATAACAAAGAGAAAGAAGCTTTCTGAGAAATTTCTTTGTGTTCTGTGATATCATCTCACAGAGTTACAGCTTTCCCCTCAGGAAACCTTTCGCTAAGGCAGTTCTTCTAGAATTGGCAAAGTGATATTTGGATGCCCTTAGCGGGCTAAGGTGAAAAGGGAAATATCCTCAGATGAAATCTGGAAAGAAGCTTCCTGAGAAACTGCTTAGTGTTCTGTTAATTCATCTCACAGAGTTACATGTGTATTTCGTGTATCTCTTTGCTAGCCTTATTTCTGTGGAATCTGAGAACAGATATTTCGGATCCCTTTGAAGACTATAGGGCCAAAGGAAATATCCTCCGATAACAAAGAGAAAGAAGCTTTCTGACAAACTTCTTTGTGTTCTGTGAAATCATCTCACAGAGTTACAGCTTTCCCCTCAAGAAGCCTTTCGCTAAGACAGTTCTTGTGGAATTGGCAAAGTGATATTTGGAAGCCCATAGAGGGCTATGGTGAAAAAGGAAATATCTTCAGATGAAATCTGGAAAGAAGCTTTCTGAGAAACTGCTTAGTGTTCCGTTAATTCATCTCACAGAGTTACATGTGTATTTCGTGGATCTCTTGCCAGCCTTATTTCTGTGGAATCTGAGAACAGATATTTCGGATCCCTTTGAAGACTACAGGGCCAAAGGAAATATCCTCCGATAACAAAGAGAAGGAAGCTTTCTGAGAAACTTCTTTGTGTTCTGTGAAATCATCTCACGGAGTTACAGCTTTCCCCTCAAGAAGCCTTTCGCTAAGACAGTTCTTGTGGAAATGGCAAAGTGATATTTGGAAGCCCATAGACGGCTGTGGTGAAAAAGGAAATATCCTCTGATGAAATCTGGAAAGAAGCTTTCTGAGAAACTGCTTAGTGTTCTGTTAGTTCATCTCACAGAGTTACATCTGTATTCCGTGGATCTCTTTGCTAGCCTTATATCTGTGGAATCTGATAACAGATATTCCGGATCCCATTGAAGACTACAGGGCCAAAGGAAATATCCTCCGATAACAAAGAGAAAGAAGCTTTCTGAGAAACTTCTTTGTGTTCTGTAAAGTCATCTCACAGAGTAACTGCTTTCCCCTCAAGAAGCCTATAGCTAAAGCCGTTCTTCTGGAATTGGCAAAGTGATATTTGGAAGCCTTTAGAGGGCTATGGTGAAAAAGGAAATATCCTCAGAAGAAATCTGGATAGAAGCTTTCTGAGATTCTGCTTAGTGTTGTGTTAATTAATCTCACAGAGTTACATGTGTATTTCGTGGATCTCTTTGCTAGCCTTATTTCTGTGGAATCTGACAACAGATATTTCGGATCCCTTTGAAGACTATAGGGGCAAAGGAAATATCCTCCGATAACAAAGAGAAAGAAGTTTTCTGAGAAACTTCTTTGTGTTCTGTGAAATCATCTATCGGAGTTACAGCTTTCCCCTCAAGAAGCCTTTCGCTAAGACAGTTCTTGTGGAATTCGCAAAGTGATATTTGGAAGCCCATAGAGGACTATGTTGAAAAAGGAAATATCCTCAGATGAAATCTGGAAAGAAGCTTTCTGAGAAACTGCTTAGTGTTCTTTTAATTCATCTCACAGAGTTACATGTGTATTTCGTGGATCTCTTTGCTAGCCTTATTTCTGTGGAAACTGAGAACAGATATTTCGGATCCCTATGAAGACTATAGGGCCAAAGGAAATACCCTCCGATAAAAAAGAGAAAGAAGCTTTCTGACAAACTTCTTTTCGTTCTGTGAAATCATCTCAGAGAGTTACAGCTTTCCCCTCAAGAAGCCTTTCGCTAAGACAGTTCTTGTGGAATTGGCAAAGTGATATTTGGAAGCCCAAAGAGGTCTAGGGTGAAAAAGGAAATATCCTCAGATGAAATCTGGAAAGAAGCTTCCTGAGAAATTGCTTATTGTTCTGATAATTCATCTCAAAGAGTTACATGTGTATTTCGTGGATCTCTTTGGTAGCCTTATTTCTGTGGAAACTGAGAACAGATATTTCAGATCCCATTGAAGACTATAGGGCCAAAGGAAATATCCTCTGATAACAAAGGGAAAGAAGCTTTCTGAGAAATTTCTTTGTGTTCTGTGATATCATCTCACAGAGTTACAGCTTTCCCCTCAGGAAACCTTTCGCTAAGACAGTTCTCCTGGAATTGGCAAAGTGATATTTGGAAGCCCTTAGAAGGCTAAGGTGAAAAAGGAAATATCCTCAGATGAAATCTAGAAAGAAGCTTCTTGAGAAACTGCTTAGTGTTCTGTTAATTCATCTCACAGAGTTACATGTGTATTTCGTGGATCTCTTTGCTAGCCTTATTTCTGTGGAATCTGAGAACAGATATTTCGGATCCCTTTGAAGACTATAGGGCCAAAGGAAATATCCTCCGATAACAAAGAGAAAGAAGATTTCTGAGAAACTTCATTGTGTTCTGTGAAATCATCTCACAGAGTTACAGCTTTCCCCTCAAGAAGCCTTTCGCTAAGACAGTTCTTGTGGAATTAGCAAAGTGATATTTGGAAGCCCATAGAGGGCTATGGTGATAAAGGAAATATCTTCAGATGAAATCTGGAAAGAAGCTTTCTGAGAAACTGCTTAGTGTTCCGTTAATTCGTCTCTCAGAGTTACATGTGTATTTCGTGGATCTCTTTGCCAGCCTAATTTCTGTGGAATCTTAGAACAGATATTTCAGATCCCTTTGAAGACTATAGGGCCAAAGGAAATATCCTCCGATAACAAAGAGAAAGAAGCTTTCTGAGAAACTTCTTTGTGTTCTGTGAAATCATCTCACGGAGTTACAGCTTTCCCCTCAAGAAGCCTTTCGCTAAGAAAGTTCTTGTGGAATTGGCAAAGTGATATTTGGAAACCCATAGAGGTCTATGGTGAAAAAGGAAATATCCTATGATGAAATCTGGAAACAGGCTTTCTGAGAAACTGCTTAGTGTTCTGTTAATTCATCTGCGAGAGTTACATGTGTATTTCGTGGATCTCTTTGCTAGCCTTATTTCTGTGGAATCTGAGAACAGATATTTCGGATCCCTTTGAAGACTATAGGGCTAAAGGAAATACCCTCCGATAACAAAGAGAAAGAAGCTTTCTGAGAAACTTCTTTGTATTTTGTGAAATCATCTCACAGAGTTAGAGCTTTCCCCTCAAGAAGCCTTTCGCTAAGACAGTTCTTGTGGAATTGGCAAAGTGATATTTGGAAGCCCATAGAGGGCTATGGTGAAAAAGGAAATATCCTCAGATGAAATCTGGAAAGAAGCTTTCTGAGAAACTGCTTAGTGTTCTGTTAATTCATCTCACAGAGTTACATGTGTATTTCGTGTATCTCTTTGCTAGCTTTATTTCTGTGGAAACTGAGAAAAGATTTTTCGGATCCCATTGAAGACTATAGGGCCAAAGGAAATATCCTCCTATAACAAAGAGAAAGAAGCTTTCTGAGAAACTTCTTTGTGTTCTGTAAAGTTATCTCACAGAGTTATAGCTTTCCCCTCAAGAAGCCTATAGCTAAAGCAGTTCTTCTGGAATTGGCAAAGTGATATTTGGAAGCCCTTAGAGGGCTAAGGTGAAAAAGGAAATATCCTCACATGAAATCTGGATAGAAGCTTTCTGAGAAACTGCTTAGTGTTCTGTTAATTCATCTCACAGAGTTTCATGTGTATTTCGTGGATCTCTTTGCTAGCCTTATTTCTGTGGAATCTGAGAACAGATATTTCGGATCCCTTTGAAGACTATAGGGCCAAAGGAAATATCCTCCGATAACAAAGAGAAAGAAGCTATCTGAGAAACTTCTTTGTGTTCTGTGAAATCATCTATCGGAGTTACAGCTTTCCCCTCAAGAAGCCTTTCGCTAAGGCAGTTCTTCTGGAATTGGCAAAGTGATATTTGGAAGCCCATAGAGGGCTGTGGTGAAAAAGGAAATATCCTCTGATGAAATCTGGAAAGAAGCTTTCTGAGAAACTGCTTAGTGTTTTGTTAATTCATCTCACAGAGTTACATGTGTATTTCGTGGATCTCTTTGCTAGCCTTATTTCTGTGGAAACTGAGCACAGATGTTTCGGATCCCATTGAAGACTATTGGGCCAAAGAAAATATCCTCCGATAACAAACAGAAAGAAGCTTTCTGAGAAATTTCTTTGTGTTCTGTGAAATCATCTCCCAGAGTTACAGCTTTCCCCTCAAGAAGCCTTTCGCTAAGGCAGTTCTTCTGCAATCGGAAAAGTGGTATTTGGAAGCTCATAGAGGGCTAGGGTGAAAAAGGATATATCTTCAGATGAAATCTGGAAAGAAGCTTTCTGAGAAACTGCTTTGTGTTCTGTTAATTCATCTCACAGAGTTACATGTGTATTTCCTGGATCTCTTTGTTAGCCTTATTTCTGTGGAATCTGAGAACAGATATTCCGGATCCCATTGAAGACTATAGGGCCAAAGGAAATATCCTCCGATAACAAAGAGAAAGAAGCTTTCTGAGAAACTTCTTCGTGTTCTGTGATATCATCTCACAGAGTTACACCTTTCCCTTCAAGAAGCCTTTCGCTAAGACAGTTCTTGTGGAATTGGCAAAGTGATATTTGGAAGCCCACAGAGGGCTATGGTGAAAAAGGAAATCTCCTCAGATGAAATCTGGAAAGAAGCTTTCTGAGAATCTACTTAGTGTTCTGTTAGTTCATCTCACAGAGTTACATCTGTATTTCGTGGATCTCTTTGCTAGCCTTATTTCTGTGGAATCTGAGAACAGATATTCCGGATCCCACTGAAGAGTGTAGGGCCAAAGGAAATATCCTCCGATAACAAAGAGAAAGAAGCTTTCTGAGAAACTTCCTTGTGTTCTGTGAAATCACCACACAGAGTTACAGCTTTCCCCTCAAGAAGCCTTTCGCTAAGACAGTTCTTGTGGAATTGGCAAAGTGATATTTGGAAGCCCATAGAGGGCTATGGTGAAAAAGGAAATATCCTCAGATGAAGTTTGGAAAGAAGCTTTCTGAGAAACTGCTTAGTGTTCTGTTAATTCATCTCACAGAGTTACATGTGTATTTCGTGGATCTCTTTGCTATCCTTATTTCTGTGGAATCTGAGAACAGATATTTCGGATCCCTTTGAAGACTATAGGGCCAAAGGAAATATCCTCCCATAAAAAAGAGAAAGAAGCTTTCTGAGAAACTTCTTTGTGTTCTGTGACATCATCTCACAGAGTTACAGCTTTCCCCTCCAGAAGCCTTTTGCTAAGACAGTTCTTGTGGAATTGGCAAAGTGATATTTGGAAGCCCATAGAGGACTATGGTGAAAAAGGAAATATCGTCAGATGAAATCTGGAAAGAAGCTTTCTGACAAAATGCTTAGTGTTCTCTTAATTCATCTCACAGAGTTACAGGTGTATTTGGTGGATCTCTTTGCTAGCCTTATTTCTGTGGAATCTGAGAACAGATATTTCGCATCCCTTTGAAGATTATAGGGCCAAAGGAAATATCCTCCGATAACAAAGAGAAAGAAGCTTTCTGAGAAACGTCTTTGTGTTCTGTGAAATCATCTCACACAGTTACAGCTTTCCCCTCAAGAAGCCTTTTTCTAAGACAGTTCTTGTGGAATTGGCAAAGTGATATTTGGAAGCCCATAGAGGTCTAGGGTGAAAAAGGAAATATCCTCAGATGAAATCTGGAAAGAAGCTTTCTGATAAACTGCTTATTGTTCTGTTAATTCATCTCACAGATTTACATGTGTATTTCATGGATCTCTTTGGTAGCCTTATTTCTGTGGAATCTGAGAAGAGATATTTCGGATCCCTTTGAAGACTATAGGGCCAAAGGAAGTATCCTCCGATAACAAAGAGAAAGAATCTTTCTGAGAAACTTCTTTGTGTTCTGTGAAATCATCTCACGGAGTTACAGCTTTCCCCTCAAGAAGCCTTTCGCTAAGGCAGTTCTTCTGGAATTGGCAAAGTGATATTTGGAAGCCCATAGAGGGCTGTGGTGAAAAAGGAAATATCCTCTGATGAAATCTGGAAAGAAGCTTTCTGAGAAACTGCTTAGTGTTCTGTTAGTTCATCTCACAGAGTTACATGTGTATTTCGTGGATCACTTTGCTAGCCTTATTTCTGTGGAATCTGAGAACAGATATTTCGGATCCCTTTGAAGACTAAAAGGCCAAAGGAAATATCCTCCGATAACAAAGAGAATGAAGCTTTCTGAGAAACTTCTTTGTGTTCTGTAAAATTATCTCACAGAGTTAAGCTTTCCCCTCAAGAAGCCTTTCGCTAAGACAGTTCTTGTGGAATTGGCAAAGTGATATTTGGAAGCCCATAGATGGCTGTGGTGAAAAAGGAAATATACTCTGATGAAATATGGAAAGAAGCTTTCTGAGAAACTACTTAGTGTTCTGTTAGTTCATCTCACAGAGTTACATCTGTATTTCGTGGATCTCTTTGCTAGCCTTATTTCTGTGGAATCTGAGAACAGATATTCCGGATCCCACTGAAGAGTGAATGGCCAAAGGAAATATCCTTCGATAACAAAGAGAAAGAAGCTTTCTGAGAAACTTCTTTGTGTTCTGTGAAATCATCCCTCGGAGTTACAGCTTTCCCCTCAAGAAGCCTTTCGCTAAGACAGTTCTTGTGGAATTGGCAAAGTGATATTTGGAAGCCCATAGACGGCTGTGGTGAAAAAGGAAATATCCTCTGATGAAATCTGGAAAGAAGCTTTCTGAGAAACTCCTTAGTGTTCTGTTAATTCATCTCACAGAGTTACATCTGTATTTCGTGGATCTCTTTGCTAGCCTTATTTCTGTGGAATTGAGAACAGATATTTCGGATCTCTTTGAAGACTATAGGGCCAAAGGAAATGTCCTCCGATAACAAAGAGAAAGAAGCTTTCTGAGAAACTTCTTTGTGTTCTGTGAAATCTTCTCACAGAGTTACAGCTTTCGCCTCAAGAAGCCTTTCGCTAAGACAGTTCTTGTGGAATTGGCAAGGTGATATTTGGAAGCCCACAGAGGGCTATGGTGAAACAGGAAATATCCTCCGATGAAATCTGGAAAGAAGCTTTCTGAGAAACTGCTTCGTGTTCTGTTAATCCATCTCACAGAGATACATGTGTATTTCGTGGATCTCTTTTCTAGCCTTATTTCTGTGGAATCTGAGAACAGATATTTCGGATCCATTTGAATACTATGGGGCGGAAGGAAATACCCTCCGATAACAAAGAGAAAGAAGCTTTCTGAGAAACTTCTTTGTGTTCTGTGAAATCATCTCACAGAGTTACAGCTTTCCCCTCAAGAAGCCTTTCGCTAAGACAGTTCTTGTGGAATTGGCAAAGTGATATTTGGAAACCCAAAGCAGGCTATGTTGAAAAAGGAAATATCCTATGATGAAATCTGGAAAGAAGCTTTCTGAGAAACTGCTTAGTGTTCTGTTAATTCATCTCACAGAGTTACATGTGTATTTCGTGGATCTCTTTGCTATCCTTATTTCTGTGGAATCTGAGAACAGATATTTCGGATCCCTTTCAAGACTATAGGGCCAAAGGAAATATCCTCCGATAATGAAGAGAAAGAAGCTTTCTGAGAAACTTCTTTGTGTTCTGTGACATCATCTCACAGAGTTACAGCTTTCCCCTCCAGAAGCCTTTTGCTAAGACAGTTCTTGTGGAATTGGCAAAGTGATATTTGGAAGCCCATAGAGGACTATGGTGAAAAAGGAAATATCCTCAGGTGAAATCTGGAAAGAAGCTTTCTGAGAAACTGCTTAGTGTTCTCTTTAATCATCTCACAGAGTTACATGTGTATTTGGTGGATCTCTTTGCTAGCCTTATTTCTGTGGAATCTGAGAACACATATTTCGGATCCCTTTGAAGACTATAGGGCAAAAGGAAATATCCTCCCAAAATAAAGAGAAAGAAGCTTTCTGAGAAACTTCTTTGTGTTCTGTGAAATCATCTCACACAGTTACAGCTTTACCCTCAAGAAGCCTTTTGCTAAGACAGTTCTTGTGGAATTGGCAAAGTGATATTTGGAAGCCCATAGAGGTCTAGGGTGAAAAAGGAAATATCCTCAGATGAAATCTGGAGAGAAGCTTTCTGAGAAACTGCTTATTGTTCTGTTAATTCATTTCACAGAGTTACATGAGTTATTCATGGATCTCTTTGCCAGCCTTATTTCTGTGGTATCTGAGAACAGATATTTCGGATCCCTTTGAAGACTAAAGGCCCAAGGAAATATCCTCCGATAACAAAGAGAAAGAAGCTTTCTGAGAAACTTCTTTGTGTTCTGTGAAATCATCTCACAGAGTTAAAGATTTACCCTCAAGAAGCCTTTCGCTAAGACAGTTTTTGTGGAATTGGCAAAGTGATATTTGGAAGCCCATAAACGGCTGTGGTGAAATAGGTAATATCCTCTGATGAAATCTGGAAAGAAGCTTTCTGAGAAACTGCTTAGTGTTCTGTTAGTTCATCTCACAGGGTTACATGTGTATTTCGTGGATCTCTTTGCTAGCCTTATTTCTGTGGAATCTGAGAACAGATATTTCGGATCCCTTTGAAGACTATAGGGCCAAAGGAATTATCCTCAGATAACAAAGAGAAAGTAGCTTTCTGAGAAACTTCTTTGTGTTCTGTGAAATCATCTCACGGAGTTACAGCTTTCCCCTCAAGAAACCTTTCGCTAAGACAGTTCTTGTAGAATTGGAAAAGTGATATTTGGAAGCCCATAGAGGGCTATGTTGAAAAAGGAAATATCCTCAGATAAAATCTGGAAAGAAGTTTCTGAGAAACTGCTTAGTGTTCTGTTAACTCATCTCACAGAGTTACATGTCTGTTTCGTGGATCTCTTTGCTAGCCTTATTTCTGCGGAATCTGAGAACAGATATTTCGGATCCCTTTGAAGACTATAGGGCCAAGGGAATTATCCTCCGATAACAAAGAGAAAGAAGCTTTTTGAGAAACTTCTTTGTGTTCTGTGAAATCATCTCTCGGAGTCACAGCTTTCCCCTCAAGATGCCTTTCGCAAAGACAGTTCTTGTGGAATTGGCAAAGTGATATTTGGAAGCCCATAGACGGCTATGGTGAAAAAGGAAATATCCTCAGATTAAATCTGGAAAGAAGCTTTCCGAGAAACTGCTTAGTGTTCTGTTAATTCATCTCACAGAGTTACATGTGTATTTCGTGGATCTCTTTGCTAGCCTTATTTCTGTGGAATCTGAGAACAGATATTTCGGATCCCTTTTAAGACTATAGGGCCAAAGGAAATATCCTCCGATAACAAAGAGCAAGAAGCATTCTGAGAAACTTCTTCGTGTTCTGTGATATCATCTCACAGAATTACAGCTTTCCCCTCAATAAGCCTTTCGCTAAGACAGTTCTTGTGGAATTGGAAAAGTGATATTTGGAAGCCCATAGAGGGTTATGGTGAAAAAGGAAATATCCTCAGATGAAATCTGGAAAGAAGCTTTCTGAGAAACTGCTTAGTGTTCTGTTAATTCATCTCACAGAGTTACATGTGTATTTCGTGGATCTCTTTGCTCGCCTTATTTCTGTGGAATCTATGAACAGATATTTCGGATCCCATTGAAGACTATAGGGCCAAAGGAAATATCCTCCGATAACAAAGAGAAAGAAGCTATCTGAGAAACTTCTTTGTGTTCTGTGAAATCCTCTCACAGAGTTACAGCTTTCCCCTCAAGAAGCCTTTCGTTAAGACAGTTCTTGTGGAATTGGCAAAGTGATATTTGGGAGCCCATAGAGGGCTATGGTGAAAAAGGAAATATCTTCAGATGAAATCTGGAAAGAGGCTTTCTGAGAAACTGCTTAGTGTTCTGTTAATTCATCTCACAGAGTTACATGTATATTTCGTGGATCTCTTTGCCAGCCTTATTTCTGTGGAATCTGAGAACAGATATTTCGGATCCCTTTGAAGACTATAGGGCCAAAGGAAATATCCTCCGATAACAAAGAGAAAGACGCTTTCTGAGAAACTTCTTTGTGTTCTGTGAAATCATCTCACTGAGTTACAGCTTTCCCCTCAAGAAGCCTTTCGCTAAGACAGTTCTTGTGGAATTGGCAAAGTGATATTTGGAAGCCCTTAGAGTTCTATGGTGAAAAAGGAAATATCCTCAGATGAAATCTGGAAAGAAGCTTTCTGAGAAACTGCTTAGTGTTCTGTTAATTCATCTTAGAGAGTTACATGTGTTTTTCGTGGATCTCTTTGCTAGCCTTATTTCTGTGGAATCTGAGAACAGATATTTCGGATTCCTTTTAAGACTATAGGGCCAAAGGAAATATCCTCCGATAACAAAGAGAAAGAAACGTTCTGAGAAACTTGTTTGTGTTCTGTGAAATCATCCCTCGGAGTTTCAGCTTTCCCCTCAAGAAGCCTTTCGCTAAGACAGTTCTTGTGGAATTGGCAAAGTGATATTTGGAAGCCCATAGACGGCTGTCGTGAAAAAAGAAATATCCTCTGATGAAATCTGGAAAGAAGCTTTCTGAGAAACTGCTTAGTGTTCTGTTAGTTCATCTCACAGAGTTACGTGTGTATTTCTTGAATGTCTTTGCTAGCCTTATTTCTGTGGAATCTGAGAACAGATATTCCGGATCCCATTGAAGACTACAGGGCCAAAGAAATATCCTCCGATAACAAAGAGAAAGAAGCTTTCTGAGAAACTTCTTTGTGTTCTGTGAAATCATCTCACAGAGTTACAGCTTTCCACTCAAGAAGCCTTTCGCTAAGACAGTTCTTGTGGAATTGGCAAAGTGATATTTGGAAGGCCATAGAGGGCTATGGTGAAAAAGGAAATATCCTCAGATGAAATCTGGAAAGAAGCTTTCTGAGAAACTGCTTAGTGTTCTGTTAATTCATCTCACAGAGTTACATGTGTATTTCGTGGATCTCTTTGCTAGCCTTATTTCTGTGGAAACTGAGAACAGATATTTCGGATCCCATTGAAGACTATTGGGCCAAAGGAAATATCCTCCGATAACAAAGAGAAAGAATCTTAATGAGAAACTTCTTTGTGTTCTGTAAAATCATCTCACAGAGTTACAGCTTTCCCCTCAAGAAGCCTATCTCTAAGGCAGTTCTTGTGGAATTGGCAAAGTGATATTTGGAAGCCCTTAGAGGACTATGGTGAAAAAGGAAATATCCTCAGATGAAATCTGGAAAGAAGCTTTCTGAGAAACTGCTTAGTGTTCTGTTAATTCATCTCACAGAGTTACATGTGTATTTCGTGGATCTCTTTGCTAGCCTTATTTCTGTGGAATATGAGAACAGATATTTCGGATCCCTTTGAAGACTATAGGGCCAAAGGAAATATCCTCCGATAACAAAGAGAAAGAAGCTTTCTGAGAAACTTCTTTGTGTTCTGTGTAATCATCTATCGGAGTTACAGCTTTCCCCTCAAGAAGCCTTTCGCTAAGGCAGTTCTTGTGGAATTGGCAAAGTGATATTTGGAAACCCATAGGGGGCTATGGTGAAAAAGGATATATCCTCTGATGACATCTGGAAAGAAGCTTTCTGAGAAACTGCTTAGTGTTCTGTTAATTCATCTCACAGAGTTACATGTGTATTTCGTGGATCTCTTTACCAGCCTTATTTCTGTGGAATCTGAGAACAGATATTTCGGATCCCTTTGACGACTATAGGACCAAAGGAAATATCCTCCCATAACAAAGAGAAAGAAGCTTTCTGAGAAACTTCTTTGTGTTCTGTGAAATCATCTAACGGAGTTTCAGCTTTCCTCTCAAGAAGCCTTTCGCTAAGGCAGTTCTTGTGGAATTGGCAAAGTGATATTTGGAAGCCCATAGAGGGCTACGGTGAAAAAGGAAATATCCTCAGATGAAATCTGGAAAGAAGCTTTCTGAGAAACTGCTTAGTGTTCTGATAATTTTTCTCACAGAGTTACATCTGTATTTCGTGGATCTCTTTGCTAGCCTTATTTCTGTGGAATCTGAGAACAGATATTTCGGATGCCTTTTAATTTTATAGGGCCAAAGGAAATATCCTCCGATAACAAAGAGAAAGAAGCTTTCTGAAAAACTTCTTGGTGTTCTGTGAAATCATCTCACGAAATTACAGCTTTTGCCTCAAGAAGCCTTTCGCTAAGGCAGTTCTTGTGGAATTAGCAAAGTGATATTTGGAAGCCCATAGAGGGCTACGGTGAAAAAGGAAATATCCTCAGATGAAATCTGGAAAGAAGCTTTCTGAGAAACTGCTTAGTGTTCTGTTAATTCATCTCACAGAGTTACACGTGTATTTCGTGGATCTCTTTGCTAGCCTTATTTCTGTGGGATCAGAGAACAGATATTTCGTATCCCTTTGAAGACTATAGGGCCAAAGGAAATATCCTCAGATAACAAAGAGAAAGAAGGTTTCTGAGAACCTTCTTTGTGTTCCGTGAAATCATCTCACAGAGTTACAGCTTTCCCTTCAAGAAGCCTTCCGCTAAGACAGTTCTTGTTAAATTGGCAAAATGATATTTGGAAGCCCGTAGACGGCTATGGTGAAAAAGGAAATATCCTCAGGTGAAATCTGGAAAGAAGCTTTCTGAGAAACTGCTTAGTGTCTGTTAACTCATCTCACAGAGTTACACGTGTATTTCGTGGATCTCTTTGCTAGTCTCATTTCTGTGGAATCTGAGAACAGATATTTCGGATCCCTTTGAAGACTATAGGGACAAAGGAAATATCCTCCGATAACAAAGAGAAAGAAGCTTTCTGAGAAACTTCTTTGTGTTCTGTGAAATCATCTCACGGAGTTACAGCTTTACCCTCAAGAAGCCTTTAGCTAAGACAGTTCTTGTCTAATTGGCAAAAAGATATTTGGAAACCCATAGAGGGCTATGGGGAAAAGGAAATATCCTCAGATGAAATCTGGAAAGAAGCTTTCACAGAAACTGCTTAGTGTTGTTAATTCATCTCACAGAGTTACATGTGTATTTCGTGGATCTCTTTGCTAGCCTTATTTCTGTGGAATCTGAGAACAGATATTTCGGATCCCTTTGAAGACTATAGGGCCAAAGGAAATATCCTCTGATAACAAAGAGAAAGAAGCTTTCTGAGAAACTTCTATGTGTTCTGTGAAATCATCTCACAGAGTTACAGCTTTCCCCTCAAGAAGCCTTTCGCTAAGACAGTTCTTATGGAATTGGCAAAGTGATATTTGGAAGCCCATAGAGGGCTATGGTGAAAAAGGAAATATCCTCAGATGAAATCGGGAAAGAAGCTTTCTGAGAAACTGCTTAGTGTTCTGTTAATTCATCTCACAGAGTTACATGTGTATTTCGTGGATCTCTTTGCTAGCCTTATTTCTGTGGAATGTGAGAATAAATATTTCGGATCCCATTGAAGACTATAGGGCCAAAGGAAATATCCTCCCATAAGAAAGAGAGCGAAGCTTTCTGAGAATCTTCTTTGTGTTCTGTGAAATCGTCTCACAGAGGTACAGCATTCCCCTCAAGAAGCCTTTTGCTAAGACAGTTCTTGTGGAATTAGCAAAGTGATATTTGGAAGCCCATAGAGGGATACGGTGAAAAAGGAAATATCCTCAGATGAAATCTGGAAAGAAGCTTTCTGAGAACCTTCTTTGTGTTCTGTGAAATCATCTCACAGAGTTACAGCTTTCCCCTCAAGAAGCCTTCGCTAAGACAGTTCTTGTTAAATTGGCAAAATGATATTTGGAAGCCCATAGACGGCTATGGCGAAAAAGGAAATATCCTCAGGTGAAATCTGGAAAGAAGCTTTCTGAGAAACTGCTTAGTGTCTGTTAATTCATCTCACAGAGTTACACGTGTATTTCGTGGATCTCTTTGCTAGTCTCATTTCTGTGGAATCTGAGAACAGATATTTCGGATCCCTTTGAAGACTATAGGGCCAAAGGAAATATCCTCCGATAACAAAGAGAAAGAAGCTTTCTGAGAAACTTCTTTGTGTTCTGTGAAATCATCTCACGGAGTTACAGCTTTACCCTCAAGAAGCCTTTCGCTAAGACAGTTCTTGTCTAATTGGCAAAGTGATATTTGGAAACCCATAGAGGGCTATGGTGAAAAAGGAAATATCCTCAGATGAAATCTGGAAAGAAGCTTTCACAGAAACTGCTTAGTGTTCTGTTAATTCATCTCACAGAGTTACATGTGTATTTCGTGGATCTCTTTGCTAGCCTTATTTCTGTGGAATCTGAGAACAGATATTTCGGATCCCTTTGAAGACTATAGGGCCAAAGGAAATATCCTCTGATAACAAAGAGAAAGAAGCTTTCTGAGAAACTTCTATGTGTTCTGTGAAATCATCTCACAGAGTTACAGCTTTCCCCTCAAGAAGCCTTTCGCTAAGACAGTTCTTGTGGAATTGGCAAGGTGATATTTGGAAGCCCATAGAGGGCTATGGTGAAAAAGGAAATATCCTCAGATGAAATCTGGAAAGAAGTTTTCTGAGAAACTGCTTAGTGTTCTGTTAATTCACCTCACAGAGTTTCATGTGTATTTCGTGGATCTCTTTGCTAGCCTCATTTCTGTGGAATCTGAGAACAGATATTACGAATCCCTTTGAAGACTATAGGGCCAAAGGAAATATCCTCCCAAAACAAAGAGAAAGAAGCTTTCTGAGAAACTTCTTTGTGTTCTGTGAAATCATCTCACAGAAATACAGCTTTAACCTCAAGAAGCCTTTCGCTAAGACAGTTCTTGTGGAATGGCAAAGTTATGTTTGGAAGCCCACAGAGGGCTATGGTGAAAAAGGAAATATCCAGAGATGAAATCTGGAAAGAATCTTTCTGAGAAACTGCTTAGTGTCTGTTAATTCATCTCACAGGGTTACATGGGTATTTCGTGGATCTCTTTGCTAGCCTTATTTCTGTGGAATCTGAGAACAGATATTTCGGATCCCTTTGAAGACTATAGGGCCAAAGGAAATATCCTCTGATAACAAAGAGAAAGAAGGTTTCTGAGACACTTCTATGTGTTCTGTGAAATCATCTCTCAGAGTTACAGCTTTCCCCTCAGGAAGCCTTTCGCTAAGACAGTTCTTGTGGAATTGGCAAAGTGATATTTGGAAGCCCATAGAGGGCTATGGTGAAAAAGGAAATATCCTCAGATGAAATCTGGAAAGAAGCTTTCTGAGAAACTGCTTAGTGTTCTGTTAATTCATCTCACAGAGTTACATGTGTATTTCGTGGATCTCTTTGCTAGCCTTATTTCTGTGGAATCTGAGAATAGATATTTCGGATCCCATTGAAGACTATAGGGCCAAAGGAGAT
Organism: Macaca fascicularis; assembly: GCF_037993035.2. Lineage (NCBI taxonomy): Eukaryota > Metazoa > Chordata > Mammalia > Primates > Cercopithecidae > Macaca > Macaca fascicularis. Next base: position 48,002,922 of record NC_088383.1, on the reverse strand, counting down.
ATCCTCCCATAAGAAAGAGAGCGAAGCTTTCTGAGAAACTTCTTTGTGTTCTGTGAAATCGTCTCACAGAGGTACAGCTTTCCTCTTAAGAAGCCTTTCGCTAAGACAGTTCTTGTGGAATTGGCAAAGTGATATTTGGAAGCCCATAGAGGGCTATGGTGAAAAAGGAAATACCCACAGATGAAATTTGGAAAGAAGCTTTCTGAGAAACTGCTTAGTGTTCTGTTAATTCATCTCACTGAATTACATGTGTATTTCGTGGATCTCTCTGCTAGCCTTATTTCTGTGGAATCAGAGAACAGATATTTCAGATCCCTTTGAAAACTACAGGGCCAAAGGAAATATCCTACGATAACAAAGAGAAAGAAGCTTTCTGAGAAACTTCGTTGTGTTCTGTGAAATCATCTCACAGAGGTACCCCTTTCCCCTCGAGAAGCCTTACGCTAAGACAGTTCTTGTGGAATTGGCAAAGTGATATTTGGAAGCCCTTAGACAGCTATGGCGAAAAAGGAAATATCCTCAGGTGAAATCTGGAAAGAAGCTTTCTGAGAAACTGCTTAGCGTTCAGTTAATTCATCTCACAGAGTTACACTCGTATTTCATGGATCTCTTTGCTAGCCTTATTTCTGTGGAATCTGAGAACAGATATTGCGGATCCCTTTGAAGACTATAGGGCCAAAGGAAATATCCTCCTATAACAAAGAGAAAGAAGCTTTCTGAGAAACTTCTTTGTGTTCTGTGAAAACATCTCACAGAGTTACAGCTTTCCCCTCAAGAAGCCTTTCGCTAAGACAGTTCTTGTGGAATTGGCAAAGTGATATTTGGAAGCCCATTGACGGATGCGGTGAGAAAGGAAAAATCCTCAGATGAAATCTGGAAAGAAGATTTCTGAGAAACTGCTTAGTGTACTGTTAATTCATTTCACAGAGTTACTCGTGTATTTCGTGGATCTCTTTGCTAGCCTTATTTCTGTGGAATCAGAGAACAGATATTTCGGATCCCTTTGAAGACTATAGGGCCAAAGGAAATATCCTCCGATAACAAAGAGAAAGAAGCTTTCTGAGAAACTTCGTTGTGTTCTGTGAAATCATCTCACAGAGGTACCCCTTTCCCCTCGAGAAGCCTTTCGCTAAGACAGTTCTTGTGGAATTGGCAAAGTGATATTTGGAAGCCCTTAGACAGCTATGGCGAAAAAGGAAATATCCTCAGGTGAAATCTGGAAAGAAGCTTTCTGAGAAACTGCTTAGTGTTCTGTTAATTCATCTCACAGAGTTACATTTGAGAAACTGCTTAGTGTTCTGTTAATTCATCTCACAGAGTTACATTTTTATTTCGTGGATCTCTTTGCTAGCCTTATTTCTGTGGAATCTGAGAACAGATATTTCGGATCCCTTTGAAGACTATAGGGCCAAAGGAAATATCCTCCGAAAACAAAGAGAAAGAAGCTTTCTGAGAAACTTCTTTGTGTTCTGTGAAATCACCTCACAGAATTAAAGCTTTCCCCTCAAGAAGCCTTTCGCTAAGACAGTTCTTGTAGAATTGGCAAGGTGATATTTGGAAGCCCATAGAGGTCTATGGTTAAAAAGGAAATATCCTCACATGAAATCTGGAAAGAAGCTTTCTGAGAAGCTGCTTAGTTGTCTGTTAATTCATCTCACAGAGTTACATGTGTATTTCGTGAATCTCTTTGCCAGCCTTATTTCTGTGGAATCTGAGAACAGATATTCCGGATCCCTTTGAAGACTATAGGGCCAAAGGAAATATCCTCCGATAACAAAGAGAAAGAAGCTTTCTGAGAAACTTCTTTGTGTTCTGTAAAATCATCTCACAGAGTTACAGCTTTCCCCTCAAGAAGCCTTTCGCTAAGACAGTTCTTGTGGAATTGGCAAAGTGATATTTGGAAGCCCATAGAGGGCAATGGTGAAAAAGGAAATATCCTCAGAAGAAATCTGGAAAGAAATTTTCTGAGAAACTGCTTAGCTTTCTGTTAATTAATCTGACAGAGTTACATGTGTATTTCGTGGATCTCTTTGCTAGCCTTATTTCTGTGGAATCTGAGAACAGATATTTCGGATCCCATTGAAGACTATAGGGCCAAAGGAAATATCCTCCGATAACAATGAGAAAGAAGATTTCTGAGAAACTTCTTTGTGTTCTTTGAAATCATCTCACAGAGTTACAGCTTTCCCCTCAAGAAGCCTTTCGCTAAGACAGTTCTTGTGGAATTGGCAAAGTGGTATTTGAAAACCCCTAGAGGGCTACGGTGAAAAAGGAAATATCCTCAGATGAAATCTGGAAAGAAGGTTTCTGAGAAACTGCTTAGTGTTCTGTTAATTCATCTCACAGAGTTACATGTGTATTTCGTGGATCTCTTTGCTAGCCTTATTTCTGTGGAATCTGAGACAGATATTCCGGATCCCTTTGAAGACTATAGGGCCAAATGAAATACCTCCGATAACAAAGAGAAAGAAGTTTTTGAGAAACGTCTTTGTGTTCTTTGAAATCATCTCAGAGAGTTACAGCCTTCCCCTCAAGAAGCCTTTCGCTAAGACAGTTCTTGTGGAACTGGCAAAGTGATATTTGGAAGCCCATAGAGGGCTATGGTGAAAAAGGAAATATCCTCAGATGAAATCTGGAAAGAAGCTTTCTGAGAAACTGCTTACTGTTCTGTTAATTCATGTCACAGAGTTACACGTGTATTTCGTGGATCTCTTTGCTAGCCTTATTTCTGTGGAATCAGAGAACAGATATTTCGGATCCCTTTGAAGACTATAGGGCCAAAGGAAATATCCTCCGATAACAAAGAGAAAGAAGCTTTCTGAGAAACTTCTTTGTGTTCTGTGAAATCATCTCACAGAGTTTCAGCTTTCCCCTCAAGAAGCCTTTCGCTAAGACAGTTCTTGTGGAATTGGCAAAGTGATATTTGGAAACCCATAGAGGGCTATGGTGAAAAAGGAAACATCCTCAGATGAAATCTGGAAAGAAGGTTTCTGAGAAACTGCTTAGTGTTCTGTTAATTCATCTCACAGAGTTACATGTGTATTTCGTGGATCTCTTTGCTAGCCTTATTTCTGTGGAATCTGAGAACAGTTATTTCGGATCCCTTTGAAGACTATAGGGCCAAAGGAAATATCCTCCGATAACAAAGAGAAAAAAGCTTTCTGAGAAACTTCTTTGTGTTCTGTCAAATCATCTCACAGAGTTACAGCTTTCACCTCAAGAAGCCTTTCGCTAAGACACTTCTTGTGGAGTTGGCAAAGCGATATTTGGAAGCCCATAGCTGGCTATGGTGAAAAAGGAAATATCCTCAGATGAAATCTGGAAAGAAGCTTTCTGAGAAACTGCATAGTCTTCTGTTAATTCATCTCACAGAGTTACATGTGTATTTCGTGGATCTCTTTGCTACCCTCATTTCTGTGGAATCTGAGAACAGATATTTCGGATCCCTTTGAGCACTATTGCGCCAAAGGAAATATCCTCCCATAACAAGAGAAAGAAGCTTTCTGAGAAACTTCTTTGTGTTCTGTGAAATCATCTCACAGAGTTAAAGATTTCCCCTCAAGAAGCCTTTTGCTAAGACACTTCTTGTGGATCGGCTACTTGATATTTGGAAGCCCATAGAGGTCTATGGTGAAAAAGGAAATATCCTCAGATGAAATCGGGAAAGAAGCTTTCTGAGAAACTGCTTAGTGTTCTGTTAATTCATCTCACAGAGTTACAAGTGTATTTCGTGGATCTCTTTGCTAGCCTTATTTCTGTGGAATCTGAGAACAGATATTTCGGATCCCATTGAAGACTATAGGGCCAAAGGAAATATCCTCCGATAACAAAGAGAAAGAAGCTTTCTGAGAAACTTCTTTGTGTTCTGTGAAATCATCTCACAGAGTTACAGCTTTCCCCTCAAGCGACTTTCGCTAAGACAGTTCTTGTGGAATTGGCAAAGTGATATTTGGAAGCCCATAGAGGGCTATGGTGAAAAAGGCAATTTCCTCAGATGAAATCTGGAAAGAAGCTTTCTGAGAAACTGCTTAGTGTTCTGTTAATTCATCTCACAGAGTTACATGTGTATTTCGTGGATCTCTTTGCTAGCCTTATTTCTGTGGAATCTGAGTACAGATATTTCGGATCCCTTTGAACACTATAGGCCCAAAGGAAATATCCTGCCAAAACAAAGAGAAAGAAGCTTTCTGAGAAACTTCTTTGTGTTCTGTGAAATCATCTCACAGAGTTACAGCTTTCCCCTCAAGAAGCCTTTCGCTAAGACAGTTCTTGTGGAATTGGCAAAGTGATATTTGGAAACCCATTGCTGGCTATGGTGAAAAAGGAAATATCCTCAGATGAAATCTGGAAAGAAGCTTTCTCAGAAACTGCTTAGTGTTCTGTTAATTCTTCTCACAGAGTTACATGTGCATTTCGTGGATCTCTTTGCTAGTCTTTTTTCTGTGGAATCTGAGAACAGATATTTCGGATCCCTTTGAAGACTATAGGGCCAAAGGAAATATCCTCCCATAACAAAGAGAAAGAAGCTTTCTGAGAAACTTCTTTGTGTTCTGTGAAATCATCTCACAGAGTTACAGCTTTCCCCTCAAGAAGCCTTTCGCTAAGACAGTTCTTGTGGACTTGGCAAAGTGATATTTGGAAGCCCATAGAGGGCTATGGTGAAAAAGGAAATCTCCTCAGATGAAATGTGGAAAGAAACTTTCTGAGAAACTGCTTAGTGTTCTGTTAATTCATCTCACAGAGTTACATGTGTATTTCGTGGATCTCTTTGCTAGCCTTATTTCTGTGGAAACTGAGAACAGATATTTCGGATCCCATTGAAGACTATAGGGCCAAAGGAAATATCCTCCGATAACAAAGAGAAAGAAGCTTTCTGAGATACTTCTTTGTGTTCTGTGAAATCATCTCACAGAGTTACAGCTTTCCCCTCAAGAAGCCTTTCGCTAAGACAGTTCTTGTGGAATTGGCAAAGTGATATTTGGAAGCCCATAGAGGTCTATGGTGAAAAAGGATATATTCTCAGTGAAATCTGGAAAGAATCTTTCTGAGAAACTGCTTAGTGTTCTGTTAATTCATCTCACAGAGTTACATGTGTATTTCGTGGATCTCTTTGCTAGCCTTATTTCTGTGGAATCTGAGAACAGATATTTCGGATCCCTTTGAAGACTATAGGGCCAAAGGAAATATCCTCCCATAAGAAAGAGAAAGAAGCTTTCTGAGAACCTTCTTTGTGTTCTGTGAAATCATCTCACAGAGTTACATCTTTCCCTTCAAGAAGCCTTTCGCTAAGACAGTTCTTGTGGACTTGGCAAAGTGATATTTGGAAGCCCATAGAGGGCTATGGTGAAAAAGGAAATATCCTCAGATGAAATCTGGAAAGAAGCTTCCTGAGAAACTGCTTAGTATTCTGTTAATTCATCTCACAGAGTTACATGTGTATTTCGTGGATCTCATTGCTAGCCTTATTTCTGTGGAATCTGAGAACAGATATTTCAGATCCCCTTGAAGACTATAGGGCCAAAGGAAATATCCTCTGATGACAAAGAGAAAGAAGCTTTCTGAGAAACTTCTTTGTGTTCTGTGAAATCATCTCACAGAGTTACAGCTTTCCCCTCAAGAAGCCTTTCGCTAAGACAGTTCTTGTGGAATTGGCAAAGTGATATTTGGAAGCCCATATAGGGCTATGTTGATAAAGGAAATATCCTCAGAAGAAATCTGGAAAGAAGCTTTCTGAGAAACTGCTTAGTGTTCTGTTAATTCATCTCACAGAGTTACATGTGTATTTCGTGGATCTCTTTGCTAGCCTTATTTCTGTGGAATCTGAGAACAGATATTTCAGATCCCATTGAAGAGTATAGGGCCAAAGGAAATATCCTCCGATAACAAAGAGAAACAAGCTTTCTGAGAAACTTCTTTGAGTTCTGTGAAATCATCTGACAGAGTTACAGCTTTTCCCTCAAGAAGCCTTTCGCTAAGACAGTTCTTGTGGAATGGCAAAGTGATATTTGAAAACCCATAGAGGGCTATGGTGAAAAAGGAAATATCCTCAGATGAAATCTGGAAAGAAGCTTTCTGAGAAACTGCTTAGTGTTCTGTTAATTCATCTCACAGAGTTACCTCTGTATTTCGTGGATCTCTTTGCTAGCCTTATTTCTGTGGAATCTGAGAACAGATATTCGATTCCCTTTGAAGACTATAGGGCCAAAGGAAATATCCTCCGATAACAAAGAGAAAGAAGCTTTCTGAGAAACTTCTTTGTGTTCTGTGAAATCATCTCACAGAGTTTCAGCTTTCCCCTCAAGAAGCCTTTCGCTAAGACAGTTCTTGTGGAATTGGCAAAGTGATATTTGGAAACCCATAGAGGGCTATGGTGAAAAAGGAAACATCCTCAGATGAAATCTGGAAAGAAGGTTTCTGAGAAACTGCTTAGTGTTCTGTTAATTCATCTCACAGAGTTACATGTGTATTTCGTGGATCTCTTTGCTAGCCTTATTTCTGTGGAATCTGAGAACAGATATTTCAGATCCCATTGAAGAGTATAGGGCCAAAGGAAATATCCTCCGATAACAAAGAGAAACAAGCTTTCTCAGAAACTTCTTTGTGTTCTGTGAAATCATCTCACAGAGTTACAGCTTTTCCCTCATGAAGCCTTTCGCTAAGACAGTTCTTGTGGAATGGCAAAGTGATATTTAAAAACCCATAGAGGGCTATGGTGAAAAAGGAAATATCCTCAGATGAAATCTGGAAAGAAGCTTTCTGAGAAACTGCTTAGTGTTCTGTTAATTCATCTCACAGAGTTACATGTGTATTTCGTGGATCTCTTTGCTAGGCTTATTTCTGTGGAATCTGAGAACAGTTATTTCGGATCCCTTTGAAGACTATAGGGCCAAAGGAAATATCCTCCGATAACAAAGAGAAAGAAGCTTTCTGAGAAACTTCTTTGTGTTCTGTGAAATCATCTCACAGAGTTACAGCTTTCACCTCAAGAAGCCTTTCGCTAAGACAGTTCTTGTGGAGTTGGCAAAGCGATATTTGGAAGCCCATAGCTGGCTATGGTGAAAAAGGAAATATCCTCAGATGAAATCTGGAAAGAAGCTTTCTGAGAAACTGCATAGTCTTCTGTTAATTCATCTCACAGAGTTACATGTGTATTTCGTGGATCTCTTTGCTACCCTCATTTCTGTGGAATCTGAGAACAGATATTTCGGATCCCTTTGAGCACTATTGCGCCAAAGGAAATATCCTCCCATAACAAGAGAAAGAAGCTTTCTGAGAAACTTCTTTGTGTTCTGTGAAATCATCTCACAGAGTTAAAGATTTCCCCTCAAGAAGCCTTTTGCTAAGACAGTTCTTGTGGATCGGCTACGTGATATTTGGAAGCCCATAGAGGTCTATGGTGAAAAAGGAAATATCCTCAGATGAAATCGGGAAAGAAGCTTTCTGAGAAAGTGCTTAGTGTTCTGTTAATTCATCTCACAGAGTTACAAGTGTATTTCGTGGATCTCTTTGCTAGCCTTATTTCTGTGGAATCTGAGAACAGATATTTCGGATCCCATTGAAGACTATAGGGCCAAAGGAAATATCCTCCGATAACAAAGAGAAAGAAGCTTTCTGAGAAACTTCTTTGTGTTCTGTGAAATCATCTCACAGAGTTACAGCTTTCCCCTCAAGCGACTTTCGCTAAGACAGTTCTTGTGGAATTGGCAAAGTGATATTTGGAAGCCCATAGAGGGCTATGGTGAAAAAGGCAATTTCCTCAGATGAAATCTGGAAAGAAGCTTTCTGAGAAACTGCTTAGTGTTCTGTTAATTCATCTCACAGAGTTACATGTGTATTTCGTGGATCTCTTTGCTAGCCTTATTTCTGTGGAATCTGAGTACAGATATTTCGGATCCCTTTGAACACTATAGGCCCAAAGGAAATATCCTGCCAAAACAAAGAGAAAGAAGCTTTCTGAGAAACTTCTTTGTGTTCTGTGAAATCATCTCACAGAGTTACAGCTTTCCCCTCAAGAAGCCTTTCGCTAAGAGAGTTCTTGTGGAATTGGCAAAGTGATATTTGGAAGCCCATTGCTGGCGATGGTGAAAAAGGAAATATCCTCAGATGAAATCTGGAAAGAAGCTTTCTCAGAAACTGCTTAGTGTTCTGTTAATTGTTCTCACAGAGTTACATGTGCATTTCGTGGATCTCTTTGCTAGTCTTTTTTCTGTGGAATCTGAGAACAGATATTTCGGATCCCTTTAAAGACTATAGGGCCAAAGGAAATATCCTCCCATAACAAAGAGAAAGAAGCTTTCTGAGAAACTTCTTTGTGTTCTGTGAAATCATCTCACAGAGTTACAGCTTTCCCCTCAAGAAGCCTTTCGCTAAGACAGTTCTTGTGGACTTGGCAAAGTGATATTTGGAAGCCCATAGAGGGCTATGGTGAAAAAGGAAATCTCCTCAGATGAAATCTGGAAAGAAACTTTCTGAGAAACTGCTTAGTGTTCTCTTAATTCATCTCACAGAGTTACATGTGTATTTCGTGGATCTCTTTGCTAGCCTTATTTCTGTGGAAACTGAGAACAGATATTTCGGATCCCATTGAAGACTATAGGGCCAAAGGAAATATCCTCCGATAACAAAGAGAAAGAAGCTTTCTGAGAAACTTCTTTGTGTTCTGTGAAATCATCTCACAGAGTTACAGCTTTCCCCTCAAGAAGCCTTTCGCTAAGACAGTTCTTGTGGAATTGGCAAAGTGATATTTGGAAGCCCATAGAGGTCTATGGTGAAAAAGGATATATTCTCAGTGAAATCTGGAAAGAATCTTTCTGAGAAACTGCTTAGTGTTCTGTTGATTCATCTCACAGAGTTACATGTGTATTTCGTGGATCTCTTTGCTAGCCTTATTTCTGTGGAATCTGAGAACAGATATTTCGGATCCCTTTGAAGACTATAGGGCCAAAGGAAATATCCTCCCATAAGAAAGAGAAAGAAGCTTTCTGAGAACCTTCTTTGTGTTCTGTGAAATCATCTCACAGAGTTACATGTTTCCCTTCAAGAAGCCTTTCGCTAAGACAGTTCTTGTGGAATTGGCAAAGTGATAATTGGAAGCCCGTATAGGGCTATGTTGATAAAGGAAATATCCTCAGAAGAAATCTGGAAAGAAGCTTTCTGAGAAACTGCTTAGTGTTCTGTTAATTCATCTCACAGAGTTACATGTGTATTTCGTGGATCTCTTTGCTAGCCTTATTTCTGTGGAATCTGAGAACAGATATTTCAGATCCCATTGAAGAGTATAGGGCCAAAGGAAATATCCTCCGATAACAAAGAGAAACAAGCTTTCTGAGAAACTTCTTTGTGTTCTGTGAAATCATCTCACAGAGTTACAGCTTTTCCCTCATGAAGCCTTTCGCTAAGACAGTTCTTGTGGAATGGCAAAGTGATATTTGAAAACCCATAGAGGGCTATGGTGAAAAAGGAAATATCCTCAGATGAAATCTGGAAAGAAGCTTTCTGAGAAACTGCTTAGTGTTCTTTTAATTCATCTCACAGAGTTACCTCTGTATTTCGTGGATCTCTTTGCTAGCCTTATTTCTGTGGAATCTGAGAACAGATATTTCGGAGCCCTTTGAAGACCATAGGGCCAAGGGAAATATCCTCCGATAACAAAGAGAAAGAAGCTTTCTGAGAAACTTCTTTGTGTTCTGTGAAATCATCTCACAGAGTTACAGTTTTTCTCTCAAGAAGCCATTCGCTAAGACAGTTCTTGTGGAATGGCAAAGTGATATTTGGAAACCCATAGAGGGCTATGGTGAAAAAGGAAATATCCTCAGATGAAATCTGGAAAGAAGCTTTCTGAGAAACTGCTCAGTGTTCTGTTAATTCATCTCACAGAGTTACCTCTGTATTTCGTGGATCTCTTTGCTAGCCTTATTTCTGTGGAATCTGAGAACAGATATTTCGGATCCCTTTGAAGACTATAGGGCCAAAGACAATACCCTCCCATAAGAAAGAGAAAGAAGGTTTCTGAGAACCTTCTTTGTGTTCTGTGAAATCATCTCAAAGAGTTACAGCTTTCCCCTCAAGAATCCTTTCGCTAAGACAGTTCTTGTGGAATTGGCAAAGTGATATTTGGAAGCCCATAGAGGGCTATGGTGGAAAAGGAAATATCCTCAGATGAAATCTGGAAAGAAGCTTTCTGTGAAACTGCTTAGTGTTCTGTTAGTTCATCTCACAGAGTTACATGTGTATTTCGTGGATCTCTTTGCTAGCCTCATTTCTGTGGAATATGAGATCAGATATTTCGGATCCCTTTGAAGACTATAGGGCCAAAGGAAATATCCTCCCATAACAAAGAGTAGGAAGCTTTCTGAGAAACTTCTTTGTGTTCTGTGAAATCATCTCACAGAGTTACTGCTTTCCCCTCAAGAAGCCTTTTACTAAGACAGTTCTTGTGGAATTGGCAAAGTGATATTTGGAAGCCCATAGACGGCTACGGTGAAAAAGGAAATATTCTCAGATGAAATCTGGAAAGAAGCTTTCTGAGAAAGTGCTTAGTGTTCTGTTAATTCATCTCACAGAGTTACATGTGTATTACGTGGATCTCTTTGCTAGCCTTATTTCTGTGGAATCTGAGAACAGATATTTCGGATCCCTTTGAAGACTATAGGGCCAAAGGAAATATCCTCCCATAACAAAGAGAAAGAAGCTTTCTGAGAAACTTCTTTGTGTTCTGTGAAATCATCTCACAGAGTTACAGCTTTCCCCCAAGCGACTTTCGCTAAGACAGTTCTTGTGGAATTGGCAAAGTGATATTTGGAAGCCCATAGAGGGCTATGGTGAAAAAGGCAATTTCCTCAGATGAAATCTGGAAAGAAGCTTTCTGAGAAACTGCTTAGTGTTCTGTTAATTCATCTCACAGAGTTACATGTGTATTTCGTGGATCTCTTTGCTAGCCTTATTTCTGTGGAATCTGAGAACAGATATTTCGGATCCCTTTGAACACTATAGGCCCAAAGGAAATATCCTGCCAAAACAAAGAGAAAGAAGCTTTCTGAGAAACTTCTTTGTGTTCTGTGAAATCATCTCACAGAGTTACAGCTTTCCCCTCAAGAAGCCTTTCGCTAAGACAGTTCTTGTGGAATTGGCAAAGTGATATTTGGAAGCCCATTGCTGGCTATGGTGAAAAAGGAAATATCCTCAGATGAAATCTGGAAAGAAGCTTTCTCAGAAACTGCTTAGTGTTCTGTTAATTCTTCTCACAGAGTTACATGTGCATTTCGTATATCTCTTTGCTAGTCTTTTTTCGGTGGAATCTGAGAACAGATATTTCGGATCCCTTTGAAGACTATAGGGCCAAAGGAAATATCCTCCCATAACAAAGAGAAAGAAGCTTTCTGAGAAAATTCTTTGTGTTCTGTGAAATCATCTCACAGAGTTACAGCTTTCCCCTCAAAAAGCCTTTCGCTAAGACAGTTCTTGTGGACTTGGCAAAGTGATATTTGGAAGCCCATAGAGGGCTATGGTGAAAAAGGAAATCTCCTCAGATGATATCTGGAAAGAAGCTTTCTGAGAAACTGCTTAGTGTTCTCTTAATTCATCTCACAGAGTTACATGTGTATTTCGTGGATCTCATTGCTAGCCTTATTTCTGTGGAAACGGAGAACAGATATTTCGGATCCCATTGAAGACTATAGGGCCAAAGGAAATATCCTCCGATAACAAAGAGAAAGAAGCTTTCTGAGAAACTTCTTTGTGTTCTGTGAAATCATCTCACAGAGTTACAGCTTTCCCCTCAAGAAGCCTTTCGCTAAGACAGTTCTTGTGGAATTGGCAAAGTGATACTTGGAAGTCCATAGAGGTCTAAGGTGAAAAAGGATATATTCTCAGTGAAATCTGGAAAGAATCTTTCTGAGAAACTGCTTAGTGTTCTGTTAATTCATCTCACAGAGTTACATGTGTATTTCGTGGATCTCTTTGCTAGCCTTATTTCTGTGGAATCTGAGAACAGATATTTCGGATCCCTTTGAAGACTATAGGGCCAAAGGAAATATCCTCCCATAAGAAAGAGAAAGAAGCTTTCTGAGAACCTTCTTTGTGTTCTGTGAAATCATCTCACAGAGTTACATCTTTCCCTTCAAGAAGCCTTTCGCTAAGACAGTTCTTGTGGACTTGGCAAAGTGATATTTGGAAGCCCATAGAGGGCTATGGTGAAAAAGGAAATATCCTTAGATGAAATCTGGAAAGAAGCTTCCTGAGAAACTGCTTAGTGTTCTGTTAATTCATCTCACAGAGTTACATGTGTATTTCGTGGATCTCTTTGCTAGCCTTATTTCTGTGGAATCTGAGAACAGATATTTCAGAGCCCTTTGAAGACCATAGGGCCAAGGGGAATATCCTCCGATAACAAAGAGAAAGAAGCTTTCTGAGAAACTTCTTTGTGTTCTGTGAAATCATCTCACAGAGTTACAGCTTTTCTCTCAAGAAGCCATTCGCTAAGACAGTTCTTGTGGAATGGCAAAGTGATATTTGGAAACCCATAGAGGTCTATGGTGAAAAACGAAATATCCTCAGATGAAATCTGGAAAGAAGCTTTCTGAGAAACTGCTCAGTGTTCTGTTAATTCATCTCACAGAGTTACCTCTGTATTTCGTGGATCTCTTTGCTAGCCTTATTTCTGTGGAATCTGAGAACAGATATTTCGGATCCCTTTGAAGACCATAGGGCCAAGGGAAATATCCTCCGATAACAAATAGAAAGAAGCTTTCTGAGAAACTTCTTTGTGTTCTGTGAAATCATCTCACAGAGTTACAGCTTTCCCCTCAAGAAGCCTTTCGCTAAGACAGTTCTTGTGGAATTGGCAAAGTGATATTTGGAAGCCCATAGAGGGGTATGATGATGAAGGAAATATCCGCAGAAGAAATCTGGAAAGAAGCTTTCTGAGAAACTGCTTAGTGTTCTGTTAATTCATCTCACAGAGGTACCTCCGTATTTCGTGGATCTCTTTGCTAGCCTTATTTCTGTGGAATCTGAGAACAGATATTTCAGATCCCAATGAAGAATATAGGGCCAAAGGAAATATCTTCCGATAACAAAGAGAAAGAAGCTTTCTGAGAAACTTCTTTGTGTTCTGTGAAATCATCTCACAGAGTTACAGCTTTTCCCTCTAGAAGCCTTTCGCTAAGACAGTTCTTGTTGAATGGCAAAGTAATATTTGGAAACCCATAGAGGGCTATGGTGAAAAAGGAAATATCCTTAGATGAAATCTGGAAAGAAGCTTTCTGAGAAACTGCTTAGTGTTCTTTTAATTCATCTCACAGAGTTACATGTGTATTTCGTGGATCTCTTTGCTAGCCTTATTTCTGTGGAATCTAAGTACAGATATTTCGGATCCCTTTGCAGACTATAGGGCCAAAGGAAATATCCTGCCAAAACAAAGAGAAAGAAGCTTTCTGAGAAACTTCTTTGTGTTCTGTGAAATCATCTCACAGAGTTAAAGCTTTTCCCTCAAGAAGCCTTTCGCTAAGACAGTCCTTGTGGAATTGGCAAACTGATATTTGGAAGCCCATAGCTGGCTATGTTGAAAAAGGAAATATCCTCTGATGAAATCTGGAAAGAAGCTTTCTGAGAAACTGCTTAGTGTTCTGTTAATTCATCTCACAGAGTTACCTCTGTATTTCGTGGATCTCCTTGCTAGCCTTATTTCTGTGGAATCTGAGAACAGATATTTCGGATCCCTTTGAAGACTACAGGGCCAAAGGAAATATCCTCCGATAACAAAGAGAAAGAAGATTTCTGAGAAACTTCTTTGTGTTCTGTGAAGTCATCTCACAGAGTTACAGCTTTCCCCTCAAGAAGCCTTTCGATAAGACAGTTCTTGTGGAATTGGCAAAGTGATATTTGGAAGCCCATAGAGGGCTATGGTTAAAAAGGAAATATCCCCAGACGAAAACTGTAAAGAAGCTTTCTGAGAAACTGCTTAGTGTTCTGTAAATTCATCTCACAGAGTTACCTCTGTATTTCGTGTATCTCTTTGCTAGCCTTATTTCTGTGGATTCAGAGAACAGATATTTCGGATCCCTTTGAAGACTATAGGGCCGAAGGAAATATCCTCCCATAAAAAAGAGAAAGAAGTTTTCTGAGAAACTTCTTTGTGTTCTGTGAAATCATCTCACAGAGTTACAGCTTTCCCCTCAAGAAGCCTTTCGATAAGACAATTCTTGTGGAATTGGCAAAGTGATACTTGGAAGCCCATAGAGGGCTATAGTGAAAAAGGAAATATCCTCAGATGAAATCTGGGAAGAAGCTTTCTGAGAAACTGCTTAGTGTTCTGTTAATTCATCTCACAGAGTTACCTCCGTATTTCGTGGATCTCTTTGCTAGCCTTATTTCTGTGGAATCTCAGAACAGATATTTCGGATCCCTTTGACGACTATAGGGCCAAAGGAAATATCCTCCGATAACAAAGAGAAAGAAGCTTTCTGACAACTTCCTTGTGTTCTGTGAAATCATCTCACAGAGTTACAGCTTTCCCCTCAAGAAGCCTTTCGCTAAGACAGTTCTTGCGGAATTTGCAAAGTGATATTTGGAAGCCCGTAGAGGGGTATGGTGAAAAAGTAAATATCCTCAGATGATATCTGGAAAGAAGCTTTCTGAGAAACTGCTTAGTGTTCTGTTAATTCATCTCACAGAGTCACCTCTTTATTTCGTGGATCTCTTTGCTAGCCTTATTTCTGTGGAATCTGAGAACAGATATTTCGGATCCCTTTGAAGACTATAGGGCCAAAGGAAATACCCTCCCATAAGAAAGAGAAAGAAGCTTTCTGAGAAACTTCTTTGTGTTCTGTGAAATCATCTCACAGAGTTACAGCTTTCCCCTCAAGAAGCCTTTCGCTAAGCCAGTTCTTGTGGAATTGGCAAAGTGTTATTTGGAAGCCCTTAGAGGGCTATGCTGAAAAAGGAAATGTCCTCTGATGAAATCTGGAAAGAAGCTTTCTGAGAAACTGCTTAGTGTTCTGTTATTTCATCTCACAGAGTTACATGTGTATTTCGTGGATCTCTTTGCAAGCCTTATTTCTGAGGATCTGAGAACAGATATTTCGGACCCCTTTGAAGACTATAGGGCCAAAGGAAATATCCTCCCATAACAAAGAGAAAGAAGCTTTCTGAGAAACTTCTTTGTGTTCTGTGAAATCATCTCACAGAGTTACAGCTTTCCCCTCAAAAAGCCTTTCGCTAAGACAGTTCTTGTGGAATTGGCAACGTGATATTTGGAAGCCCATAGTGGGCTATGGTGAAAAAGGAAATATCCTCAGATGAAATCTGGAAAGAAGCTTTCTGAGAAACTGCTTAGTGTTCCGTTAATTCATCTCACAGTGTTACATGTGGATTTCGTGGATTTCTTTGCTAGCCTTATATCTGTAGAATCTGAGACCAGATATTTCGGATCCCATTGAAGACTATAGGGCCAAAGAAAATATCCTCCGATAACAAAGAGAAAGAAGCTTTCTGAGAAACTTCTTTGTGTTCTGAGAAATCATCTCACAGAGTTACAACTTTCCCCCAAGAAGCCTTTCGCTAAGACAGTTCTTGTGGACTTGGCAAAGTGATATTTGGAAGCCCATAGAGGGCTATGGTGAAAAAGGAAATATCCTCAGATGAAATCTGGAAAGAAGCTTCCTGAGAAACTGCTTAGTGTTCTGTTAATTCATCTCACAGAGTTACATGTGTATTTCGTGGATCTCATTGCCAGCCTTATTTCTGTGGAATCTGAGAACAGATATTTCAGATCCCCTTGAAGACTATAGGGCCAAAGGAAATATCCTCTGATGACAAAGAGAAAGAAGCTTTCTGAGAAACTTCTTTGTGTTCTGTGAAATCATCTCACAGAGTTACAGCTTTCCCCTCTAGAAGCCTTTCGCTAAGACAGTTCTTGTGGAATTGGCAAAGTGATATTTGGAAGCCCATATAGGGCTATGTTGATAAAGGAAATATCCTCAGAAGAAATCTGGAAAGAAGCTTTCTGAGAAACTGCTTAGTGTTCTGTTAATTCATCTCACAGAGTTACATGTGTATTTCGTGGATCTCTTTGCTAGCCTTATTTCTGTGGAATCTGAGAACAGATATTTCAGATCCCATTGAAGAGTATAGGGCCAAAGGAAATATCCTCCGATAACAAAGAGAAACAAGCTTTCTGAGAAACTTCTTTGTGTTCTGTGAAATCATCTCACAGAGTTACAGCTTTTCCCTCATGAAGCCTTTCGCTAAGACAGTTCTTGTGGAATGGCAAAGTGATATTTGAAAACCCATAGAGGGCTATGGTGAAAAAGGAAATATCCTCAGATGAAATCTGTAAAGAAGCTTTCTGAGAAACTGCTTAGTGTTCTTTTAATTCATCTCACAGAGTTACCTCTGTATTTCGTGGATCTCTTTGCTAGCCTTATTTCTGTGGAATCTGAGAACAGATATTTCGGAGCCCTTTGAAGACCATAGGGCCAAGGGAAACATCCTCCGATAACAAAGAGAAAGAAGCTTTCTGAGAAACTTCTTTGTGTTCTGTGAAATCATCTCACAGAGTTACAGCTTTTCTCTCAAGAAGCCATTCGCTAAGACAGTTCTTGTGGAATGGCAAAGTGATATTTGGAAACCCATAGAGGGCTATGGTGAAAAAGGAAATATCCTCAGATGAAATCTGGAAAGAAGCTTTCTGAGAAACTGCTCAGTGTTGTGTTAATTCATCTCACAGAGTTACCTCTGTATTTCGTGGATCTCTTTGCTAGCCTTATTTCTGTGGAATCTGAGAACAGATATTTCGGATCCCTTTGAAGACTATAGGGCCAAAGGCAATACCCTCCCATAAGAAAGAGAAAGAAGGTTTCTGAGAACCTTCTTTGTGTTCTGTGAAATCATCTCACAGAGTTACAGCTTTCCCCTCAAGAATCCTTTCGCTAAGACAGTTCTTGTGGAATTGGCAAAGTGATATTTGGAAGCCCATAGAGGGCTATGGTGAAAAAGGAAATATCCTCAGATGAAATCTGGAAAGAAGCTTTCTGTGAAACTGCTTAGCGTTCTGTTAGTTCATCTCACAGAGTTACATGTGTATTTCGTGGATCTCTTTGCTAGCCTCATTTCTGTGGAATATGAGAACAGATATTTCGGATCCCTTTGAAGACTATAGGGCCAAAGGAAATATCCTCCCATAACAAAGAGTAGGAAGCTTTCTGAGAAACTTCTTTGTGTTCTGTGAAATCATCTCACAGAGTTACTGCTTTCCCCTCAAGAAGCCTTTTACTAAGACAGTTCTTGTGGAATTGGCAAAGTGATATTTGGAAGCCCATAGACGGCTACGGTGAAAAAGGAAATATTCTCAGATGAAATCTGGAAAGAAGCTTTCTGAGAAAGTGCTTAGTGTTCTGTTAATTCATCTCACAGAGTTACATGTGTATTTCGTGGATCCCTTTGCTAGCCTTATTTCTGTGGAATCTGAGAACAGATATTTCGGATCCCTTTGAAGACTATAGGGCCAAAGGAAATATCCTCCCATAACAAAGAGAAAGAAGCTTTCTGAGAAACTTCTTTGTGTTCTGTGAAATCATCTCACAGAGTTACAGCTTTCCCCTCAAGAAGCCTTTCGCTAAGACAGTTCTTGTGGAATTGGCAAAGTGATATTTGGAAGCCCATTGCTGGCTATGGTGAAAAAGGAAATATCCTCAGATGAAATCTGGAAAGAAGCTTTCTCAGAAACTGCTTAGTGTTCTGTTAATTCTTCTCACAGAGTTACATGTGCATTTCGTGGATCTCTTTGCTAGTCTTTTTTCGGTGGAATCTGAGAACAGATATTTCGGATCCCTTTGAAGACTATAGGGCCAAAGGAAATATCCTCCCATAACAAAGAGAAAGAAGCTTTCTGAGAAAATTCTTTGTGTTCTGTGAAATCATCTCACAGAGTTACAGCTTTCCCCTCAAAAAGCCTTTCGCTAAGACAGTTCTTGTGGACTTGGCAAAGTGATATTTGGAAGCCCATAGAGGGCTATGGTGAAAAAGGAAATCTCCTCAGATGATATCTGGAAAGAAGCTTTCTGAGAAACTGCTTAGTGTTCTCTTAATTCATCTCACAGAGTTACATGTGTATTTCGTGGATCTCATTGCTAGCCTTATTTCTGTGGAAACGGAGAACAGATATTTCGGATCCCATTGAAGACTATAGGGCCAAAGGAAATATCCTCCGATAACAAAGAGAAAGAAGCTTTCTGAGAAACTTCTTTGTGTTCTGTGAAATCATCTCACAGAGTTACAGCTTTCCCCTCAAGAAGCCTTTCGCTAAGACAGTTCTTGTGGAATTGGCAAAGTGATACTTGGAAGTCCATAGAGGTCTAAGGTGAAAAAGGATATATTCTCAGTGAAATCTGGAAAGAATCTTTCTGAGAAACTGCTTAGTGTTCTGTTAATTCATCTCACAGAGTTACATGTGTATTTCGTGGATCTCTTTGCTAGCCTTATTTCTGTGGAATCTGAGAACAGATATTTCGGATCCCTTTGAAGACTATAGGGCCAAAGGAAATATCCTCCCATAAGAAAGAGAAAGAAGCTTTCTGAGAACCTTCTTTGTGTTCTGTGAAATCATCTCACAGAGTTACATCTTTCCCTTCAAGAAGCCTTTCGCTAAGACAGTTCTTGTGGACTTGGCAAAGTGATATTTGGAAGCCCATAGAGGGCTATGGTGAAAAAGGAAATATCCTTAGATGAAATCTGGAAAGAAGCTTCCTGAGAAACTGCTTAGTGTTCTGTTAATTCATCTCACAGAGTTACATGTGTATTTCGTGGATCTCTTTGCTAGCCTTATTTCTGTGGAATCTGAGAACAGATATTTCAGAGCCCTTTGAAGACCATAGGGCCAAGGGGAATATCCTCCGATAACAAAGAGAAAGAAGCTTTCTGAGAAACTTCTTTGTGTTCTGTGAAATCATCTCACAGAGTTACAGCTTTTCTCTCAAGAAGCCATTCGCTAAGACAGTTCTTGTGGAATGGCAAAGTGATATTTGGAAACCCATAGAGGTCTATGGTGAAAAACGAAATATCCTCAGATGAAATCTGGAAAGAAGCTTTCTGAGAAACTGCTCAGTGTTCTGTTAATTCATCTCACAGAGTTACCTCTGTATTTCGTGGATCTCTTTGCTAGCCTTATTTCTGTTCAATCTGAGAACAGATATTTCGGATCCCTTTGAAGACCATAGGGCCAAGGGAAATATCCTCCGATAACAAATAGAAAGAAGCTTTCTGAGAAACTTCTTTGTGTTCTGTGAAATCATCTCACAGAGTGACAGCTTTCCCCTCAAGAAGCCTTTCGCTAAGACAGTTCTTGTGGAATTGGCAAAGTGATATTTGGAAGCCCATAGAGGGCTATGATGATAAAGGAAATATCCGCAGAAGAAATCTGGAAAGAAGCTTTCTGAGAAACTGCTTAGTGTTCTGTTAATTCATCTCACAGAGGTACCTCCGTATTTCGTGGATCTCTTTGCTAGCCTTATTTCTGTGGAATCTGATAACAGATATTTCAGATCCCAATGAAGAGTATAGGGCCAAAGGAAATATCTTCCGATAACAAAGAGAAAGAAGCTTTCTGAGAAACTTCTTTGTGTTCTGTGAAATCATCTCACAGAGTTACAGCTTTTCCCTCTAGAAGCCTTTCGCTAAGACAGTTCTTGTGGAATGGCAAAGTAATATTTGGAAACCCATAGAGGGCTATGGTGAAAAAGGAAATATCCTTAGATGAAATCTGGAAAGAAGCTTTCTGAGAAACTGCTTAGTGTTCTTTTAATTCATCTCACAGAGTTACATGTGTATTTCGTGGATCTCTTTGCTAGCCTTATTTCTGTGGAATCTAAGTACAGATATTTCGGATCCCTTTGCAGACTATAGGGCCAAAGGAAATATCCTGCCAAAACAAAGAGAAAGAAGCTTTCTGAGAAACTTCTTTGTGTTCTGTGAAATCATCTCACAGAGTTAAAGCTTTTCCCTCAAGAAGCCTTTCGCTAAGACAGTCCTTGTGGAATTGGCAAACTGATATTTGGAAGCCCATAGCTGGCTATGTTGAAAAAGGAAATATCCTCTGATGAAATCTGGAAAGAAGCTTTCTGAGAAACTGCTTAGTGTTCTGTTAATTCATCTCACAGAGTTACCTCTGTATTTCGTGGATCTCCTTGCTAGCCTTATTTCTGTGGAATCTGAGAACAGATATTTCGGATCCCTTTGAAGACTACAGGGCCAAAGGAAATATCCTCCGATAACAAAGAGAAAGAAGATTTCTGAGAAACTTCTTTGTGTTCTGTGAAGTCATCTCACAGAGTTACAGCTTTCCCCTCAAGAAGCCTTTCGATAAGACAGTTCTTGTGGAATTGGCAAAGTGATATTTGGAAGCCCATAGAGGGCTATGGTTAAAAAGGAAATATCCCCAGACGAAAACTGTAAAGAAGCTTTCTGAGAAACTGCTTAGTGTTCTGTAAATTCATCTCACAGAGTTACCTCTGTATTTCGTGTATCTCTTTGCTAGCCTTATTTCTGTGGATTCAGAGAACAGATATTTCGGATCCCTTTGAAGACTATAGGGCCGAAGGAAACATCCTCCCATAACAAAGAGAAAGAAGTTTTCTGAGAAACTTCTTTGTGTTCTGTGAAATCATCTCACAGAGTTACAGCTTTCCCCTCAAGAAGCCTTTCGATAAGACAATTCTTGTGGAATTGGCAAAGTGATACTTGGAAGCCCATAGAGGGCTATAGTGAAAAAGGAAATATCCTCAGATGAAATCTGGGAAGAAGCTTTCTGAGAAACTGCTTAGTGTTCTGTTAATTCATCTCACAGAGTTACCTCCGTATTTCGTGGATCTCTTTGCTAGCCTTATTTCTGTGGAATCTCAGAACAGATATTTCGGATCCCATTGACGACTATAGGGCCAAAGGAAATATCCTCCGATAACAAAGAGAAAGAAGCTTTCTGACAACTTCCTTGTGTTCTGTGAAATCATCTCACAGAGTTACAGCTTTCCCCTCAAGAAGCCTTTCGCTAAGACAGTTCTTGCGGAATTTGCAAAGTGATATTTGGAAGCCCGTAGAGGGGTATGGTGAAAAAGGAAATATCCTCAGATGATATCTGGAAAGAAGCTTTCTGAGAATCTGCTTAGTGTTCTGTTAATTCATCTCACAGAGTCACCTCTTTATTTCGTGGATCTCCTTGCTAGCCTTATTTCTGTGGAATCTGAGAACAGATATTTCGGATCCCTTTGAAGACTATAGGGCCAAAGGAAATACCCTCCCATAAGAAAGAGAAAGAAGCTTTCTGAGAAACTTCTTTGTGTTCTGTGAAATCATCTCACAGAGTTACAGCTTTCCCCTCAAGAAGCCTTTCGCTAAGCCAGTTCTTGTGGAATTGGCAAAGTGTTATTTGGAAGCCCTTAGAGGGCTATGCTGAAAAAGGAAATGTCCTCTGATGAAATCTGGAAAGAAGCTTTCTGAGAAACTGCTTAGTGTTCTGTTATTTCATCTCACAGAGTTACATGTGTATTTCGTGGATCTCTTTGCAAGCCTTATTTCTGTTTATCTGAGAACAGATATTTCGGACCCCTTTGAAGACTATAGGGCCAAAGGAAATATCCTCCCATAACAAAGAGAAAGAAGCTTTCTGAGAAACTTCTTTGTGTTCTGTGAAATCATCTCACAGAGTTACAGCTTTCCCCTCAAAAAGCCTTTCGCTAAGACAGTTCTTGTGGAATTGGCAACGTGATATTTGGAAGCCCATAGTGGGCTATGGTGAAAAAGGAAATATCCTCAGATGAAATCTGGAAAGAAGCTTTCTGAGAAACTGCTTAGTGTTCCGTTAATTCATCTCACAGTGTTACATGTGGATTTCGTGGATTTCTTTGCTAGCCTTATATCTGTAGAATCTGAGACCAGATATTTCGGATCCCTTTGAAGACTATAGGGCCAAAGAAAATATCCTCCGATAACAAAGAGAAAGAAGCTTTCTGAGAAACTTCTTTGTGTTCTGAGAAATCATCTCACAGAGTTACAACTTTCCCCCAAGAAGCCTTTCGCTAAGACAGTTCTTGTGGACTTGGCAAAGTGATATTTGGAAGCCCATAGAGGGCTATGGTGAAAAAGGAAATATCCTCAGATGAAATCTGGAAAGAAGCTTCCTGAGAAACTGCTTAGTGTTCTGTTAATTCATCTCACAGAGTTACATGTGTATTTCGTGGATCTCATTGCCAGCCTTATTTCTGTGGAATCTGAGAACAGATATTTCAGATCCCCTTGAAGACTATAGGGCCAAAGGAAATATCCTCTGATGACAAAGAGAAAGAAGCTTTCTGAGAAACTTCTTTGTGTTCTGTGAAATCATCTCACAGAGTTACAGCTTTCCCCTCTAGAAGCCTTTCGCTAAGACAGTTCTTGTGGAATTGGCAAAGTGATATTTGGAAGCCCATATAGGGCTATGTTGATAAAGGAAATATCCTCAGAAGAAATCTGGAAAGAAGCTTTCTGAGAAACTGCTTAGTGTTCTGTTAATTCATCTCACAGAGTTACATGTGTATTTCGTGGATCTCTTTGCTAGCCTTATTTCTGTGGAATCTGAGAACAGATATTTCAGATCCCATTGAAGAGTATAGGGCCAAAGGAAATATCCTCCGATAACAAAGAGAAACAAGCTTTCTGAGAAACTTCTTTGTGTTCTGTGAAATCATCTCACAGAGTTACAGCTTTTCCCTCATGAAGCCTTTCGCTAAGACAGTTCTTGTGGAATGGCAAAGTGATATTTGAAAACCCATAGAGGGCTATGGTGAAAAAGGAAATATCCTCAGATGAAATCTGGAAAGAAGCTTTCTGAGAAACTGCTTAGTGTTCTTTTAATTCATCTCACAGAGTTACCTCTGTATTTCGTGGATCACTTTGCTAGCCTTATTTCTGTGGAATCTGAGAACAGATATTTCGGAGCCCTTTGAAGACCATAGGGCCAAGGGAAATATCCTCCGATAACAAAGAGAAAGAAGCTTTCTGAGAAACTTCTTTGTGTTCTGTGAAATCATCTCACAGAGTTACAGCTTTTCTCTCAAGAAGCCATTCGCTAAGACAGTTCTTGTGGAATGGCAAAGTGATATTTGGAAACCCATAGAGGGCTATGGTGAAAAAGGAAATATCCTCAGATGAAATCTGGAAAGAAGCTTTCTGAGAAACTGCTCAGTGTTCTGTTAATTCATCTCACAGAGTTACCTCTGTATTTCGTGGATCTCTTTGCTAGCCTTATTTCTGTGGAATCTGAGAACAGATATTTCGGATCCCTTTGAAGACTATAGGGCCAAAGGCAATACCCTCCCATAAGAAAGAGAAAGAAGGTTTCTGAGAACCTTCTTTGTGTTCTGTGAAATCATCTCAAAGAGTTACAGCTTTCCCCTCAAGAATCCTTTCGCTAAGACAGTTCTTGTGGAATTGGCAAAGTGATATTTGGAAGCCCATAGAGGGCTATGGTGAAAAAGGAAATATCCTCAGATGAAATCTGGAAAGAAGCTTTCTGTGAAACTGCTTAGTGTTCTGTTAGTTCATCTCACAGAGTTACATGTGTATTTCGTGGATCTCTTTGCTAGCCTCATTTCTGTGGAATATGAGAACAGATATTTCGGATCCCTTTGAAGACTATAGGGCCAAAGGAAATATCCTCCCATAACAAAGAGTAGGAAGCTTTCTGAGAAACTTCTTTGTGTTCTGTGAAATCATCTCACAGAGTTACTGCTTTCCCCTCAAGAAGCCTTTTACTAAGACAGTTCTTGTGGAATTGGCAAAGTGATATTTGGAAGCCCATAGACGGCTACGGTGAAAAAGGAAATATTCTCAGATGAAATCTGGAAAGAAGCTTTCTGAGAAAGTGCTTAGTGTTCTGTTAATTCATCTCACAGAGTTACATGTGTATTTCGTGGATCCCTTTGCTAGCCTTATTTCTGTGGAATCTGAGAACAGATATTTCGGATCCCTTTGAAGACTATAGGGCCAAAGGAAATATCCTCCCATAACAAAGAGAAAGAAGCTTTCTGAGAAACTTCTTTGTGTTCTGTGAAATCATCTCACAGAGTTACAGCTTTCCCCTCAAGAAGCCTTTCGCTAAGACAGTTCTTGTGGAATTGGCAAAGTGATATTTGGAAGCCCATTGCTGGCTATGGTGAAAAAGGAAATATCCTCAGATGAAATCTGGAAAGAAGCTTTCTCAGAAACTGCTTAGTGTTCTGTTAATTCTTCTCACAGAGTTACATGTGCATTTCGTGGATCTCTTTGCTAGTCTTTTTTCGGTGGAATCTGAGAACAGATATTTCGGATCCCTTTGAAGACTATAGGGCCAAAGGAAATATCCTCCCATAACAAAGAGAAAGAAGCTTTCTGAGAAAATTCTTTGTGTTCTGTGAAATCATCTCACAGAGTTACAGCTTTCCCCTCAAAAAGCCTTTCGCTAAGACAGTTCTTGTGGACTTGGCAAAGTGATATTTGGAAGCCCATAGAGGGCTATGGTGAAAAATGAAATCTCCTCAGATGATATCTGGAAAGAAGCTTTCTGAGAAACTGCTTAGTGTTCTCTTAATTCATCTCACAGAGTTACATGTGTATTTCGTGGATCTCATTGCTAGCCTTATTTCTGTGGAAACGGAGAACAGATATTTCGGATCCCATTGAAGACTATAGGGCCAAAGGAAATATCCTCCGATAACAAAGAGAAAGAAGCTTTCTGAGAAACTTCTTTGTGTTCTGTGAAATCATCTCACAGAGTTACAGCTTTCCCCTCAAGAAGCCTTTCGCTAAGACAGTTCTTGTGGAATTGGCAAAGTGATACTTGGAAGTCCATAGAGGTCTAAGGTGAAAAAGGATATATTCTCAGTGAAATCTGGAAAGAATCTTTCTGAGAAACTGCTTAGTGTTCTGTTAATTCATCTCACAGAGTTACATGTGTATTTCGTGGATCTCTTTGCTAGCCTTATTTCTGTGGAATCTGAGAACAGATATTTCGGATCCCTTTGAAGACTATAGGGCCAAAGGAAATATCCTCCCATAAGAAAGAGAAAGAAGCTTTCTGAGAACCTTCTTTGTGTTCTGTGAAATCATCTCACAGAGTTACATCTTTCCCTTCAAGAAGCCTTTCGCTAAGACAGTTCTTGTGGACTTGGCAAAGTGATATTTGGAAGCCCATAGAGGGCTATGGTGAAAAAGGAAATATCCTTAGATGAAATCTGGAAAGAAGCTTCCTGAGAAACTGCTTAGTGTTCTGTTAATTCATCTCACAGAGTTACATGTGTATTTCGTGGATCTCTTTGCTAGCCTTATTTCTGTGGAATCTGAGAACAGATATTTCAGAGCCCTTTGAAGACCATAGGGCCAAGGGGAATATCCTCCGATAACAAAGAGAAAGAAGCTTTCTGAGAAACTTCTTTGTGTTCTGTGAAATCATCTCACAGAGTTACAGCTTTTCTCTCAAGAAGCCATTCGCTAAGACAGTTCTTGTGGAATTGGCAAAGTGATATTTGGAAGCCCATAGAGGGCTATGATGATAAAGGAAATATCCGCAGAAGAAATCTGGAAAGAAGCTTTCTGAGAAACTGCTTAGTGTTCTGTTAATTCATCTCACAGAGGTACCTCCGTATTTCGTGGATCTCTTTGCTAGCCTTATTTCTGTGGAATCTGATAACAGATATTTCAGATCCCAATGAAGAGTATAGGGCCAAAGGAAATATCTTCCGATAACAAAGAGAAAGAAGCTTTCTGAGAAACTTCTTTGTGTTCTGTGAAATCATCTCACAGAGTTACAGCTTTTCCCTCTAGAAGCCTTTCGCTAAGACAGTTCTTGTGGAATTGCAAAGTAATTTGGAAACCCATAGAGGGCTATGGTGAAAAAGGAAATATCCTTAGATGAAATCTGGAAAGAAGCTTTCTGAAAAACTGCTTAGTGTTCTTTTAATTCATCTCACAGAGTTACATGTGTATTTCGTGGATCTCTTTGCTAGCCTTATTTCTGTGGAATCTAAGTACAGATATTTCGGATCCCTTTGCAGACTATAGGGCCAAAGGAAATATCCTGCCAAAACAAAGAGAAAGAAGCTTTCTGAGAAACTTCTTTGTGTTCTGTGAAATCATCTCACAGAGTTAAAGCTTTTCCCTCAAGAAGCCTTTCGCTAAGACAGTCCTTGTGGAATTGGCAAACTGATATTTGGAAGCCCATAGCTGGCTATGTTGAAAAAGGAAATATCCTCTGATGAAATCTGGAAAGAAGCTTTCTGAGAAACTGCTTAGTGTTCTGTTAATTCATCTCACAGAGTTACCTCTGTATTTCGTGGATCTCCTTGCTAGCCTTATTTCTGTGGAATCTGAGAACAGATATTTCGGATCCCTTTGAAGACTACAGGGCCAAAGGAAATATCCTCCGATAACAAAGAGAAAGAAGATTTCTGAGAAACTTCTTTGTGTTCTGTGAAGTCATCTCACAGAGTTACAGCTTTCCCCTCAAGAAGCCTTTCGATAAGACAGGTCTTGTGGAATTGGCAAAGTGATATTTGGAAGCCCATAGAGGGCTATGGTTAAAAAGGAAATATCCCCAGACGAAAACTGTAAAGAAGCTTTCTGAGAAACTGCTTAGTGTTCTGTAAATTCATCTCACAGAGTTACCTCTGTATTTCGTGGATCTCTTTGCAAGCCTTATTTCTGTGGATCTGAGAACAGATATTTCGGACCCCTTTGAAGACTATAGGGCCAAAGGAAATATCCTCCCATAACAAAGAGAAAGAAGCTTTCTGAGAAACTTCTTTGTGTTCTGTGAAATCATCTCACAGAGTTACAGCTTTCCCCTCAAAAAGCCTTTCGCTAAGACAGTTCTTGTGGAATTGGCAACGTGATATTTGGAAGCCCATAGTGGGCTATGGTTAAAAAGGAAATATCCCCAGACGAAAACTGTAAAGAAGCTTTCTGAGAAACTGCTTAGTGTTCTGTTATTTCATCTCACAGAGTTACATGTGTATTTCGTGGATCTCTTTGCAAGCCTTATTTCTGTGGATCTGAGAACAGATATTTCGGACCCCTTTGAAGACTATAGGGCCAAAGGAAATATCCTCCCATAACAAAGAGAAAGAAGCTTTCTGAGAAACTTCTTTGTGTTCTGTGAAATCATCTCACAGAGTTACAGCTTTCCCCTCAAAAAGCCTTTCGCTAAGACAGTTCTTGTGGAATTGGCAACGTGATATTTGGAAGCCCATAGTGGGCTATGGTGAAAAAGGAAATATCCTCAGATGAAATCTGGAAAGAAGCTTTCTGAGAAACTGCTTAGTGTT
Organism: Macaca fascicularis; assembly: GCF_037993035.2. Lineage (NCBI taxonomy): Eukaryota > Metazoa > Chordata > Mammalia > Primates > Cercopithecidae > Macaca > Macaca fascicularis. The sequence goes on along the minus strand of NC_088383.1, from coordinate 47,975,596 downwards.
CCGTTAATTCATCTCACAGTGTTACATGTGGATTTCGTGGATTTCTTTGCTAGCCTTATATCTGTAGAATCTGAGAACAGATATTTCGGATCCCATTGAAGACTATAGGGCCAAAGAAAATATCCTCCGATAACAAAGAGAAAGAAGCTTTCTGAGAAACTTCTTTGTGTTCTGAGAAATCATCTCACAGAGTTACAACTTTCCCCCAAGAAGCCTTTCGCTAAGACAGTTCTTGTGGAATTGGCAAAGTGATATTTGGAAGCCCATAGAGGGCTATGGTGAAAAAGGAAATATCCTCAGATGAAATCTGGAAAGAAGCTTTCTTAGAAACTGCTTAGTGTTCTGTTAATTCATCTCACTGAGTTACCTCTGTATTTCGTGGATCTCTTTGCTACCCTTATTTCTGTGGTATCTGAGAACACATATTTCGGATCCCTTTGAAGACTATAGGGCCAAAGAAAATATCCTCCCATAAGAAAGAGAAAGAAGCTTTTTGTGAAACTTCTTTGTGTTCTGTGAAATCATCTCACATAGTTACAGCTTTACCTTCAAGAAGCCTTTCGCTAAGACAGTTCTTGTGGACTTGGCAAAGTGATATTTGGAAGCCCATAGAGGGCTATGGTGAAAAAGGAAATATCGTCAGATGAAATCTGGTAAGAAGCTTTCTGAGAAACTGCTTAGCGTTCTGTTAATTCATCTCATAGAGTTACATCTGAATTTCGTGGATCTCTTTGCTAGCCTTATTTCTGTGGAATCTGAGAGCAGATATTTCGGATCCGTTTGAAGATTATAGGGCCAAAGGAAATAATCTTTGATAACAAAGAGAAAGAAGCTTTCTGAGAAACTTCTTTGTGTTCTGTGAAATCATCTCACAGAGTTACACATTTCCCCTCAAGAAGCCTTTTGCGAAGACAGTTCTTGTGGAATTGGGAAGGTGATATTTGGAAGCCCTTAGAGGGCTATGGTGAAAAAAGAAAATTTCCTCAGATGAAATCTGGAAAGAAGCTTTCTGTGAAACTGCTTAGTGTTCTGTTAATTCATCTCACAGAGTTACATGTGTATTTCGTGGATCTCTTTGCTAGCCTTATTTCTGTGGAATCTGAGAACAGATATTTCGGATCCCTTTGAAGACTATAGGGCCAAAGGAAATATCCTCCCATAACAAAGAGAAAGAAGCTTTCTGAGAAACTTCTTTGTGTTCTGTGAAATCATCTCACGGAGTTACAGCTTTCCCCTCAAGAAGCCATTCGCTAAGACAGTTCTTGTGGAATTGGCAAAGTGGTATTTGAAAGCCCATAGCCGGCTATTGTGAGAAAGGAAATATCCTCAGATAAAATCTGGAAAGAAGCTTTCTGAGAAACTGCTTAGTGTTCTGTTAATTCATCTCAAAGAGTTACATGTGTATTTCGTGGATCTCTTTCCTAGCCTTATTTCTGTGGAATCTGAAAGCAGATATTTCGGAAACCTTTGAAGAGTATAGGGCCAAAGGAAATATCCTCCATTAAGAAAGAGAAAGAAGCTTTCTGAGAAACTTCTTTGTGTTCTGTGAAATCATCTCACAGAGTTACAGCGTTCCCCTCAAGAAGCCATTTGCTAAGACCGTTCTTGTGGAATTGGCAAAGTGATATTTGGACGCCCATAGACGGCTATGGTAAAAAAGGAAATATCCTCAGATGAAATCTGGAAAGAAGCTTTCTGAGAAACTGCTTAGTGTTCTGTTAATTCATCTTACAGAGTTACCTCTGTATTTCGTGGATCTCTTTGCTAGCCTTATTTCGGTGGAATCTGAGAGCAGATATTTCGGATCCCTTGGAAGACTATAGGGCCAAAGGAAATATCCTCCGATAACAAAGAGAAAGAAGCTTTCTGAGAAACTTCTTTGTGTTCTGTGAAATCATCTCACAGAGTTACAGCTCTCCCCTCAAGAAGCCTTTCGGTAAGACAGTTCTTGTGGAATTGGCAAATTGATATTTGGAAGCCCATAGAGGGCTATGGTGAAAAAGGAAATATCCTCCGATGAAATCTGGAAAGAAGCTTTCTGAGAAACTGCTTAGTGTTCTGTTAATTCATCTCACAGAGTTACATGTGTATTTCGTGGATCTCTTTGCTAGCCTTATTTCTGTGGAATCTGAGAACAGATATTTCGGATCCCTTTGAAGACTATGGGGCCAAAGGAAATATCCTCGGATAACAAAGAGAAAGAAGCTGTCTGAGAAACTTCTTTGTGTTCTGTGAAATCATCTCACAGAGTTACAGCTTTCCTCTCAAGAAGCCGCTCGCTAAGACAGTTTTCTGGAATTGGCAAGGTGATATTTGGAAGCCCATAGAGGCTGTGGTGAAAAAGGAAATATCCTCAGATGAAATCTGAAAAGAAGCTTTCTGCGAAACTGCTTAGTGTTCTGTTAATTCATCTCACAGAGTCACCTCTTTATTTCGTGGATCTCTTTGCTAGCCTTATTTCTGTGGAATCTGAGAACAGATATTTCGGATCCCTTTGAAGACTATAGGGCCAAAGGAAATACCCTCCCATAAGAAAGAGAAAGAAGCTTTCTGAGAAACTTCTTTGTGTTCTGTGAAATCATCTCACAGAGTTACAGCTTTCCCCTCAAGAAGCCTTTCGCTAAGCCAGTTCTTGTGGAATTGGCAAAGTGTTATTTGGAAGCCCTTAGAGGGCTATGCTGAAAAAGGAAATGTCCTCTGATGAAATCTGGAAAGAAGCTTTCTGAGAAACTGCTTAGTGTTCTGTTATTTCATCTCACAGTGTTACATGTGGATTTCGTGGATTTCTTTGCTAGCCTTATATCTGTAGAATCTGAGAACAGATATTTCGGATCCCATTGAAGACTATAGGGCCAAAGAAAATATCCTCCGATAACAAAGAGAAAGAAGCTTTCTGAGAAACTTCTTTGTGTTCTGAGAAATCATCTCACAGAGTTACAACTTTCCCCCAAGAAGCCTTTCGCTAAGACAGTTCTTGTGGAATTGGCAAAGTGATATTTGGAAGCCCATAGAGGGCTATGGTGAAAAAGGAAATATCCTCAGATGAAATCTGGAAAGAAGCTTTCTTAGAAACTGCTTAGTGTTCTGTTAATTCATCTCACTGAGTTACCTCTGTATTTCGTGGATCTCTTTGCTACCCTTATTTCTGTGGTATCTGAGAACACATATTTCGGATCCCTTTGAAGACTATAGGGCCAAAGAAAATATCCTCCCATAAGAAAGAGAAAGAAGCTTTTTGTGAAACTTCTTTGTGTTCTGTGAAATCATCTCACATAGTTACAGCTTTACGTTCAAGAAGCCTTTCGCTAAGACAGTTCTTGTGGAATTGGCAAAGTGATATTTGGAAGCCCATAGAGGGCTATGGTGAAAAAGGAAATATCGTCAGATGAAATCTGGAAAGAAGCTTTCTGAGAAACTGCTTAGTGTACTGTTAATTCATCTCACAGAGTTACATGTGTATTTGGTGGATCTCTTTGCTAGCCTTAATCTGTGGAATCTGAGAACAGATATTTCGGATCCAATTGAAGACTTTAGGGAAAAAGGAAATATCCTCAGATAACAAAGAGAAAGAAGCTTTCTGAGAAACTTCTTTGTGTTCTGTGAAATCATCTCACAGAGTTACAAATTTCCCCTCAAGAAGCCTTTTGCGAAGACAGTTCTTGTGGAATTGGCAAAGTGATATTTGGAAGCCCATAGAGGGCTATGGTGAAAAAGGAAATATCCTCAGATGAAATCTGGAAAGAAGATTTCTGTGAAACTGCTTAGTGTTCTGTTAATTCATCTCACAGAGTTACATGTGTATTTCGTGGATCTCTTTGCTAGCCTTATTTCTGTGGAATCTGAGAACAGGTATTTCGGAAACCTTTGAAGACTATAGAGCCAAAGGAAATAATCTCGGATAACAAAGAGAAAGAAGCTTTCTGAGAAACTTCTTTGTGTTCTGTGAAATCATCTCACAGAGTTACAGCGTTCCCCTCAAGAATCCTTTCGCTAAGACCGTTCTTGTGGAATTGGCAAAGTGATATTTGGACGCCCATAGACGGCTATGGTAAAAAAGGAAATATCCTCAGATGAAATCTGGAAAGAAGCTTTCTGAGAAACTGCTTAGTGTTCTGTTAATTCATCTCACAGAGTTACATGTGTATGTCGGGGATCTCTTTCCTAGCCTTATTTCTGTGGAATCTGAGTACAGATATTTCGGATCTCTTTGAAGACTATAGGGCCAAAGGAAATATCCTGCCAAAACAAAGAGAAAGAAGCTTTCTGAGAAACTTCTTTGTGTCTGTGAAACCATCTCACAGAGTTACAGCTTCCCCTCAAGAAGCCTTTCGCTAAGACAGTTATTGTGGAATTGGCAAAGTGATAATTGGAAGCCCACAGAGGGCTATGGTGAAAAAGGAAATATCCTCAGATGAAATCTGGAAAGAAGCTTTCTCAGAAACTGCTTAGCGTTCTGTTAATTCATCTCACAGAGTTACATCTGAATTTCGTGGATCTCTTTGCTAGCCTTACTTCTGTGGAATCTGAGAGCAGATATTTCGGATCCCTTTGAAGACTATAGGGCCAAAGGAAATATCCTCCGATAACAAAGAGAAAGAAGCTTTCTGAGAAACTTCTTTGTGTTCTGAGAAATCATCTCGCAGAGTTACAGCTTTCCCCTCAAGAAGCGTATCGCTAAGAAAGTTCTTCTGGAATTGGCAAAGTGATATTTGGAAGCCCATAGACGTCTATGGTTAAAAAGGAAATATCCTCAGATGAAATCTGGAAAGAAGCTTTCTGAGAAACTGCTTAGCGTTCTGTTAATTCATCTCATAGAGTTACATCTGAATTTCGTGGATCTCTTTGCTAGCCTTATTTCTGTGGAATCTGAGAGCAGATATTTCGCATCCCTTTGAAGATTATAGGGCCAAAGGAAATAATCTTTGATAACAAAGAGAAAGAAGCTTTCTGAGAAACTTCTTTGTGTTCTGTGAAATCATCTCACAGAGTTACACATTTCCCCTCAAGAAGCCTTTTGCGAAGACAGTTCTTGTGGAATTGGGAAGGTGATATTTTTTAAGCCCTTAGAGGGCTATGGTGAAAAAAGAAAATTTCCTCAGATGAAATCTGGAAAGAAGCTTTCTGTGAAACTGCTTAGTGTTCTGTTAATTCATCTCACAGAGTTACATTTGTATTTCGTGGATCTCTTTGCTAGCCTTATTTCTGTGGAATCTGAAACAGATATTTCGGATCCCTTTGAAGACTATAGGGCCAAAGGAAATATCCTCCCATAACAAAGAGAAAGAAGCTTTCTGAGAAACTTCTTTGTGTTCTGTGAAATCATCTCACGGAGTTACAGCTTTCCCCTTAAGAAGCCATTCGCTAGGACAGTTCTTGTGGAATTGGCAAAGTGATATTTGAAAGCCCATAGCCGGCTATTGTGAAAAAGGAAATATCCTCAGATAAAATCTGGAAAGAAGCTTTCTGAGAAACTGCTTAGTGTTCTCTTAATTCATCTCACAGAGTTACATGTGTATTTCGTGGATCTCTTTCCTAGCCTTATTTCTGTGGAATCTGAAAGCAGATATTTCGGAAACCTTTGAAGAGTATAGGGCCAAAGGAAATATCCTCCATTAAGAAAGAGAAAGAAGCTTTCTGAGAAACTTCTTTGTGTTCTGTGAAATCATCTCACAGAGTTACAGCGTTCCCCTCAAGAAGCCATTTGCTAAGACCGTTCTTGTGGAATTGGCAAAGTGATATTTGGACGCCCATAGACGGCTATGGTAAAAAAGGAAATATCCTCAGATGAAATCTGGAAAGAAGCTTTCTGAGAAACTGCTTAGTGTTCTGTTAATTCATCTCACAGAGTTACCTCTGTATTTCGTGGATCTCTTTGCTAGCCTTATTTCGGTGGAATCTGAGAGCAGATATTTCGGATTCCTTGGAAGACTATAGGGCCAAAGGAAATATCCTCCGATAACAAAGAGAAAGAAGCTTTCTGAGAAACTTCTTTGTGTTCTGTGAAATCATCTCACAGAGTTACAGCTCTCCCCTCAAGAAGCCTTTCGGTAAGACAGTTCTTGTGGAATTGGCAAATTGATATTTGGAAGCCCATAGAGGGCTATGGTGAAAAAGGAAATATCCTCCGATGAAATCTGGAAAGAAGCTTTCTGAGAAACTGCTTAGTGTTCTGTTAATTCATCTCACAGAGTTACATGTGTATTTCGTGGATCTCTTTGCTAGCCTTATTTCTGTGGAATCTGAGAACAGATATTTCGGATCCCTTTGAAGATTATTGGGCCAAAGGAAATATCCTCGGATAACAAAGAGAAAGAAGCTGTCTGAGAAACTGCTTTGTGTTCTGTGAAATCATCTCACAGAGTTACAGCTTTCCTCTCAAGAAGCCGCTCGCTAAGACAGTTCTTGTGGAATTGGCAAGGTGATATTTGGAAGCCCATAGAGGCTGTGGTGAAAAAGGAAATATCCTCAGATGAAATCTGAAAAGAAGCTTTCTGCGAAACTCCTTAGTGTTCTGTTAATTCATCTCACAGAGTTACATGGGTATTTCGTGGATCTCTTTGCTAGCCTTATTTCTGTGGAATCTGAGAACAGATATTTCGGATCCCTTTGAAGACTATACGTCCAAAGGGAATATCCTCCCATAACAAGAGAAAGAAGCTTTCTGAGAAACTTCTTTGTGTTCTGAGAAATCATCCCACAGAGTTACAGATTTCCCCTGAAGAAGCCTTTCGCTAAGACAGTTCTTGTGGAATTGGCAAAGTGATATTTGGAAGCCCATATAGGGCTATGTTGAAAAAGGAAATATCTTCAGTTGAAATCGGGAAAGAAGCTTTCTGAGAAACTGCTTAGTGTTCTGTTAATTCATCTCACAGAGTTACATGTGTATTTCGTGGATCTCTTTGCTAGCCTTATTTCTGTGGAATCTGAGAACAGATATTTCGGATCCCTTTGAAGACTATAGGGCCAAAGGAAATATCCTCCCATAACAAAGAGAAAGAAGCTTTCTGAGAAACTTCTTTGTGTTCTGTGAAATCATCTCACAGAGTTGCAGCCTTCCCCTCAAAAGCCTTTTGCTAACACAGTGCTTGTGGAATTGGCAAAGTGATATTTGGAAGCCCATAGAGGGCTATGGTGAAAAAGGAAATATCCTCAGATGAAATCTGGAAAGAAGATTTCTGAGAAACTGCTCAGTGTTCTATGAATTCATCTCTCAGAGTTACATGTGTATTTCGTGGATCTCTTTGCTAGCCTTAATCTGTGTAATCTGAGAAAAGATATTTCGGATCCCATGGAAGACTATAGGGCCATAGGAATTATCCTCCGATAACAAAGAGAAAGAAGCTTTCTGAGAAACTGCTTAGCGTTCTGTTAATTCATCTCACAGAGTTACATGTGTATTTCGTGGATCTCTTTGCGAGCCTCATTTCTGTGGAATCTGAGAACAGATATTTCGGATCCCTTTGAAGACTATAGGGCCAAAGGAAATATCCTGCAAAAACAAAGACAAAGAAGCTTTCTGAGAAACTTCTTTGTGTTCTGTGAAATGATCTCACAGAGTTACAGTTTACCCTCAAGAAGCCTTTCGCTAAGACAGTTCTTGTGGAATTGGCAAAGTGATATTTGGATGCCCATAGCCGGCTATGGTGAAAAAGGAAATATCATCAGATGAAATCTGGAAAGAAGCTTTCTGATAAACCGCTTAGTGTTCTGTTAATTCATCTCACAGAGTTACATGTGTATTTCGTAGATCTCTTTGCTAGCCTTATTTCTGTGGATTCTGAGAACAGATATTTCGGATCCCTTTGAAGACTATAGGGCCAAAGGAAATATCCTCCCAAAACAAAGAGAAGGAAGCTTTCTGAGAAACTTCTTTGTGTTTTGTTAAATCATCTCACAGAGTTACAGCTTTCCCCTCAACAAGCCTTTCGCTAAGATAGTTCTTGTGGAATTGGCAAAGTGATATTTGGAAGCCCTTAGAGGGCTATGGTGAAAAAGGAAATATCCTCAGATGAAATCTGGAAAGAAGCTTTCTGAGAAAGTGCTTAGTGTTCTGTTAATTCATCTCACAGAGTTACATGTGTATTTCGTGGATCTCTTTGCTAGCCTTATTTCTGAGGAATCTGAGAACAGATATTTCGGATCCCATGGAAGACTGTAGGGCCATAGGAATTATACTCCGATAACAAAGAGAAAGAAGCTTTCTGAGAAACTGCTTAGCGTTCTGTTAATTCATCTCACAGAGTTACATGTGTATTTCGTGGATCTCTTTGCTAGCCTTATTTCTGTGGAATCTGAGAACAGATATTTTGGATCCCTTTGAAGACAACAGGGCCAAAGGAAATATCCTCCCATAAGAAAGAGAAAGAAGCTTTCTGAGAAACTTCTTTGTCTTCTGTGAAATCATCTCACAGAGTTACAGCTTTCCCCTCAAGAAGCCTTTCGCTAAGACAGTTCTTGTGGAATTCGCAAAGTGATATTTGGAAGCCCTTAGAGGGCTATGGTGAAAAAGGAAATATCCTCAGATGAAATCTGGAAAGAAGCTTTCTGAGAAAGTGCTTAGTGTTCTGTTAATTCATCTCACAGAGTTACATGTGTATTTCGTGGATCTCTTTGCTAGCCTTATTTCTGAGGAATCTGAGAACAGATATTTCGGATACCATTGAAGACTATAAGGAGAAAGGAAATATCCTCCGATAACAAAGAGAAAGAAGCTTTCTGAGAAACTTCTTTGTGTTCTGTGAAATCATCTCACAGAGTTACAGCTTTCCCCTCAAGAAGCCTTTCGCTAAGACAGTTCTTGTGGAATTGGCAAAGTGAGATTTGGACGCCCATAGAGGGCTATGGTGAAAAAGGAAATACCTTCAGATGAAATCTGCAAAGAGGCTTTCTGAGAAACTACTTAGTGTTCTGTTAACTCATCTCACAGAGTTACATGTGTATTTCGTGGATATCTTTGCTAGCCTTATTTCTGTGGAATCTGAGAACAGATATTTCGGATCCCTTTGAAGACTATAGGGCCAAAGGAAATATCCTCCGATAACAAAGACAAAGAAGCTTTCTGAGAAACTTCTTTGTGTTCTGTGAAATCATCTCACAGAGTTACAACTTTCCCCTCAAGAAGCCTTTTGCTAAGACAGTTCTTGTGGAATTGGCAAAGTGATATTTGGAATCCCATAGAGGGCTATGGTGAAAAAGGAAATATCCTCAGATAAAATCTGGAAAGCAGCTTTCTGAGAAACTGCTTAGTGTTCTGTTAGTTCATCTCACAGAGTTACATGTGTATTTCGTGGATTTCTTTGCTAGCCTTATTTCTGTGGAATCTGAGAACAGATATTTCGGATCCCTTTGAAGACTATAAGACCAAAGGAAATATCCTCCCATAAGAAAGAGAAAGAAGCGTTTTGTGAAACTTCTTTGTGTTCTGTGAAATCATCTCACAGAGTTACAGCTTTCCCCTCAAGAAAACTTTTGCTAAGACAGTTCTTGTGGAATTGGCAAAGTGATATTTGAAAGCCCACAGAGGGCTATGGTGAATAGGGAAATATCCTCAGTTGAAATCTGGAAAGAAGCGTTCTGAGAAACTGCTTAGTGTTCTGTTAATTCACCTCACAGAGATACATGTGTATTTCGTGGATCTCTTTGCTAGCCTTATTTCTGTGAAATCTGAGAACAGATATTTCGGATCCCTTTGAAGACTATAGGGCCAAAGAAAATATCCTCCGATAACAAAGAGAAAGAAGCTTTCTGAGAAACTTCTTTGTGTTCTGAGAAATCATCTCACAGAGTTACAACTTTCCCCCAAGAAGCCTTTCGCTAAGACAGTTCTTGTGGAATTGGCAAAGTGATATTTGGAAGCCCATAGAGGGCTATGGTGAAAAAGGAAATATCCTCAGATGAAATCTGGAAAGAAGCTTTCTTAGAAACTGCTTAGTGTTCTGTTAATTCATCTCACAGAGTAACCTCTGTATTTCGTGGATCTCTTTGCTACCCTTATTTCTGTGATATCTGAGAACACATATTTCGGATCCCTTTGAAGACTATAGGGCCAAAGAAAATATCCTCCCATAAGAAAGAGAAAGAAGCTTTTTCTGAAACTTCTTTGTGTTCTGTGAAATCATCTCACATAGTTACAGCTTTAACTTCAAGAAGCCTTTCGCTGAGACAGTTCTTGTGGAATTGGCAAAGTGATATTTGGAAGCCCTTAGAGGGCTATGGTGAAAAAGCAAGTATCCTCAGATGAAATCTGGAAAGAAGCTTTCTGAGAAACTGCTTAGTGTTCTGTTAATTCATCTCACAGAGTTACCTGTGTATGTCGTGTATCTCTTTGCAAGCCTTAATCTGTGGAATCTGAGAACAGATATTTCGGATCCAATTGAAGACTTTAGGGAAAAAGGAAATATCCTCGGATAACAAAGAGAAAGAAGCTTTCTGAAAAACTTCTTTGTGTTCTGTGAAATCATCTCACAGAGTTACAGCTTTACCCTCAAGAAGCTTTTCGCTAAGACAGTTCTTGTGGAATTGGCAAAGTGATATTTGGAGGCCCCTGGAGGGCTATGGTGAAAAAAGAAATATCCTCAGATGAAATCTGGAAAGAAGCTTTTTGAGAAACTGCTTATTGTTCTGTTAATTCATCTCACAGAGTTACATGTGTATTTCGTGGATCTCATTGTTAGCCTTATTTCTGTGGAATATGAGAACAGATATTTCGGATAACATTGAAGACTATAGGGCCAAAGGAAATAATCTCCGATAACAAAGAGAAAGAAGCTTTCTGAGAAATTTCTTTGTGTTCTGTGAAATCATCTCAAAGAGTTACAGCTTTCCCCTCAAGAAGGCTTTCGCGAAGACAGTTCTGGTGGAATTGGGAAGGTGATATTAGGAAGCCCATAGACGGCTATGGTGAAAAAGGAAATATCCTCAGATGAAATCTGGAAAGAAGCTTTCTGAGAAACTGCTTAGTGTTCTGTTAATTCATCTCACAGCGTTACATGTGTATTTCGTGGATCTCTTTGCTAGCCTTATTTCTGTGGTCTGAGAACACATATTTCGGATCCCTTTGAAGACTATGGGGCCAAAGGAAATATCCTCCGATAACAAAGAGAAAGAAGCTTTCTGAGAAACCTCTTTGTGTTCTATGAAATCTTCTCTCGGAGTTACAGCTTTCCCCTCAAGAAGCCTTTCGCTAAGACAGTTCTTGTGGAATAGGCAAAGTGATATTTGGAAGCCCGTAGAGGGCTATGGTGAAAAAGGAAGTATCCTCAGATGAAATCTGGAAAGAAGCTTTCTGAGAAACTGCTTAGTGTTGTGTTAATTCATCTCACAGAGTTACATGTGTATTTCGTGGATCTCTTTGCGAGCCTTCTTTCTGTGGAATCTGAGAACAGATATTTCGGATCCCATTGAACACTACAGAGTCAAAGGAAATATCCTCCGATAACAAAGAGAAAGAAGGTTTCTGAGAAACTTCTTTGTGTTCTGTGAAATCATCTCACAGAGTTACAGCTTTCCCCTCAAGAAGCCTTTCGCTAAGACAGTTCTTGCGGAATTGGCAAAGTGATATTTGGAAGCCCTTAGAGGGCTATGGTGAAAAAGGAAATATCCTCAGATGAAATCTGGAAAGAAGATTTCTGAGAAACTGCTTAGTGTTCTTTTAATTCATCTCACAGTGTTACATGTGGATTTCGTGGATCTCTTTGCTAGCCTTATTTCTGTGGAATCTGAGAACAGACATTTCGGATCCCATTGAAGACTATAGGGCCAAAGGAAATATCCTCCGATAACAAAGAGAAAGAAGCTTTCTGAGAAACTTCTTTGTGTTCTGTGAAATCATCTCACAGAGTTACAGCTTTCCTCTCAAGAAGCCTTTCGCTAAGACAGTTATTGTGGAATTGGCAAAGTGATAATTGGAAGCCCCCAGAGGGCTATGGTGAAAAAGGAAATATCCTCAGATGAAATCGGGAAAGAAGCTTTCTGAGAAACTGCTTACCGTTCTGTTAATTCATCTCACAGAATTACATCTGAATTTCGTGGATCTCTTTGCTAGTCTTATTTCTGTGGAATCTGAGAACAGATATTTCGGATCCCTTTGAAGATTATAGGGCCAAAGGAAATAATCTTTGATAACAAAGAGAAAGAAGCTTTCTGAGAAACTTCTTTGTGTTCTGTGAAATCATCTCACAGAGTTACAAATTTCCCCTCAAGAAGCCTTTTGCGAAGACAGTTCTTGTGGAATTGGGAAGGTGATATTTGGAAGCCCTTAGAGGGCAATGGTGAAAAAAGAAAATTTCCTCAGATGAAATCTTGAAAGAAGCTTTCTGTGAAACTGCTTAGTGTTCTGTTAATTCATCTCTCAGAGTTACATGTGTATTTCGTGGATCTCTTTGCTACCCTTTTTTCGGTGGAATCTGAGACCAGATATTTCGGATCCCTTTGAAGACTATAGGGCCAAAGGAAATATCCTCCGATAACAAAGAGAAAGAAGCTTTCTGAGAAACTTCTTTGTGTTCTGTGAAATCATCTCACGGAGTTACAGTTTTCCCCTCAAGAAGCCATTCGCTAAGACAGTTCTTGTGGAATTGGCAAAGTGATATTTGAAAGCCCATAGACGGCTACTGTGAAAAAGGAAATATCCTCAGATGAAATCTCGAAAGAAGCTTTCTGAGAAACTGCTTAGTGTTCTGTTAATTAATCTCACAGAGTTACATGTGTATTTCGTGGATCTCTTTGCTAGCCTTATTTCTGTGGAATCTGAAACAGATATTTCGGATCCCTTGGAAGACTATAGGGCCAAAGGAAATATCCTCCCATAACAAAGAGAAAGAAGCTTTCTGAGAACCTTCTTTGTGTTCTGTGAAATCATCTCACAGAGTTACAGCTTTCCCCTCAAGAAGCCTTCCGCTAAGACAGTTCTTGTGGAATTGGCAAAGTGATATTTGGAAGTCCATGGAGGGCTATGGTGAAAAAGGAAATATCCTCAGATAAAATCTGGAAAGAAGCTTTCTGAGAAACTGCTTAGTGTTCTGTTAATTCATCTCACAGAGTTACATGTGTATTTCGTGGATCTCCTTCCTAGCCTTATTTCTGTGGAATCTGAAAACAGATATTGCGGATCCCTTTGAAGTCTATCGGGCCAAAGGAAATATCCTCCATTAAGAAAGAGAAAGAAGCTTTCTGATAAACTCCTTTTTGTTCTGTGAAATCATCTCACGGAGTTACAGCTTTCCCCTCAAGAAGGCTTTCGCTAATACAGTTCTTGTGGAATTGGCAAAATGATATTTGAAAGAACATGGACGGCTATGGTGAAAAAGGAAATATCCTCAGATGAAATCTGGAAAGAAGCTTTCTACGAAACTGCTTAGTGTTCTGTTAATTCATCTCACAGAGTTACATGTGTATTTCGTGGATCTCTTTGCTAGCCTTATTTCTGTGGAATCTGAGAACAGGTATTTCGGAAACCTTTGAAGACTATGGAGCCAAAGGAAATAATCTCGGATAACAAAGAGAAAGAAGCTTTCTGAGAAACTTCTTTGTGTTCTGTGAAATCATCTCACAGAGTTACAGCGTTCCCCTCAAGAAGCCTTTCGCTAAGACAGTTCTTGTGGAATTGGCAAAGTGATATTTGGACGCCCATAGACGGCTATGGTAAAAAAGGAAATATCCTCAGATGAAATCTGGAAAGAAGCTTTCTGAGAAACTGCTTAGTGTTCTGTTAATTCATCTCACAGAGTTACATGTGTCTTTCGGGGATCTCTTTCCTAGCCTTATTTCTGTGGAATCTGAGTACAGATATTTCGGATCTCTTTGAAGACTATAGGGCCAAAGAAATATCCTGCCAAAACAAAGAGGAAGAAGCTTTCTGAGAAACTTCTTTGTGTCTGTGAAACCATCTCACAGAGTTACAGCTTCCCCTCAAGAAGCCTTTCGCTAAGACAGTTATTGTGGAATTGGCAAAGTGATAATTGGAAGCCCACAGAGGGCTATGGTGAAAAAGGAAATATCCTCACAGGAAATCTGGAAAGAAGCTTTCTGAGAAACTGCTTAGCGTTCTGTTAATTCATCTCACAGAGTTACATCTGAATTTCGTGGATCTCTTTGCTAGCCTTATTTCTGTGGAATCTGAGAGCAGATATTTCGGATCCCTTTGAAGACTATAGGGCCAAAGGAAATATCCTCCGATAACAAAGAGAAAGAAGCTTTCTGAGAAACTTCTTTGTGTTCTGAGAAATCATCTCGCAGAGTTACAGCTTTCCCCTCAAGAAGCGTATCGCTAAGAAAGTTCTTCTGGAATTGGCAAAGTGATATTTGGAAGCCCATAGACGTCTATGGTTAAAAAGGAAATATCCTCAGATGAAATCTGGAAAGAAGCTTTCTGAGAAACTGCTTAGCGTTCTGTTAATTCATCTCATAGAGTTACATCTGAATTTCGTGGATCTCTTTGCTAGCCTTATTTCTGTGGAATCTGAGAGCAGATATTTCGGATGCCTTTGAAGATTATAGCGCCAAAGGAAATAATCTTTGATAACAAAGAGAAAGAAGCTTTCTGAGAAACTTCTTTGTGTTCTGTGAAATCATCTCACAGAGTTACAAATTTCCCCTCAAGAAGCCTTTTGCGAAGACAGTTCTTGTGGAAATGGGACGGTGATATTTGGAAGCCCTTAGAGGGCTATGGTGAAAAAAGAAAATTTCCTCTGATGAAATCTGGAAAGAAGCTTTCTGTGAAACTGCTTAGTGTTCTGTTAATTCATCTCACAGAGTAACATGTGTATTTCGTGGATCTCTTTGCTAGCCTTATTTTTGTGGAATCTGAAACAGATATTTCGGATCCCTTTGAAGACTATAGGGCCAAAGGAAATATCCTCCCATAACAAAGAGAAAGAAGCTTTCTGAGAAACTTCTTGGTGTTCTGTGAAATCATCTCACGGAGTTACAGCTTTCCCCTCAAGAAGCCATTCGCTAATACAGTTCTTGTGGAATTGGCAAAGTGATATTTGAAAGCCCATAGCCGGCTATTGTGAAAAAGGAAATATCCTCAGATGAAATCTTGAAAGAAGCTTTCTGAGAAACTGCTTAGTGTTCTGTTAATTCATCTCACAGAGTTACATGTGTATTTCGTGGATCTCTTTGCTAGCCTTATTTCTGTGGAATCTGAAACAGATATTTCGGATCCCTTTGAAGACTATAGGGCCAAAGGAAATATCCTCCCATAACAAAGAGAAAGAAGCTTTCTGAGAACCTTCTTTGTGTTCTGTGAAATCATCTCACAGAGTTACAGCTTTCCCCTCAGGAAGCCTTCCGCTAAGACAGTTCTTGTGGAATTGGCAAAGTGATATTTGGAAGTCCATGGAGAGCTATGGTTAAAAAGGAAATATCCTCAGATAAAATCTGGAAAGAAGCTTTCTGAGAAACTGCTTAGTGTTCTGTTAATTCATCTCACAGAGTTACATGTGTATTTCGTGGATCTCTTTCCTAGCCTTATTTCTGTGGAATCTGAAAGCAGATATTTCGGAAACCTTTGAAGAGTATAGGGCCAAAGGAAATATCCTCCATTAAGAAAGAGAAAGAAGCTTTCTGAGAAACTTCTTTGTGTTCTGTGAAATCATCTCACAGAGTTACAGCGTTCCCCTCAAGAAGCCATTTGCTAAGACCGTTCTTGTGGAATTGGCAAAGTGATATTTGGACGCCCATAGACGGCTATGGTAAAAAAGGAAATATCCTCAGATGAAATCTGGAAAGAAGCTTTCTGAGAAACTGCTTAGTGTTCTGCTAATTCATCTCACAGAGTTACCTCTGTATTTCGTGGATCTCTTTGCTAGCCTTATTTCGGTGGAATCTGAGAGCAGATATTTCGGATCCCTTGGAAGACTATAGGGACAAAGGAAATATCCTCCGATAACAAAGAGAAAGAAGCTTTCTGAGAAACTTCTTTGTGTTCTGTGAAATCATCTCACAGAGTTACAGCTCTCCCCTCAAGAAGCCTTTCGGTAAGACAGTTCTTGTGGAATTGGCAAATTGATATTTGGAAGCCCACAGAGGGCTATGGTGAAAAAGGAAATATCCTCCGATGAAATCTGGAAAGAAGCTTTCTGCGAAACTGCTTAGTGTTCTGTTAATTCATCTCACAGAGTTACATGGGTATTTCGTGGATCTCTTTGCTAGCCTTATTTCTGTGGAATCTGAGAACAGATATTTCGGATCCCTTTGAAGACTATACGTCCAAAGGGAATATCCTCCCATAACAAGAGAAAGAAGCTTTCTGAGAAAATTCTTTGTGTTCTGAGAAATCATCCCACAGAGTTACAGATTTCCCCTGAGGAAGCCTTTCGCTAAGACAGTTCTTGTGGAATTGGCAAAGTGATATTTGGAAGCCCATAGAGGGCTATGGTGAAAAAGGAAATATCTTCAGTTGAAATCGGGAAAGAAGCTTTCTGAGAAACTGCTTAGTGTTCTGTTAATTCATCTCACAGAGTTACATGTGTATTTCGTGGATCTCTTTGCTAGCCTTATTTCTGTGGAATCTGAGAACAGATATTTCGGATCCCTTTGAAGACTATAGGGCCAAAGGAAATATCCTCCCATAACAAAGAGAAAGAAGCTTTCTGAGAAACTTCTTTGTGTTCTGTGAAATCATCTCACAGAGTTGCAGCCTTCCCCTCAAAAGCCTTTTGCTAACACAGTTCTTGTGGAATTGGCAAAGTGATATTTGGAAGCCCATAGAGGGCTATGGTGAAAAAGGAAATATCCTCAGATGAAATCTGGAAAGAAGCTTTCTGAGAAACTACTCAGTGTTCTATTAATTCATCTCTCAGAGTTACATGTGTATTTCGTGGATCTCTTTGCTACCTTAATCTGTGTAATCTGAGAAAAGATATTTCGGATCCCTTGGAAGACTATAGGGCCATAGGAATTATCCTCAGATAACAAAGAGAAAGAAGCTTTCTGAGAAACTGCTTAGCGTTCTGTTAATTCATCTCACAGAGTTACATGTGTATTTCGTGGATCTCTTTGCTAGCCTTATTTCTGTGGAATCTGAGAACAGATATTTTGGATCCCTTTGAAGACAATAGGGCCAAAGGAAATATCCTCCCATAAGAAAGAAAAAGAAGCTTTCTGAGAAACTTCTTTGTCTTCTGTGAAATCATCTCACAGAGTTACAGCTTTCCCCTCAAGAAGCATTTCCCTAAGACAGTTCTTGTGGAATTGGCAAAGTGATATTTGGAAGCCCATAGAGGGCTATGGTGACAAAGGAAATATCCTCAGATGAAATCTGGAAAGAAGCTTTCTGAGAAACTGCTTAGTGTTCTGTTAATTCATCTCACAGAGTTACATGTGTATTTCGTGGATCTCTTTGCGAGCCTCATTTCTGTGGAATCTGAGAACAGATATTTCGGATCCCTTTGAAGACTATAGGGCCAAAGGAAATATCCTGCAAAAACAAAGACAAAGAAGCTTTCTGAGAAACTTCTTTGTGTTCCATGAAATGATCTCACAGAGTTACAGTTTCCCCTCAAGAAGCCTTTCGCTAAGACAGTTCTTGTGGAATTGGCAAAGTGATATTTGGATGCCCATAGCCTGCTATGGTGACAAAGGAAATATCATCAGATGAAATCTGGAAAGAAGCTTTCTGAAAAACCGCTTAGTGTTCTGTTAATTCATCTCACAGAGTTACATGTGTATTTCGTAGATCTCTTTGCTAGCCTTATTTCTGTGGATTCTGAGAACAGATATTTCGGATCCCTTTGAAGACGATAGGGACAAAGGAAATATCCTCCAATAACAAAGAGAAAAAAGCACTCTGAGAAACTTCTTTGTGTCTGAAAAACCATCTCACAGACTTACAGCTTTCCCCTCAAGAAGCCTTTCGCTACGACAGTTCTTGTGGAATTGGCAAAGTGATATTTGGAAGCCCTTAGACGGCTATGGTGAAAAAGGAAATATCCTCAGATGAAATCTGGAAAGAAGCTTTCTGAGAAACTGCTTAGTGTTCTGTTAATTTATCTCACAGAGTTACATGTGTATTTCGTGGATCTCTTTGCTAGCCTTATTTCTGTGGAATCTGAGAACAGATATTTCGGATCCCTTTGAAGACTATAGGGCCAAAGGAAATATCCTCCCAAAACAAAGAGAAGGAAGCTTTCTGAGAAACTTCTTTGTGTTTTGTTAAATCATCTCACAGAGTTACAGCTTTCCCCTCAAGAAGCCTTTCGCTAAGACAGTTCTTGTGGAATTGGCAAAGTGATATTTGGAAGCCCTTAGAGGGCTATGGTGAAAAAGGAAATACCGTCAGATGAAATCTGCAAAGAGGCTTTCTGAGAAAGTGCTTAGTGTTCTGTTAATTCATCTCACAGAGTTACATGTGTATTTCGTGGATCTCTTTGCTAGCCTTATTTCTGTGGAATCTGAGAACAGATATTTCGGATCCCTTTGAAGACGATAGGGCCAAAGGAAATATCCTCCGATAACAAAGACAAAGAAACTTTCTGAGAAACTTCTTTGTGTTCTGTGAAATCATCTCACAGAGTTACAACTTTCCCCTCAAGAAGCCTTTCGCTAAGACAGTTCTTGTGGAATTGGCAAAGTGATATTTGGAATCCCATAGAGGGCTATGGTGAAAAAGGAATTATCCTCAGATAAAATCTGGAAAGCAGCTTTCTGAGAAACTGCTTAGTGTTCTGTTAGTTCATCTCCCAGAGTTACATGTGTATTTCGTGGATTTCTTTGCTAGCCTTATTTCTGTGGAATCTGAGAACAGATATTTCGGATCCCTTTGAAGACTATAAGACCAAAGGAAATATCCTCCCATAAGAAAGAGAAAGAAGCGTTTTGTGAAACTTCTTTGTGTTCTGTGAAATCATCTCACAGAGTTACAGCTTTCCCTTCAAGAAGCCTTTCGCTAAGACAGTTCTTGTGGAATTGGCAAAGTGATATTTGGAAGCCCCTAGAGGGCTATGGTGAAAAAGGAAATATCCTCAGACGAAATCTGGAAAGAAGTTTCTGAGAAACTGCTTAGAGTACTGTTAACTCATCTCGCCGAGTTACATGTGTATTTCGTGGATCTCTTTGCTAGCCTTATTTCTATGGAATATGAGAAGAGATATTTCGGATCCCTTTGAAGACTATAGGGCCAAAGGAAATATCCTCCGATAACAAAGAGAAAGAAGCTGTCTGAGAAACATCTTTGTGTCTGTGTACCCATCTCACAGAGTTACAGCTTTCCCCTCAAGAAGCCTTTCGCTAAGACAGTTCTTGTGGAATTGGCAAAGTGATATTTGAAAGCCCACAGAGGGCTATGGTGAATAGGGAAATATCCTCAGTTGAAATCTGGAAAGAAGCTTTCTGAGAAACTGCTTAGTGTTCTGTTAATTCACCTCACAGAGATACATGTGTATTTCGTGGATCTCTTTGCTAGCCTTATTTCTGTGAAATCTGAGAACAGATATTTCGGATCCCTTTGAAGACTATAGGGCCAAAGGAAAATCCTCCGATATCAAAGAGAAAGAAGCTTTCTGAGAAACTTCTTTGTGTTCTGTGAAATCACCTCACGGAGTTACAACTTTCCCCTCAAGAAGCCTTTCGCTAAGACAGTTCTTGTGGAATTGGCAAATTGATATTCGAAAGCCCCTATATGGCTGTGGTGAAAAAGGAAATATCCTCAGATGAAATCTGGAAAGAAGCTTTCTGAGAAACTGCTTAGTGTTCAGTTAATTCATCTCACAGAGTTACATGTGTATTTCGTGGATCTCTTTGCTAGCCTTATTTCTGTGGAATTTGAGAACAGATATTTCGGATCCCTTTGAAGACTATAGGGCCAAAGGAAATATCCTCCGATAACAAAGAGAAAGAAGCTTTCTGAAAAACTTCTTTGTGTTCTGTGAAATTATCTCACAGAGTTACAGATTTCCCCTCAAGATGCCTTTCACTAAGACAGTTCTTGTGGAATTGGCAAAGTGATATTTGGAAGTCCACAGAAGGCTATGATGAAAAAGGAAATATCCTCAGATGAAATCTGGAAAGAAGCTTCCTGAGAAACTGCTTAGTGTTCTGTTAATTCATCTCACAGAGTTACATGTGTAGTTCGTGGATCTCTTTGCTAGCCTTATTTCTGAGGAATCTGAGAACAGATATTTCGGATCCCTTTGAAGACTGTAGGGCCAAAGGAAGTAATCTCCGATAACAAAGAGAAAGAAGCTTTCTGAGAAACTTCTTTGTGTTCTGTGAAATCATCTCACAGAGTGACAGCTTTCCTCTCAAGAAGCCGCTCGCTAAGACAGTTCTTGTGGAATTGGCAAGGTGATATTTGGAAGCCCATAGAGGCTGTGGTGAAAAAGGAAATATCCTCAGATGAAATCTGGAAAGAAGCTTTCTGAGAAACTGCTTAGTGTTCTGTTAATTCATCTCACAGAGTTACATGGGTATTTCGTGGATCTCTTTGCTAGCCTTATTTCTGTGGAATCTGAGAACAGATATTTCGGATCCCTTTGAAGACTATACGTCCAAAGGGAATATCCTCCCATAACAAGAGAAAGAAGCTTTCTGAGAAACTTCTTTGTGTTCTGAGAAATCATCCCACAGAGTTACAGATTTCCCCTGAAGAAGCCTTTCGCTAAGACATTTCTTGTGGAATTGGCAAAGTGATATTTGGAAGCCCATAGAGGGCTACGGTGAAAAAGGAAATATCCTCAGATGAAATCTGGAAAGAAGCTTTCTGAGAAAGTGCTTAGTGTTCTGTTAATTCATCTCACAGAGTTACATGTGTATTTCGTGGATCTCTTTGCTAGCCTTATTTCTGAGGAATCTGAGAACAGATATTTCGGATACCATAGAAGACTATAGGGACAAAGGAAATATCCTCCGATAATAAAGAGAAAGAAGCTTTCTAAGAAACTTCTTTGTGTTCTGTGAAATCATCTCACAGAGTTACAGCTTTCCCATCAAGAAGCCTTTCGCTAAGACAGTTCTTGTGGAATTGGCAAAGTGAGATTTGGAAGCCCATAGAGGGCTATGTTGAAAAAGGAAATACCTTCAGATGAAATCTGCAAAGAGGCTTTCTGAGAAACTGCTTAGTGTTCTGTTAATTCATCTCACAGAGTTACATGTGTATTTCGTGGATCTCTTTGCTAGCCTTATTTCTGTGGAATCTGAGAACAGATATTTCGGATCCCTTTGAAGACTATAGGGCCAAAAGAAATATCCTCCGATAACAAAGACAAAGAAGCTTTCTGAGAAACTTCTTTGTGTTCTGTGAAATCATCTCACAGAGTTACAGCTTTCCCCTCAAGAAGCCTTTCGCTAAGACAGTTCTTGTGGAATTGGCAAAGTGATATTTGGAATCCGAAAGAGGGCTATGGTGAAAAAGGAAATATCCTCAGATAAAATCTGGAAAGCAGCTTTCTGAGAAACTGCTTAGTGTTCTGTTAGTTCATCTCACAGAGTTACATGTGTATTTCGTGGATCTCTTTGCTAGCCTTATTTCTGTGGAATCTGAGAACAGATATTTCGGATCCCTTTGAAGACTATAAGACCAAAGGAAATATCCTCCCATAAGAAAGAGAAAGAAGCTTTCTGAGAAACTTCTTTGTGTTCTGTGAAATCATCTCACAGAGTTACAGCTTTCCCTTCAAGAAGCCTTTCGCTAAGACAGTTATTGTGGAATTGGCAAAGTGATATTTGGAAGCCCCTAGAGGGCTATGGTGAAAAAGGAAATATCCTCAGACGAAATATAGAAAGAAGCTTTCTGAGAAACTGCTTAGTGTACTGTTAACTCATCTCGCCGAGTTACATGTGTATTTCGTGGATCTCTTTGCTAGGCTTATTTCTATGGTATCTGAGAACAGATATTTCGGATCCCTTTGAAGACTATAGGGCCAAAGGAAAATCCTCCGATAACAAAGAGAAAGAAGCTTTCTGAGAAACTTCTTTGTGTTCTGTGAAATCACCTCACGGAGTTACAACTTTCCCCTCAAGAAGCCTTTCGCTAAGACAGTTCTTGTGGAAATGGCAAAGTGATATTTGAAAGCCCCTAGATGGCTGTGGTGAAAAAGGAAATATCCTCAGATGAAATATGGAAAGAAGCTTTCTGAGAAACTGCTTAGTGTTCTGTTAATTCTTCTCACAGAGTTACATGTGTATTTCGTAGATCTCTTTGCTAGCCTTATTTCTGTGGAATTTGAGAACAGATATTTCGGATCCCTTTGAAGACGATAGGGCCAAAGGAAATATCCTCCGATAACAAAGAGAAAGAACCTTTCTGAGAAACTTCTTTGTGTTCTGTGAAATCATCTCACAGATTTACAGCTTTCGCCACAAGAAGCCTTTCACTAAGACAGTTTTTGTGGAATTGGCAATGTGATCTTTGTAAGCCCATAGAGGGCTATGGTGAAAAAGGAAATATCCTCAGATGAAATCTGGAAAGAAACCTTCTGAGAAACTGCTTAGTGTTCTGTTAATTCATCTCACCAAGTTACAACTGTATTTCGTGGATCTCTTTGCTAGCCTTATTTCTGTGGAATCTGAGAACAGATATTTCAGATCAATTTGAAGACTATAGGGCCAAAGGAACTATCCTCCGATAACAAAGAGAAAGAAGCTTTCTGAAAAACTTCTTTGTGTTCTGTGAAATTATCTCACAGAGTTACAGATTTCCCCTCAAGGTGCCTTTCACTAAGACAGTTCTTGTGGAATTGGCAAAGTGATATTTGGAAGTCCACAGAAGGCTATGATGAAAAAGGAAATATCCTCAGATGAAATCTGGAAAGAAGCTTCCTGAGAAACTGCTTAGTGTTCTGTTAATTCATCTCACAGAGTTACATGGGTATTTCGTGGATCTCTTTGCTAGCCTTATTTCTGTGGAATCTGAGAACAGATATTTCGGATCCCATTGTAGACTACGGGGCCAAAGGAAATAATCTCCGATAAAAAAGAGAAAGAAACTTTCTGAGAAACTTCTTTGTGTTCTGTGAAATCATCTCACGGAGTTACAGCTTTCCCCTCAAGAAGCTTTTCGCTAAGACAGTTCTTGTGGAATTGGCAAAGTGATATTTGGAGGCCCCTGGAGGGCTATGGTGAAAAAGGAAATATCCTCAGATGAAATCTGGAAAGAAGCTTTTTGAGAAACTGCTTATTGTTCTGTTAATTCATCTCACAGAGTTACATGTGTATTTCGTGGATCTCTTTGTTAGCCTTATTTCTGTGGAATCTGAGAACAGATATTTCGGATAACTTTGAAGACTATAGGGCCAAAGGAAATATCCTAAGATAACAAAGAGAGAGAAGCTTTCTGAAAAACTTCTTTGTGTTCTGTGAAATCATCTCACAGAGTTACAGCTTTCCCCTCAAGAAGCCTTTCGCTAAGACAGTTCTTGTGGAATTGGCAAAGTGATATTTGGAAGCCCAAAGAGGGCTATGGTGAACAGGGAAATATCCTCAGTTGAAATCTGGAAAGAAGCTTTCTGAGAAACTGCTTAGTGTTCTGTTAATTCACCTCACAGAGATACATGTGTATTTCGTCGATCTCTTTGCTAGCCTTATTTCTGTGGAATCTGAGAACAGATATTTCGGATCCCATTGTAGACTACGGGGCCAAAGGAAATAATCTCCGATAACAAAGAGAAAGAAGCTTTCTGAGAAATTTCTTTGTGTTCTGTGAAATCATCTCAAAGAGTTACAGCTTTCCCCTCAAGAAGCCTTTCGCGAAGACAGTTCTGGTGGAATTGGGAAGGTGATATTAGGAAGCCCATAGAGGGCTATGGTGAAAAAGGAAATATCCTCAGATGAAATCTGGAAAAAAGCTTTCTGAGAAACTGCTTAGTGTTCTGTTAATTCATCTCACAGTGTTACATGTGTATTTCGTGGATCTCTTTGCTACCCTTATTTCTGTGGAATCTGAGAACAGATATTTCGGATCCCTTTGAAGACTATAGGGCCAAAGGAAATATCCTCCGATAACAAAGAGAAAGAAGCTTACTGAGAAACTTCTTTGTGTTCCGTGAAATCATCTCACGGAGTTACAGCTTTCCCCTCAAGAAGCATTTTGCTAAGACACTTCTTGTGGAATTGGCAAAGTGATATTTGAAAGCCCATAGACGGCTATGGTGAAAAAGGAAATATCCTATGATGAAATCTGGAAAGAAGCTTTCTGAGAAACTGCTTAGTGTTCTCTTAATTCATCTCCAGACTTACATGTGTATTTCGTGGATCTCTATGCTAGCCTCATTTCTGTGGAATCTGAGAACTGATATTGCGGATCCCTTTGAAGACTATAGGGCCAAAGGAAATATCCTTCGATAACAAAGAGAAAGAAGCTGTCTGAGAAACTTCTTTGTGTTCTGTGAAATCATCTCACAGAGTTACATCTTTCCCCTCAAGAAGCCTTTCGCTAAGACAGTTCTTGTGGAATTGGCAAGGTGATATTTGGAAGCCCATAGAGGGCTATGGTGAAAAAGGAAATATCCTCAGATGAAATCTGGAAAGAAGCTTTCTGAGAAACTGCTTAGTGTTCTGTTAATTCATCTCATAGAGTTACATGTGTATTTCGTGGATCTCTTTGCTAGCCTTATTTCTGTGGAATCTGAGAACAGATATTTCGGATCCCTTTGAAGACTATAGGGCCAAAGGAAATATCCTCCATTAAGAAAGAGAAAGAAGCTTTCTGATAAACTCCTTTTTGTTCTGTGAAATCATCTCACGGAGTTACAGCTTTCCCCTCAAGAAGGCTTTCGCTAATACAGTTCTTGTGGAATTGGCAAAATGATATTTGAAAGACCATGGACGGCTATGGTGAAAAGGGAAATATCCTCAGATGAAATCTGGAAAGAAGCTTTCTAAGAAACTGCTTAGTGTTCTGTTAATTCATCTCACAGAGTTACATGTGTATTTCGTGGATCTCTTTGCTAGCCTTATTTCTGTGGAATCTGAGAACAGGTATTTCGGAAACCTTTGAAGACTATAGAGCCAAAGAAAATAATCTCGGATAACAAAGAGAAAGAAGCTTTCTGAGAAACTTCTTTGTGTTCTGTGAAATCATCTCACAGAGTTACAGCGTTCCCTTCAAGAAGCCTTTCGCTAAGACCGTTCTTGTGGAAGTGGCAAAGTGATATTTGGACGCCCATAGACGGCTATGGTAAAAAAGGAAATATCCTCAGATGAAATCTGGAAAGAAGCTTTCTGAGAAACTGCTTAGCGTTTTGTTAATTCATCTCACAGAGTTACATGTGTATTTCGTGGATCTCTTTGCTAGCCTTATTTCTGTGGAATCTGAGAACAGATATTTTGGATCCCTTTGAAGACAATAGGGCCAAAGGAAATATCCTCCCATAAGAAAGAGAAAGAAGCTTTCTGAGAAACTTCTTTGTCTTCTGTGAAATCATCTCACAGAGTTACAGCTTTCCCCTCAAGAAGCATTTCCCTAAGACAGTTCTTGTGGAATTGGCAAAGTGATATTTGGAAGCCCATAGAGGGCTATGGTGACAAAGGAAATATCCTCAGATGAAATCAGGAAAGAAGCTTTCTGAGAAACTGCTTAGTGTTCTGTTAATTCATCTCACAGAGTTACATGTGTATTTCGTGGATCTCTTTGCGAGCCTCATTTCTGTGGAATCTGAGAACAGATATTTCGGATCCCTTAGAAGACTATAGGGCCAAAGGAAATATCCTCCCATAACAAAGAGAAAGAAGCTTTCTGAGAAACTTCTTTGTGTTCTGTGAAATCATCTCACAGAGTTGCAGCCTTCCCCTCAAAAGCCTTTTGCTAACACAGTTCTTGTGGAATTGGCAAAGTGATATTTGGAAGCCCATAGAGGGCTATGGTGATAAAGGAAATATCCTCAGATGAAATCTGGAAAGAAGCTTTCTGAGAAACTGCTCAGTGTTCTATTAATTCATCTCTCAGAGTTACATGTGTATTTCGTGGATCTCTTTGCTAGCCTTAAGCTGTGTAATCTGAGAAAAGATATTTCGGATCCCATGGAAGACTATAGGGCCATAGGAATTATCCTCCGATAACAAAGAGAAAGAAGCTTTCTGAGAAACTGCTTAGCGTTCTGTTAATTCATCTCACAGAGTTACATGTGTATTTCGTGGATCTCTTTGCTAGCCTTATTTCTGTGGAATCTGAGAACAGATATTTTGGATCCCTTTGAAGACAATATGGCCAAAGGAAATATCCTCCCATAAGAAAGAGAAAGAAGCTTTCTGAGAAACTTCTTTGTCTTCTGTGAAATCATCTCACAGAGTTACAGCTTTCCCCTCAAGAAGCCTTTCGCTAAGACAGTTCTTGTGGAATTGGCAAAGTGTTATTTGGAAGCCCTTAGAGGTCTATGGTGAAAAAGGAAATATCCTCAGATGAAATCTGGAAAGAAGCTTTCTGAGAAACTGCTTAGTGTTCTGTTAATTCATCTCACAGAGTTGCATGTGTATTTCGTGGATCTCTTTGCGAGCCTCATTTCTGTGGAATCTGAGAACAGATATTTCGGATCCCTTTGAAGACTATAGGGCCAAAGGAAATATCCTGCAAAAACAAAGACAAAGAAGCTTTCTGAGAAACTTCTTTGTGTTCTGTGAAATGATCTCACAGAGTTACAGTTTCCCCTCAAGAAGCCTTTCGCTAAGACAGTTCTTGTGGAATTGGCAAAGTGATATTTGGATGCCCATAGCCGGCTATGGTGAAAAAGGAAATATCATCAGATGAAATCTGGAAAGAAGCTTTCTGATAAACCGCTTATTGTTCTGTTAATTCATCTCACAGAGTTACATGTGTATTTCGTAGATCTCTTTGCTAGCCTTATTTCTGTGGATTCTGAGAACAGATATTTCGGATCCCTTTGAAGACGATAGGGCCAAAGGAAATATCCTCCAATAACAAAGAGAAAGAAGCCCTCTGACAAACTTCTTTGTGTCTGAAAAACCATCTCAGAGACTTACAGCTTTCCCCTCAAGAAGCCTTTCGCTAAGACAGTTCTTGTGGAATTGGCAAGGTGATATTTGGAAGCCCATAGAGGGCTATGGTGAAAAAGGAAATATCCTCAGATGAAATCTGGAAAGAAGCTTTCGGAGAAACTGCTTAGTGTTCCGTTAATTCATCTCACAGAGTTACATGTGTATTTCGTGGATCTCTTTGCTAGCCTTATTTCGGTGTAATCTGAGAAGAGATATTTCCGATCCCTTTGAAGACTATAGGGCCAAAGGAAATATCCTCCGATAACAAAGAGAAAGAAGCTTTCTGAGAAACTTCTTTGTGTTCTGTGAAATCATCTCACAGAGTGACAGCTTTCCTCTCAAGAAGCCGCTCGCTAAGACAGTTCTTGTGGAATTGGCAAGGTGATATTTGGAAGCCCAAAGAGGCTGTGGTGAAAAAGGAAATATCCTCAGATGAAATCTGGAAAGAAGCTTTCTGAGAGACTGCTTAGTGTTCTGTTAATTCATTTCACAGAGTTACATGGGTATTTCGTGGATCTCTTTGCTAGCCTTATTTCTGTGGAATCTGAGAACAGATATTTCGGATCCCTTTGAAGATTATACGTCCAAAGGGAATATCCTCCCATAACAAGAGAAAGAAGCTTTCTGAGAAACTTCTTTGTGTTCTGAGAAATCATCCCACAGAGTTACAGATTTCCCCTGAAGAAGCCTTTCGCTAAGACATTTCTTGTGGAATTGGCAAAGTGATATTTGGAAGCCCATAGAGGGCTATGGTGAAAAAGGAAATATCTTCAGTTGAAATCGGGAAAGAAGCTTTCTGAGAAACTGCTTAGTGTTTTGTGAATTCATCTCACAGAGTTACATCTTTCCCCTCAAGGAGCCTTTTGCTAAGACAGTTCTTGTGGAATTGGCAAAGTGATATTTGGAAGCCCATAGGCGGCTATGGTGAAAAATTAAGTATCCTATGATGAAATCTGGAAAGAAGGTTTCTGAGAAACTGCTTAGTGTTCTGTTAATTCATCTAACAGAGTTACATCTGTATTTCGTGGATCACTTTGCTAGCCTTATTTCTGTGGAATCTGAGAACAGATATTTCGGATCCCTTTGAAGACTGTAGGGGCAAAGGAAATAATCTCCGATAACAAAGAGAAAGAAGCTTTCTGAGAAACTTCTTTGTGTTCTGTGAAATCATCTCACGGAGTTACAGCTTTCCCCTCAAGAAGCCTTTTGCTAAGACAGTTCTTGTGGAATTGGCAAAGTGATATTTGGAAGCCCATAGAGGGCTAAGGTGAAAAAGGAAATATCCTCAGATGAAATCTGGAAAGAAGCTTTCTGAGAAACTGCTTAGTGTTCTGTTAATTCATCTCACAGAGTTACATGTGTATTTCGTGGATCTCTTTGCTAGCCTTATTTCTGTGGAGTCTGAGAACAGATATTTCGGATCCCTTTGAAGACTATAGGGCCAAAGGAAATATCCTCCGATAACAAAGAGAAAGAAGCTTTCTGAGAAACTTCTTTGTGTTCTGTGAAATCATCTCACAGAGTTACAGCTTTCCCCTCAAAAAGCCTTTCGCTAAGACAGTTCTTGTGGAATTGGCAAAGTGATATTTGGAAGCCCATATAGGTCTATGGTGAAAAAGGAAATATCCTCTGATGAAATCTGGAAAGAAGCTTTCTGAGAAACTTCTTAGTGTTCTGTTAAATCATCTAACAGAGTTACATGTGTATTTCGTGGATCTCTTTGCTAGCCTTATTTCTGTGGTCTGAGAACACATATTTCGGATCCCTTTGAAGACTATAGGGCCAAAGGAAATATCCTCCGATAACAAAGAGAAAGAAGCGTTCTGAGAAACTTCTTTGTGTTCTGTGAAATCATCTCACAGAGTTACAGCTTTCCCCTCAAGAAGCCTTTCGCTAAGACAGTTCTTTTGGAATTGGCAAAGTGATATTTGGAAGCCCATAGAGGGCTATGGTAACAAAGGAAATATCTTCAGATGAAATCTGGAAAGAAGCTTTCTGAGAAACTGCTTAGTGTTTTGTTAATTCATCTCACAGAGTTACATGTGTATTTCGTGGATCTCTTTGCCAGCCTTATTTCTGTGGAATCTCAGAACAGATATTTCGGATCCCTTTGAAGACTATAGGGCCAAAGGAAATATCCTCCGATAACAAAGAGAAAGAAGCTTTCTGAGAAACTTCTTTGTGTTCTGTGAAATCATCTCACAGAGTTACAGCTTTCACCTCAAGAAGCCTTTCGCTAAGACAGTTCTTGTGGAATTGGCAAAGTGATATTTGGAACCCCATAGAGGGCTACGGTGAAAAAGGAAATATCCTCAGATGAAATCTGGAAAGAAGCTTTCTGAGAAACTGCTTAGTGTTCTGTTAATTCATCTCACAGAGTTACATGTGTATTTCTGGGATCTCTTTGCTAGCCTTATTTCTGTGGAATCTGAGAACAGATATTTCGGATCCCTTTGAAGACTATAGGGCCAAAGGAAATATCCTCCGATAACAAGAGAAAGAAGCGTTCTGAGAAACTTCTTTGTGTTCTGTGAAATCATCTCACAGAGTTACAGCTTTCCCCTCAAGAAGCCTTTCGCTAAGACAGTTCTTGTGGAATTGGCAAAGTGATATTTGGAAGCCCATAGGCGGCTATGGTGAAAAATTAAGTATCCTTTGATGAAATCTGGAAAGAAGGTTTCTGAGAAACTGCTTAGTGTTATGTTAATTCATCTAACAGAGTTACATCTGTATTTCGTGGATCACTTTGCTAGCCTTATTTCTGTGGAATCTGAGAACAGATATTTCGGATCCCTTTGAAGACTGTAGGGCCAAAGAAAATAATCTCCGATAACAAAGAGAAAGAAACTTTCTGAGAAACTTCTTTGTGTTCTGTGAAATCATCTCACAGAGTTACAGCTTTCCCCTCAAGAAGCCTTTCGCTAAGACAGTTCTTGTGGAATTGGCAAAGTGATATTTGGAAGCCCATAGAGGGCTAAGGTGAAAAAGGAAATATCCTCAGATGAAATATGGAAAGAAGCTTTCTGAGAAACTGCTTAGTGTTCTGTTAATTCATCTCACAGAGTTACATGTGTATTTCGTGGATCTCTTTGCTAGCCTTATTTCTTGGAGTCTGAGAACAGATATTTCTGATCCCTTTGAAGACTATAGGGCCAAAGGAAATATCCTCCGATAACAAAGAGAAAGAAGCTTTCTGAGAAACTTCTTTGTGTTCTGTGAAATCATCTCACAGAGTTACAGCTTTCCCCTCAAAAAGCCTTTCGCTAAGACAGTTCTTGTGGAATTGGCAAAGTGATATTTGGAAGCCCATAGAGGGTTAGGGTGAAAAAGGAAATATCCTCTGATGAAATCTGGAAAGAAGCTTTCTGAGAAACTTCTTAGTGTTCTGTTAATTCATCTCACAGAGTTACATGTGTATTTCGTGGATCTCTTTGCTAGCCTTATTTCTGTGGTCTGAGAACACATATTTCGGATCCCTTTGAAGACAATAGGGCCAAAGGAAATATCCTCCGATAACAAAGAGAAAGAAGCTTTCTGAGAAACTTCTTTGTGTTCTGTGAAATCATCTCACAGAGTTACAGCTTTCCCCTCAAGAAGCCTTTCGCTAAGACAGTTCTTGTGGAATTGGCAAACTGATATTTGGAAGCCCGTAGAGGGCTATGGTAAAAAAGGAAATATCTTCAGATGAAATCTGGAAAGAAGCTTTCTGAGAAACTGCTTAGTGTTTTGTTAATTCATCTCACAGAGTTACATGTGTATTTCGTGGATCTCTTTGCTAGCCTTATTTCTGTGGAATCTCAGAACAGATATTTCGGATCCCTTTGAAGACTATAGAGCCAAAGGAAATATCCTCCGATAACAAAGAGAAAGAAGCTTTCTGAGAAACTTCTTTGTGTTCTGTGAAATCATCTCACAGAGTTACAGCTTTCACCTCAAGAAGCCTTTCGGTAAGACAGTTCTTGTGGAATTGGCAAAGTGATATTTGGAAGCCCATGGAGGGCTACGGTGAAAAAGGAAATATCCTCAGATGAAATCTGGAAAGAAGCTTTCTGAGAAACTGCTTAGTGTTCTGTTAATTCATCTCACAGAGTTACATGTGTATTTCGGGGATCTCTTTGCTAGCCTTATTTCTGTGGAATCTCAGAACAGATATTTCGGATCCCTTTGAAGACTATAGGGCCAAAGGAAATATCCTCCGATAACAAAGAGAAAGAAGCTTTCTGAGAAACTTCTTTGTGTTCTGTGAAATCATCTCACGGAGGTACAGCTTTCCCCTCAAGAAGCCTTTCGCTAAGACAGTTCTTGTGGAATTGGCAAAGTGATATTTGGAAGCCCATAGCTGGCTATGGTGAAAAAGGAAATATCCTGTGATGAAATCTGGAAAGAAGCTTTCTGAGAAACTGCTTAGTGTTCTGTTAATTCGTCTCACAGAGCTACATGTGTATTTCGTGGATCTCTTTGCTAGCATTATTTCTGTGGAATCTGAGAACAGATATTCCGGATCCCTTTGAAGACTATAGGGCCAAAGGCACTATCCTCCGTTATCAAAGAGAATGAAGCTTTCTGAGAAACTTCTTTGTGTTCTGTGAAATCATCTCACAGATTTACAGCTTTCCCCTCAAGAAGCCTTTCGCTAAGACAGTTCTTGTGGAATTGGCAAAGTGATATTTGGAACCCCTAGAGGGCTATGGTGAAAATGAAAATATCTTCAGATGAAATCTGGAAAGAAGATTTCTCAGAAACTGCTTAGTGTTCTGTTAATTCATCTCACAGGGTTACATGTGTATTTCGTGGATATCTTTGCTAGCCTTATTTCTGTGGAATCTGAAAGCAGATATTCCGGATCCAATTGAAGACTATAGGGCCAAAGGAAATATCCTCCGATAACAAAGAGAAAGAAGCTTTCTGAGAAACTTCTTTGTTTTCTGTGAAATCATCTCACAGAGTTACAGCTTTCCCCTCAAGAAGGCTTACGCTAAGGAAGTTCTTGTGGAATTGGCAAAGTGATATTTGGAAGCCCATAGAGGGCTATGGTGAAAAAGGAAATATCCTCAGACGAAATCTGGAGAGAAGCTTTCTGAGAAACTGCTTAGAGTTCTGTTAATTCATCTCACAGAGTTACACTTGTATTTCGTGCATCTCTTTGCTCGTCTTATTTCTGTGTAATCTGAGAACAGATATTTCGGATCCCTTTGAAGACTATACGGCCAAAGGAAATATCCTCACATAACAAAGAGAAAGAAGCTTTCTGAGAAACTTCTTTGTGTTCTGTGAAATCATGTCACAGAGTTACAGCTTTCCCCTCAAGAAGCCTTTCGCTAAGACAGTTCTTCTGGAATTGGCAAAGTGATATTTGGAAGCCCATAGAGGGCTATGGTGAAAAAGGAAATATCCTCAGATGAAATCTGGAAAGAAGCTTTCTGAGAAACTGCTTAGTGTTCTGTTAATTCATCTCACAGAGTTACATGTGTATTTCGTGGATCTCTTTGTTAGCCTTATTTCTGTGGAATCTGAGAACAGATATTTCGGATCCCTTTGAAGACTATAGGGCCAAAGGAAATATCCTGTGATAACAAAGAGAAAGAAGCTGTCTGAGAAACTTCTTTGTGTTCTGTGAAATCATCTCTCGGAGTTACAGCTTTCCCCTCAAGAAGCCTTTCGCTAAGACAGTTCTTGTGGAATTGGCAAAGTGATATTTGGAAGCCCATAGCTGGCTATGGTGTAAAAGGAAATATCCTCTGATGAAATCTGGAAAGAAGCTTTCTGATAAACTGCTTAGTGTTCTGTTAATTCATCTCACAGAGTTACATGTGTATTACGTGCATCTCCTTGCTAACATTTTTTCTGTGGAATCTGAGAACAGATGTTCCGGATCCGTTTGAAGACTATAGGGCCAAAGGAAGTATCCTCCGATAACAAAGAGAAAGAAGCTTTCTGAGAAACTTCTTTGTGTTCTGTGAAATCATCTCTCGGAGTTACAGGTTTCCCCTCAAGAAGACTTTCGCTAAGACCGATCCGGTGTAATTGGCAAAGTGATATTTGGAAGCCCATAGACGGCTGCGGTGAAAAAGGAAATATCCTCTGATGAAATCTGGAAAGAAGCTTTCTGAGAAACTGCTTAGTGTTCTGTTAATTCATCTCACAGAGTTACATCTGTATTTCGTGGATATCTTTGCTAGCCTTATTTCTGTGGAATCTGAGAACAGATATTCCGGATCCCTTTGAAGACTATAGGGCCAAAGGAAATATCCTCCGATAATAAAGAGAAAGAAGCTTTCTGAGAAACTTCTTTGTGTTCTGTGATCATCTCACAGATTAAGCTTTCCCCCCGAGAAAACTTTACCTAAGACAGTTGTTGTGGAATTGGCAAGGTGATATTTGGAAGACCATAGAGGGCTATGTTGAAAAGGGAAATATCCTCAGATGAAACCTGGAAAGAAGCTTTCTGAGAAACTGCTTAGCCTTCTGTTAATTCATCTCACAGAGTTACATGTGTATTTCGTGGATCTCTTTGCTAGCCTTATTTCTGTAGTCTGAGAACACATATTTCGGATCCCTTTGAAGACTATAGGGCCAAAGGAAATATCCTCCGATAACAAAGAGAAAGAAGCGTTCTGAGAAACTTCTTTGTGTTCTGTGAAATCATCTCACAGAGTTACAGCTTTCCCCTCAAGAAGCCTTTCGCTAAGACAGTTCTTGTGGAATTGGCAAAGTGATATTTGGAAGCCCATAGAGGGCTATGGTAACAAAGGAAATATCTTCAGATGAAATCTGGAAAGAAGCTTTCTGAGAAACTGCTTAGTGTTTTGTTAATTCATCTCACAGAGTTACATGTGTATTTCGTGGATCTCTTTGCCAGCCTTATTTCTGTGGAATCTCAGAACAGATATTTCGGATCCCTTTGAAGACTATAGGGCCAAAGGAAATATCCTCCGATAACAAAGAGAAAGAAGCTTTCTGAGAAACTTCTTTGCGTTCTGTGAAATCATCTCACAGAGTTACAGCTTTCACCTCAAGAAGCCTTTCGCTAAGACAGTTCTTGTGGAATTGGCAAAGTGATATTTGGAACCCCATAGAGGGCTACGGTGAAAAAGGAAATATCCTCAGATGAAATCTGGAAAGAAGCTTTCTGAGAAACTGCTTAGTGTTCTGTTAATTCATCTCACAGAGTTACATGTGTATTTCTGGGATCTCTTTGCTAGCCTTATTTCTGTGGAATCTGAGAACAGATATTTCGTATCCCTTTGAAGACGATAGGGCCAAAGGAAATATCCTCCGATAACAAAGAGAAAGAAGCTTTCTGAGAAACTTCTTTGTGTTCTGTGAAATCATCTCACGGAGGTACAGCTTTCCCCTCAAGAAGCCTTTCGCTAAGACAGTTCTTGTTGAATTGGCAAAGTGATATTTTGAAGCCCATCGCTGGCTATGGTGAAAAAGGAAATATCCTGTGATGAAATCTGGAAAGAAGCTTTCTGAGAAACTGCTTAGTGTTCTGTTAATTCATCTCACAGAGTTACATGTGTATTTCTGGGATCTCTTTCCTAGCATTATTTCTGTGGAATCTGAGAACAGATATTCCGGATCCCTTTGAAGACTATAGGGTCAAAGGAAGTATCCTCCGATATCAAAGAGAATGAAGCTTTCTGAGAAACTTCTTGGTGTTTTGTGAAATCATCTCACAGATTTACAGCTTTCCCCTCAAGAAGCCTTTCGCTAAGACAGTTCTTGTGGAATTGGCAAAGTGATATTTGGAAACCCTAGAGGGCTATGGTGAAAATGGAAATATCTTCAGACGAAATCTGGAAGGAAGCTTTCTGAGAAACTGCATAGTGTTCTGTTAATTCTTCTCAAAGAGTTACATGTGTATTTCGTGGATCTCTTTGCTAGCCTTATTTCTGTGGAATCTGAGAACAGATATTTCGGATCCCTTTGAAGACTATAGGGCCAAAGGAAATATCCTCCGATAACAAAGAGAAAGAAGCTTTCTGAGAAACTTCTTTGTGTTCTGTGAAATCATCTCACAGAGTTACAGCTTTCCCCTCAAGAAGCCTTTCGCTAAGACAGTTCTTGTGGAATTGGCAAAGTGATATTTGGAAGTCCATAGAGGGCTATGGTGAAAAAGGAAATATCCTCCGATGAAATCTGGAAAGAAGCTTTCTGAGAAACTGCTTAGTGTTCTGTTAATTCATCTCACAGAGTTACATGTGTATTTCGTGGATCTCTTTGCTAGCCTTATTTCTGTGGAATCTGAGAACAGATATTTCGGATCCCATTGAAGACTATAGGGCCAAAGGAAATATCCTCCCATAAAAAAGAGAAAGAAGCTTTCTGAGAAACTTCTTTGTGTTCTGTGAAATCATCTCACGGAGTTACAGCTTTCCCCTCAAGAAGCCTTAAGCTAAGACAGTTCTTGTGGAATTGCCAAAGTGATATTTGGAAGACCATAGAGGGCTATGGTGAAAAAGGAAATATCCTCAGATGAAATCTGGAAAGAAGCTTTCTGAGAAACTGCTTAGTGTTCTGTTAATTCACCTCACAGAGTTACATGTGTATTTGGTGGATCTCTTTGCTAGCCTTATTTCTGTGGAATCTGAGAACAGATATTTCGGATCCCTTTGAAGACTACAGGGACAAAGGAAATATCCTCCGATAACAAAGAGAAAGAAGCTTTCTGAGAAACTTCTTTGTGTTCTGTGAAATCATCTCACAGAGGTACAGCTTTCCCCTCAAGAAGCCTTTCGCTAAGGCAGTTCTTGTGGAATTGGCAAAGTGATATTTGGAAGCCCATAGAGGGCTATGGTGAAAAAGGAAATATCCTCAGATGAAATCTGGAAAGAAGCTTTCTGAGAAACTGCTTAGTGTTCTGTTAATTCATCTCACAGAGTTACATGTGTATGTCGTGTTTCTCTTTGCTAGCCTTATTTCTGGGGAAACTGAGAACAGATATTTCAGATTCCATTGAAGACTATAGGGCCAAAGGAAATATCCTCCCATAACAAAGAGAAAGAAGCTTTCTGAGAAACTTCTTTGTGTTCTGTGAAATCATCTCACAGAGTTACAGCTTTCCCCTCAAGAAGCCTTTCGCTAAGACAGTTCTTGTGGAATTGGCAAAGTGATATTTGGAAGCCCTTAGAGGGCTATGGTGAAAAAGGAAATATCCTCAGACGATATCTGGAAAGAAGCTTTCTGAGAAACTGCTTATTGTTCTGTTAATTCATCTCACAGAGTTACACGTGTATTTCGTGGATCTCTTTGCTAGCCTTATTTCTGTGGAATCTGAGGACAGATATTTCGGATCCCTTTAAAGACTATAGGGCCAAAGGAAATGTCCTCCGATAACAAAGAGAAAGAAGCTTTCTGAGAAACTTCTTTGTGTTCTGTGAAATCATCTCACATAGTTACAGCTTTCCCCTCAAGAAGCCTTTCGCTAAGGCAGTTCTTCTGGAATTGGCAAGGTGATATTTGGAAGCCCTTAGAGGGCTATGGTGAAAAAGGAAATATCCTCAGACGAAATCTGGAAGGAAGCTTTCTGAGAAACTGCATAGTGTTCTGTTAATTCATCTCAAAGAGTTACACGTGTATTTCGTGGATCTCTTTGCTAGCCTTATTTCTGTGGAATCTGAGAACAGATATTTCGGATCCCTTTGAAGACTATAGGGCCAAAGGAAATATCCTCCGATAACAAAGAGAAAGAAGCTTTCTGAGAAACTTCTTTGTGTTCTGTGAAATCATCTCACAGAGTTACAGCTTTCCCCTCAAGAAGCCTTTCGGTAAGACAGTTCTTGTGGAATTGGCAAAGTGATATTTGGAAGTCCATAGAGGGCTATGGTGAAAAAGGAAATATCCTCCGATGAAATCTGGAAAGAAGCTTTCTGAGAAACTGCTTAGTGTTCTGTTAATTCATCTCACAGAGTTACATGTGTATTTCGTGGATCTCTTTGCTAGCCTTATTTCTGTGGAATCTGAGAACAGATATTTCGGATCCCATTGAAGACTATAGGGCCAAAGAAAATATCCTCCCATAACAAAGAGAAAGAAGCTTTCTGAAAAACTTTTTTGTGTTCTGTGAAATCATCTCACAGAGTTACATCTTTCCCCTCAAGAAGCCTTTTGCTAACACAGTTCTTGTGGAATTGGCAAAGTGATATTTGGAAGCCCATAGGCGGCTATGGTGAAAAATTAAGTATCCTATGATGAAATCTGGAAAGAAGGTTTCTGAGAAACTGCTTAGTGTTCTGTTAATTCATCTAACAGAGTTACATCTGTATTTCGTGGATCACTTTGCTAGCCTTATTTCTGTGGAATCTGAGAACAGATATTTCGGATCCCTTTGAAGACTGTAGGGCCAAAGAAAATAATCTCCGATAACAAAGAGAAAGAAGCTTTCTGAGAAACTTCTTTGTGTTCTGTGAAATCATCTCACAGAGTTACAGCTTTCCCCTCAAGAAGCCTTTCGCTAAGACAGGTCTGGTGGAATTGGCAAAGTGATATTTCGAAGCCCATAGAGGGCTAAGGTGAAAAAGGAAATATCCTCAGATGAAATATGGAAAGAAGCTTTCTGAGAAACTGCTTAGTGTTCTGTTAATTCATCTCACAGAGTTACATGTGTATTTCGTGGATCTCTTTGCTAGCCTTATTTCTGTAGAATCTGAGAACAGATATTTCGGATCCCTTTGAAGACTATAGGGCCAAAGGAAATATCCTCCGATAACAAAGAGAAAGAAGCTTTCTGAGAAACTTCTTTGTGTTCTGTGAAATCACCTCTCAGAGTTACAGCTTTCCCCTCAAGAAGCCTTTCGCCAAGGCAGTTCTTCTGGAATTGGCAAGGTGATATTTGGAAGCCCTTAGAGGGCTATGGTGAAAAAGGAAATATCCTCAGACGAAATCTGGAAGGAAGCTTTCTGAGAAACTGCATAGTGTTCTGTTAATTCATCTCAAAGAGTTACACGTGTATTTCGTGGATCTCTTTGCTAGCCTTATTTCTGTGGAATCTGAGAACAGATATTTCGGATCCCTTTGAAGACTATAGGGCCAAAGGAAATATCCTCCGATAACAAAGAGAAAGAAGCTTTCTGAGAAACTTCTTTGTGTTCTGTGAAATCATCTCACAGAGTTACAGCTTTCCCCTCAAGAAGCCTTTCGCTAAGACAGTTCTTGTGGAATTGGCAAAGTGATATTTGGAAGTCCATAGAGGGCTATGGTGAAAAAGGAAATATCCTCCGATGAAATCTGGAAAGAAGCTTTCTGAGAAACTGCTTAGTGTTCTGTTAATTCATCTCACAGAGTTACATGTGTATTTCGTGGATCTCTTTGCTAGCCTTATTTCTGTGGAATCTGAGAACAGATATTTCGGATCCCATTGAAGACTATAGGGCCAAAGGAAATATCCTCCCATAAAAAAGAGAAAGAAGCTTTCTGAGAAACTTCTTTGTGTTCTGTGAAATCATCTCACGGAGTTACAGCTTTCCCCTCAAGAAGCCTTAAGCTAAGACAGTTCTTGTGGAATTGCCAAAGTGATATTTGGAAGACCATAGAGGGCTATGGTGAAAAAGGAAATATCCTCAGATGAAATCTGGAAAGAAGCTTTCTGAGAAACTGCTTAGTGTTCTGTTAATTCACCTCACAGAGTTACATGTGTATTTGGTGGATCTCTTTGCTAGCCTTATTTCTGTGGAATCTGAGAACAGATATTTCGGATCCCTTTGAAGACTACAGGGACAAAGGAAATATCCTCCGATAACAAAGAGAAAGAAGCTTTCTGAGAAACTTCTTTGTGTTCTGTGAAATCATCTCACAGAGGTACAGCTTTCCCCTCAAGAAGCCTTTCGCTAAGGCAGTTCTTGTGGAATTGGCAAAGTGATATTTGGAAGCCCATAGAGGGCTATGGTGAAAAAGGAAATATCCTCAGATGAAATCTGGAAAGAAGCTTTCTGAGAAACTGCTTAGTGTTCTGTTAATTCATCTCACAGAGTTACTTGTGTATGTCGTGTTTCTCTTTGCTAGCCTTATTTCTGGGGAAACTGAGAACAGATATTTCAGATTCCATTGAAGACTATAGGGCCAAAGGAAATATCCTCCCATAACAAAGAGAAAGAAGCTTTCTGAGAAACTTCTTTGTGTTCTGTGAAATCATCTCACAGAGTTACAGCTTTCCCCTCAAGAAGCCTTTCGCTAAGACAGTTCTTGTGGAATTGGCAAAGTGATATTTGGAAGCCCTTAGAGGGCTATGGTGAAAAAGGAAATATCCTCAGACGATATCTGGAAAGAAGCTTTCTGAGAAACTGCTTATTGTTCTGTTAATTCATCTCACAGAGTTACACGTGTATTTCGTGGATCTCTTTGCTAGCCTTATTTCTGTGGTATCTGAGAACAGATATTCCGGATCCCTTTGAAGACTATAGGGCCAAAGGAAATATCCTCCGATAACAAAGAGAAAGAAGCTTTCTGAGAAACTTCTTTGTGTTCTGTGAAATCATCTCACAGAGTTACAGCTTTCCCCTCAAGAAGCCTTTCGCTAAGACAGTTCTTGTGGAATTGGCAAAGTGATATTTGGAAGTCCATAGAGGGCTATGGTGAAAAAGGAAATATCCTCCGATGAAATCTGGAAAGAAGCTTTCTGAGAAACTGCTTAGTGTTCTGTTAATTCATCTCACAGAGTTACATGTGTATTTCGTGGATCTCTTTGCTAGCCTTATTTCTGTGGAATCTGAGAACAGATATTTCGGATCCCATTGAAGACTATAGGGCCAAAGGAAATATCCTCCCATAAAAAAGAGAAAGAAGCTTTCTGAGAAACTTCTTTGTGTTCTGTGAAATCATCTCACGGAGTTACAGCTTTCCCCTCAAGAAGCCTTAAGCTAAGACAGTTCTTGTGGAATTGCCAAAGTGATATTTGGAAGACCATAGAGGGCTATGGTGAAAAAGGAAATATCCTCAGATGAAATCTGGAAAGAAGCTTTCTGAGAAACTGCTTAGTGTTCTGTTAATTCACCTCACAGAGTTACATGTGTATTTGGTGGATCTCTTTGCTAGCCTTATTTCTGTGGAATCTGAGAACAGATATTTCGGATCCCTTTGAAGACTACAGGGACAAAGGAAATATCCTCCGATAACAAAGAGAAAGAAGCTTTCTGAGAAACTTCTTTGTGTTCTGTGAAATCATCTCACAGAGGTACAGCTTTCCCCTCAAGAAGCCTTTCGCTAAGGCAGTTCTTGTGGAATTGGCAAAGTGATATTTGGAAGCCCATAGAGGGCTATGGTGAAAAAGGAAATATCCTCAGATGAAATCTGGAAAGAAGCTTTCTGAGAAACTGCTTAGTGTTCTGTTAATTCATCTCACAGAGTTACATGTGTATGTCGTGTTTCTCTTTGCTAGCCTTATTTCTGGGGAAACTGAGAACAGATATTTCAGATTCCATTGAAGACTATAGGGCCAAAGGAAATATCCTCCCATAACAAAGAGAAAGAAGCTTTCTGAGAAACTTCTTTGTGTTCTGTGAAATCATCTCACAGAGTTACAGCTTTCCCCTCAAGAAGCCTTTCGCTAAGACAGTTCTTGTGGAATTGGCAAAGTGATATTTGGAAGCCCTTAGAGGGCTATGGTGAAAAAGGAAATATCCTCAGACGATATCTGGAAAGAAGCTTTCTGAGAAACTGCTTATTGTTCTGTTAATTCATCTCACAGAGTTACACGTGTATTTCGTGGATCTCTTTGCTAGCCTTATTTCTGTGGAATCTGAGAACAGATATTTCGGATCCCTTTAAAGACTATAGGGCCAAAGGAAATGTCCTCCGATAACAAAGAGAAAGAAGCTTTCTGAGAAACTTCTTTGTGTTCTGTGAAATCATCTCACATAGTTACAGCTTTCCCCTCAAGAAGCCTTTCGCTAAGGCAGTTCTTCTGGAATTGGCAAGGTGATATTTGGAAGCCCTTAGAGGGCTATGGTGAAAAAGGAAATATCCTCAGACGAAATCTGGAAGGAAGCTTTCTGAGAAACTGCATAGTGTTCTGTTAATTCATCTCAAAGAGTTACACGTGTATTTCGTGGATCTCTTTGCTAGCCTTATTTCTGTGGAATCTGAGAACAGATATTTCGGATCCCTTTGAAGACTATAGGGCCAAAGGAAATATCCTCCGATAACAAAGAGAAAGAAGCTTTCTGAGAAACTTCTTTGTGTTCTGTGAAATCATCTCACAGAGTTACAGCTTTCCCCTCAAGAAGCCTTTCGGTAAGACAGTTCTTGTGGAATTGGCAAAGTGATATTTGGAAGTCCATAGAGGGCTATGGTGAAAAAGGAAATATCCTCCGATGAAATCTGGAAAGAAGCTTTCTGAGAAACTGCTTAGTGTTCTGTTAATTCATCTCACAGAGTTACATGTGTATTTCGTGGATCTCTTTGCTAGGCTTATTTCTGTGGAATCTGAGAACAGATATTTCGGATCCCATTGAAGACTATAGGGCCAAAGAAAATATCCTCCCATAACAAAGAGAAAGAAGCTTTCTGAGAAACTTCTTTGTGTTCTGTGAAATCATCTCACAGAGTTACATCTTTCCCCTCAAGAAGCCTTTTGCTAACACAGTTCTTGTGGAATTGGCAAAGTGATATTTGGAAGCCCATAGGCGGCTATGGTGAAAAATTAAGTATCCTATGATGAAATCTGGAAAGAAGGTTTCTGAGAAACTGCTTAGTGTTCTGTTAATTCATCTAACAGAGTTACATCTGTATTTCGTGGATCACTTTGCTAGCCTTATTTCTGTGGAATCTGAGAACAGATATTTCGGATCCCTTTGAAGACTGTAGGGCCAAAGAAAATAATCTGCGATAACAAAGAGAAAGAAGCTTTCTGAGAAACTTCTTTGTGTTCTGTGAAATCATCTCACAGAGTTACAGCTTTCCCCTCAAGAAGCCTTTCGCTAAGACAGGTCTGGTGGAATTGGCAAAGTGATATTTCGAAGCCCATAGAGGGCTAAGGTGAAAAAGGAAATATCCTCAGATGAAATATGGAAAGAAGCTTTCTGAGAAACTGCTTAGTGTTCTGTTAATTCATCTCACAGAGTTACATGTGTATTTCGTGGATCTCTTTGCTAGCCTTATTTCTGTAGAATCTGAGAACAGATATTTCGGATCCCTTTGAAGACTATAGGGCCAAAGGAAATATCCTCCGATAACAAAGAGAAAGAAGCTTTCTGAGAAACTTCTTTGTGTTCTGTGAAATCACCTCTCAGAGTTACAGCTTTCCCCTCAAGAAGCCTTTCGCCAAGGCAGTTCTTCTGGAATTGGCAAGGTGATATTTGGAAGCCCTTAGAGGGCTATGGTGAAAAAGGAAATATCCTCAGACGAAATCTGGAAGGAAGCTTTCTGAGAAACTGCATAGTGTTCTGTTAATTCATCTCAAAGAGTTACACGTGTATTTCGTGGATCTCTTTGCTAGCCTTATTTCTGTGGAATCTGAGAACAGATATTTCGGATCCCTTTGAAGACTATAGGGCCAAAGGAAATATCCTCCGATAACAAAGAGAAAGAAGCTTTCTGAGAAACTTCTTTGTGTTCTGTGAAATCATCTCACAGAGTTACAGCTTTCCCCTCAAGAAGCCTTTCGCTAAGACAGTTCTTGTGGAATTGGCAAAGTGATATTTGGAAGTCCATAGAGGGCTATGGTGAAAAAGGAAATATCCTCCGATGAAATCTGGAAAGAAGCTTTCTGAGAAACTGCTTAGTGTTCTGTTAATTCATCTCACAGAGTTACATGTGTATTTCGTGGATCTCTTTGCTAGCCTTATTTCTGTGGAATCTGAGAACAGATATTTCGGATCCCATTGAAGACTATAGGGCCAAAGGAAATATCCTCCCATAAAAAAGAGAAAGAAGCTTTCTGAGAAACTTCTTTGTGTTCTGTGAAATCATCTCACGGAGTTACAGCTTTCCCCTCAAGAAGCCTTAAGCTAAGACAGTTCTTGTGGAATTGCCAAAGTGATATTTGGAAGACCATAGAGGGCTATGGTGAAAAAGGAAATATCCTCAGATGAAATCTGGAAAGAAGCTTTCTGAGAAACTGCTTAGTGTTCTGTTAATTCACCTCACAGAGTTACATGTGTATTTGGTGGATCTCTTTGCTAGCCTTATTTCTGTGGAATCTGAGAACAGATATTTCGGATCCCTTTGAAGACTACAGGGACAAAGGAAATATCCTCCGATAACAAAGAGAAAGAAGCTTTCTGAGAAACTTCTTTGTGTTCTGTGAAATCATCTCACAGAGGTACAGCTTTCCCCTCAAGAAGCCTTTCGCTAAGGCAGTTCTTGTGGAATTGGCAAAGTGATATTTGGAAGCCCATAGAGGGCTATGGTGAAAAAGGAAATATCCTCAGATGAAATCTGGAAAGAAGCTTTCTGAGAAACTGCTTAGTGTTCTGTTAATTCATCTCACAGAGTTACATGTGTATGTCGTGTTTCTCTTTGCTAGCCTTATTTCTGGGGAAACTGAGAACAGATATTTCAGATTCCATTGAAGACTATAGGGCCAAAGGAAATATCCTCCCATAACAAAGAGAAAGAAGCTTTCTGAGAAACTTCTTTGTGTTCTGTGAAATCATCTCACAGAGTTACAGCTTTCCCCTCAAGAAGCCTTTCGCTAAGACAGTTCTTGTGGAATTGGCA
Source organism: Macaca fascicularis (assembly GCF_037993035.2). Lineage (NCBI taxonomy): Eukaryota > Metazoa > Chordata > Mammalia > Primates > Cercopithecidae > Macaca > Macaca fascicularis. Next base: position 47,932,012 of record NC_088383.1, on the reverse strand, counting down.
AAGTGATATTTGGAAGCCCTTAGAGGGCTATGGTGAAAAAGGAAATATCCTCAGACGATATCTGGAAAGAAGCTTTCTGAGAAACTGCTTATTGTTCTGTTAATTCATCTCACAGAGTTACACGTGTATTTCGTGGATCTCTTTGCTAGCCTTATTTCTGTGGTATCTGAGAACAGATATTCCGGATCCCTTTGAAGACTATAGGGCCAAAGGAAATATCCTCCGATAACAAAGAGAAAGAAGCTTTCTGAGAAACTTCTTTGTGTTCTGTGAAATCATCTCACAGAGTTACAGCTTTCCCCTCAAGAAGCCTTTCGCTAAGACAGTTCTTGTGGAATTGGCAAAGTGATATTTGGAAGTCCATAGAGGGCTATGGTGAAAAAGGAAATATCCTCCGATGAAATCTGGAAAGAAGCTTTCTGAGAAACTGCTTAGTGTTCTGTTAATTCATCTCACAGAGTTACATGTGTATTTCGTGGATCTCTTTGCTAGCCTTATTTCTGTGGAATCTGAGAACAGATATTTCGGATCCCATTGAAGACTATAGGGCCAAAGGAAATATCCTCCCATAAAAAAGAGAAAGAAGCTTTCTGAGAAACTTCTTTGTGTTCTGTGAAATCATCTCACGGAGTTACAGCTTTCCCCTCAAGAAGCCTTAAGCTAAGACAGTTCTTGTGGAATTGCCAAAGTGATATTTGGAAGACCATAGAGGGCTATGGTGAAAAAGGAAATATCCTCAGATGAAATCTGGAAAGAAGCTTTCTGAGAAACTGCTTAGTGTTCTGTTAATTCACCTCACAGAGTTACATGTGTATTTGGTGGATCTCTTTGCTAGCCTTATTTCTGTGGAATCTGAGAACAGATATTTCGGATCCCTTTGAAGACTACAGGGACAAAGGAAATATCCTCCGATAACAAAGAGAAAGAAGCTTTCTGAGAAACTTCTTTGTGTTCTGTGAAATCATCTCACAGAGGTACAGCTTTCCCCTCAAGAAGCCTTTCGCTAAGGCAGTTCTTGTGGAATTGGCAAAGTGATATTTGGAAGCCCATAGAGGGCTATGGTGAAAAAGGAAATATCCTCAGATGAAATCTGGAAAGAAGCTTTCTGAGAAACTGCTTAGTGTTCTGTTAATTCATCTCACAGAGTTACATGTGTATGTCGTGTTTCTCTTTGCTAGCCTTATTTCTGGGGAAACTGAGAACAGATATTTCAGATTCCATTGAAGACTATAGGGCCAAAGGAAATATCCTCCCATAACAAAGAGAAAGAAGCTTTCTGAGAAACTTCTTTGTGTTCTGTGAAATCATCTCACAGAGTTACAGCTTTCCCCTCAAGAAGCCTTTCGCTAAGACAGTTCTTGTGGAATTGGCAAAGTGATATTTGGAAGCCCTTAGAGGGCTATGGTGAAAAAGGAAATATCCTCAGACGATATCTGGAAAGAAGCTTTCTGAGAAACTGCTTATTGTTCTGTTAATTCATCTCACAGAGTTACACGTGTATTTCGTGGATCTCTTTGCTAGCCTTATTTCTGTGGAATCTGAGAACAGATATTTCGGATCCCTTTAAAGACTATAGGGCCAAAGGAAATGTCCTCCGATAACAAAGAGAAAGAAGCTTTCTGAGAAACTTCTTTGTGTTCTGTGAAATCATCTCACATAGTTACAGCTTTCCCCTCAAGAAGCCTTTCGCTAAGGCAGTTCTTCTGGAATTGGCAAGGTGATATTTGGAAGCCCTTAGAGGGCTATGGTGAAAAAGGAAATATCCTCAGACGAAATCTGGAAGGAAGCTTTCTGAGAAACTGCATAGTGTTCTGTTAATTCATCTCAAAGAGTTACACGTGTATTTCGTGGATCTCTTTGCTAGCCTTATTTCTGTGGAATCTGAGAACAGATATTTCGGATCCCTTTGAAGACTATAGGGCCAAAGGAAATATCCTCCGATAACAAAGAGAAAGAAGCTTTCTGAGAAACTTCTTTGTGTTCTGTGAAATCATCTCACAGAGTTACAGCTTTCCCCTCAAGAAGCCTTTCGGTAAGACAGTTCTTGTGGAATTGGCAAAGTGATATTTGGAAGTCCATAGAGGGCTATGGTGAAAAAGGAAATATCCTCCGATGAAATCTGGAAAGAAGCTTTCTGAGAAACTGCTTAGTGTTCTGTTAATTCATCTCACAGAGTTACATGTGTATTTCGTGGATCTCTTTGCTAGCCTTATTTCTGTGGAATCTGAGAACAGATATTTCGGATCCCATTGAAGACTATAGGGCCAAAGAAAATATCCTCCCATAACAAAGAGAAAGAAGCTTTCTGAGAAACTTCTTTGTGTTCTGTGAAATCATCTCACAGAGTTACATCTTTCCCCTCAAGAAGCCTTTTGCTAACACAGTTCTTGTGGAATTGGCAAAGTGATATTTGGAAGCCCATAGGCGGCTATGGTGAAAAATTAAGTATCCTATGATGAAATCTGGAAAGAAGGTTTCTGAGAAACTGCTTAGTGTTCTGTTAATTCATCTAACAGAGTTACATCTGTATTTCGTGGATCACTTTGCTAGCCTTATTTCTGTGGAATCTGAGAACAGATATTTCGGATCCCTTTGAAGACTGTAGGGCCAAAGAAAATAATCTCCGATAACAAAGAGAAAGAAGCTTTCTGAGAAACTTCTTTGTGTTCTGTGAAATCATCTCACAGAGTTACAGCTTTCCCCTCAAGAAGCCTTTCGCTAAGACAGGTCTGGTGGAATTGGCAAAGTGATATTTCGAAGCCCATAGAGGGCTAAGGTGAAAAAGGAAATATCCTCAGATGAAATATGGAAAGAAGCTTTCTGAGAAACTGCTTAGTGTTCTGTTAATTCATCTCACAGAGTTACATGTGTATTTCGTGGATCTCTTTGCTAGCCTTATTTCTGTAGAATCTGAGAACAGATATTTCGGATCCCTTTGAAGACTATAGGGCCAAAGGAAATATCCTCCGATAACAAAGAGAAAGAAGCTTTCTGAGAAACTTCTTTGTGTTCTGTGAAATCACCTCACAGAGTTACAGCTTTCCCCTCAAGAAGCCTTTCGCCAAGGCAGTTCTTCTGGAATTGGCAAGGTGATATTTGGAAGCCCTTAGAGGGCTATGGTGAAAAAGGAAATATCCTCAGACGAAATCTGGAAGGAAGCTTTCTGAGAAACTGCATAGTGTTCTGTTAATTCATCTCAAAGAGTTACACGTGTATTTCGTGGATCTCTTTGCTAGCCTTATTTCTGTGGAATCTGAGAACAGATATTTCGGATCCCTTTGAAGACTATAGGGCCAAAGGAAATATCCTCCGATAACAAAGAGAAAGAAGCTTTCTGAGAAACTTCTTTGTGTTCTGTGAAATCATCTCACAGAGTTACAGCTTTCCCCTCAAGAAGCCTTTCGCTAAGACAGTTCTTGTGGAATTGGCAAAGTGATATTTGGAAGTCCATAGAGGGCTATGGTGAAAAAGGAAATATCCTCCGATGAAATCTGGAAAGAAGCTTTCTGAGAAACTGCTTAGTGTTCTGTTAATTCATCTCACAGAGTTACATGTGTATTTCGTGGATCTCTTTGCTAGCCTTATTTCTGTGGAATCTGAGAACAGATATTTCGGATCCCATTGAAGACTATAGGGCCAAAGGAAATATCCTCCCATAAAAAAGAGAAAGAAGCTTTCTGAGAAACTTCTTTGTGTTCTGTGAAATCATCTCACGGAGTTACAGCTTTCCCCTCAAGAAGCCTTAAGCTAAGACAGTTCTTGTGGAATTGCCAAAGTGATATTTGGAAGACCATAGAGGGCTATGGTGAAAAAGGAAATATCCTCAGATGAAATCTGGAAAGAAGCTTTCTGAGAAACTGCTTAGTGTTCTGTTAATTCACCTCACAGAGTTACATGTGTATTTGGTGGATCTCTTTGCTAGCCTTATTTCTGTGGAATCTGAGAACAGATATTTCGGATCCCTTTGAAGACTACAGGGACAAAGGAAATATCCTCCGATAACAAAGAGAAAGAAGCTTTCTGAGAAACTTCTTTGTGTTCTGTGAAATCATCTCAGAGAGGTACAGCTTTCCCCTCAAGAAGCCTTTCGCTAAGGCAGTTCTTGTGGAATTGGCAAAGTGATATTTGGAAGCCCATAGAGGGCTATGGTGAAAAAGGAAATATCCTCAGATGAAATCTGGAAAGAAGCTTTCTGAGAAACTGCTTAGTGTTCTGTTAATTCATCTCTCAGAGTTACATGTGTATGTCGTGTTTCTCTTTGCTAGCCTTATTTCTGGGGAAACTGAGAACAGATATTTCAGATTCCATTGAAGACTATAGGGCCAAAGGAAATATCCTCCCATAACAAAGAGAAAGAAGCTTTCTGAGAAACTTCTTTGTGTTCTGTGAAATCATCTCACAGAGTTACAGCTTTCCCCTCAAGAAGCCTTTCGCTAAGACAGTTCTTGTGGAATTGGCAAAGTGATATTTGGAAGCCCTTAGAGGGCTATGGTGAAAAAGGAAATATCCTCAGACGATATCTGGAAAGAAGCTTTCTGAGAAACTGCTTATTGTTCTGTTAATTCATCTCACAGAGTTACACGTGTATTTCGTGGATCTCTTTGCTAGCCTTATTTCTGTGGAATCTGAGAACAGATATTTCGGATCCCTTTAAAGACTATAGGGCCAAAGGAAATGTCCTCCGATAACAAAGAGAAAGAAGCTTTCTGAGAAACTTCTTTGTGTTCTGTGAAATCATCTCACATAGTTACAGCTTTCCCCTCAAGAAGCCTTTCGCTAAGGCAGTGCTTCTGGAATTGGCAAGGTGATATTTGGAAGCCCTTAGAGGGCTATGGTGAAAAAGGAAATATCCTCAGACGAAATCTGGAAGGAAGCTTTCTGAGAAACTGCATAGTGTTCTGTTAATTCATCTCAAAGAGTTACACGTGTATTTCGTGGATCTCTTTGCTAGCCTTATTTCTGTGGAATCTGAGAACAGATATTTCGGATCCCTTTGAAGACTATAGGGCCAAAGGAAATATCCTCCGATAACAAAGAGAAAGAAGCTTTCTGAGAAACTTCTTTGTGTTCTGTGAAATCATCTCACAGAGTTACAGCTTTCCCCTCAAGAAGCCTTTCGCTAAGACAGTTCTTGTGGAATTGGCAAAGTGATATTTGGAAGTCCATAGAGGGCTATGGTGAAAAAGGAAATATCCTCCGATGAAATCTGGAAAGAAGCTTTCTGAGAAACTGCTTAGTGTTCTGTTAATTCATCTCACAGAGTTACATGTGTATTTCGTGGATCTCTTTGCTAGCCTTATTTCTGTGGAATCTGAGAACAGATATTTCGGATCCCATTGAAGACTATAGGGCCAAAGGAAATATCCTCCCATAAAAAAGAGAAAGAAGCTTTCTGAGAAACTTCTTTGTGTTCTGTGAAATCATCTCACGGAGTTACAGCTTTCCCCTCAAGAAGCCTTAAGCTAAGACAGTTCTTGTGGAATTGCCAAAGTGATATTTGGAAGACCATAGAGGGCTATGGTGAAAAAGGAAATATCCTCAGATGAAATCTGGAAAGAAGCTTTCTGAGAAACTGCTTAGTGTTCTGTTAATTCACCTCACAGAGTTACATGTGTATTTGGTGGATCTCTTTGCTAGCCTTATTTCTGTGGAATCTGAGAACAGATATTTCGGATCCCTTTGAAGACTACAGGGACAAAGGAAATATCCTCCCATAACAAAGAGAAAGAAGCTTTCTGAGAAACTTCTTTGTGTTCTGTGAAATCATCTCACAGAGGTACAGCTTTCCCCTCAAGAAGCCTTTCGCTAAGGCAGTTCTTGTGGAATTGGCAAAGTGATATTTGGAAGCCCATAGAGGGCTATGGTGAAAAAGGAAATATCCTCAGATGAAATCTGGAAAGAAGCTTTCTGAGAAACTGCTTAGTGTTCTGTTAATTCATCTCACAGAGTTACATGTGTATGTCGTGTTTCTCTTTGCTAGCCTTATTTCTGGGGAAACTGAGAACAGATATTTCAGATTCCATTGAAGACTATAGGGCCAAAGGAAATATCCTCCCATAACAAAGAGAAAGAAGCTTTCTGAGAAACTTCTTTGTGTTCTGTGAAATCATCTCACAGAGTTACAGCTTTCCCCTCAAGAAGCCTTTCGCTAAGACAGTTCTTGTGGAATTGGCAAAGTGATATTTGGAAGCCCTTAGAGGGCTATGGTGAAAAAGGAAATATCCTCAGACGATATCTGGAAAGAAGCTTTCTGAGAAACTGCTTATTGTTCTGTTAATTCATCTCACAGAGTTACACGTGTATTTCGTGGATCTCTTTGCTAGCCTTATTTCTGTGGTATCTGAGAACAGATATTCCGGATCCCTTTGAAGACTATAGGGCCAAAGGAAATATCCTCCGATAACAAAGAGAAAGAAGCTTTCTGAGAAACTTCTTTGTGTTCTGTGAAATCATCTCACAGAGTTACAGCTTTCCCCTCAAGAAGCCTTTCGCTAAGACAGTTCTTGTGGAATTGGCAAAGTGATATTTGGAAGTCCATAGAGGGCTATGGTGAAAAAGGAAATATCCTCCGATGAAATCTGGAAAGAAGCTTTCTGAGAAACTGCTTAGTGTTCTGTTAATTCATCTCACAGAGTTACATGTGTATTTCGTGGATCTCTTTGCTAGCCTTATTTCTGTGGAATCTGAGAACAGATATTTCGGATCCCATTGAAGACTATAGGGCCAAAGGAAATATCCTCCCATAAAAAAGAGAAAGAAGCTTTCTGAGAAACTTCTTTGTGTTCTGTGAAATCATCTCACGGAGTTACAGCTTTCCCCTCAAGAAGCCTTAAGCTAAGACAGTTCTTGTGGAATTGCCAAAGTGATATTTGGAAGACCATAGAGGGCTATGGTGAAAAAGGAAATATCCTCAGATGAAATCTGGAAAGAAGCTTTCTGAGAAACTGCTTAGTGTTCTGTTAATTCACCTCACAGAGTTACATGTGTATTTGGTGGATCTCTTTGCTAGCCTTATTTCTGTGGAATCTGAGAACAGATATTTCGGATCCCTTTGAAGACTACAGGGACAAAGGAAATATCCTCCGATAACAAAGAGAAAGAAGCTTTCTGAGAAACTTCTTTGTGTTCTGTGAAATCATCTCACAGAGGTACAGCTTTCCCCTCAAGAAGCCTTTCGCTAAGGCAGTTCTTGTGGAATTGGCAAAGTGATATTTGGAAGCCCATAGAGGGCTATGGTGAAAAAGGAAATATCCTCAGATGAAATCTGGAAAGAAGCTTTCTGAGAAACTGCTTAGTGTTCTGTTAATTCATCTCACAGAGTTACATGTGTATGTCGTGTTTCTCTTTGCTAGCCTTATTTCTGGGGAAACTGAGAACAGATATTTCAGATTCCATTGAAGACTATAGGGCCAAAGGAAATATCCTCCCATAACAAAGACAAAGAAGCTTTCTGAGAAACTTCTTTGTGTTCTGTGAAATCATCTCACAGAGTTACAGCTTTCCCCTCAAGAAGCCTTTCGCTAAGACAGTTCTTGTGGAATTGGCAAAGTGATATTTGGAAGCCCTTAGAGGGCTATGGTGAAAAAGGAAATATCCTCAGACGATATCTGGAAAGAAGCTTTCTGAGAAACTGCTTATTGTTCTGTTAATTCATCTCACAGAGTTACACGTGTATTTCGTGGATCTCTTTGCTAGCCTTATTTCTGTGGAATCTGAGAACAGATATTTCGGATCCCTTTAAAGACTATAGGGCCAAAGGAAATGTCCTCCGATAACAAAGAGAAAGAAGCTTTCTGAGAAACTTCTTTGTGTTCTGTGAAATCATCTCACATAGTTACAGCTTTCCCCTCAAGAAGCCTTTCGCTAAGGCAGTTCTTCTGGAATTGGCAAGGTGATATTTGGAAGCCCTTAGAGGGCTATGGTGAAAAAGGAAATATCCTCAGACGAAATCTGGAAGGAAGCTTTCTGAGAAACTGCATAGTGTTCTGTTAATTCATCTCAAAGAGTTACACGTGTATTTCGTGGATCTCTTTGCTAGCCTTATTTCTGTGGAATCTGAGAACAGATATTTCGGATCCCTTTGAAGACTATAGGGCCAAAGGAAATATCCTCCGATAACAAAGAGAAAGAAGCTTTCTGAGAAACTTCTTTGTGTTCTGTGAAATCATCTCACAGAGTTACAGCTTTCCCCTCAAGAAGCCTTTCGGTAAGACAGTTCTTGTGGAATTGGCAAAGTGATATTTGGAAGTCCATAGAGGGCTATGGTGAAAAAGGAAATATCCTCCGATGAAATCTGGAAAGAAGCTTTCTGAGAAACTGCTTAGTGTTCTGTTAATTCATCTCACAGAGTTACATGTGTATTTCGTGGATCTCTTTGCTAGCCTTATTTCTGTGGAATCTGAGAACAGATATTTCGGATCCCATTGAAGACTATAGGGCCAAAGAAAATATCCTCCCATAACAAAGAGAAAGAAGCTTTCTGAGAAACTTCTTTGTGTTCTGTGAAATCATCTCACAGAGTTACATCTTTCCCCTCAAGAAGCCTTTTGCTAACACAGTTCTTGTGGAATTGGCAAAGTGATATTTGGAAGCCCATAGGCGGCTATGGTGAAAAATTAAGTATCCTATGATGAAATCTGGAAAGAAGGTTTCTGAGAAACTGCTTAGTGTTCTGTTAATTCATCTAACAGAGTTACATCTGTATTTCGTGGATCACTTTGCTAGCCTTATTTCTGTGGAATCTGAGAACAGATATTTCGGATCCCTTTGAAGACTGTAGGGCCAAAGAAAATAATCTCCGATAACAAAGAGAAAGAAGCTTTCTGAGAAACTTCTTTGTGTTCTGTGAAATCATCTCACAGAGTTACAGCTTTCCCCTCAAGAAGCCTTTCGCTAAGACAGGTCTGGTGGAATTGGCAAAGTGATATTTCGAAGCCCATAGAGGGCTAAGGTGAAAAAGGAAATATCCTCAGATGAAATATGGAAAGAAGCTTTCTGAGAAACTGCTTAGTGTTCTGTTAATTCATCTCACAGAGTTACATGTGTATTTCGTGGATCTCTTTGCTAGCCTTATTTCTGTAGAATCTGAGAACAGATATTTCGGATCCCTTTGAAGACTATAGGGCCAAAGGAAATATCCTCCGATAACAAAGAGAAAGAAGCTTTCTGAGAAACTTCTTTGTGTTCTGTGAAATCACCTCACAGAGTTACAGCTTTCCCCTCAAGAAGCCTTTCGCCAAGGCAGTTCTTCTGGAATTGGCAAGGTGATATTTGGAAGCCCTTAGAGGGCTATGGTGAAAAAGGAAATATCCTCAGACGAAATCTGGAAGGAAGCTTTCTGAGAAACTGCATAGTGTTCTGTTAATTCATCTCAAAGAGTTACACGTGTATTTCGTGGATCTCTTTGCTAGCCTTATTTCTGTGGAATCTGAGAACAGATATTTCGGATCCCTTTGAAGACTATAGGGCCAAAGGAAATATCCTCCGATAACAAAGAGAAAGAAGCTTTCTGAGAAACTTCTTTGTGTTCTGTGAAATCATCTCACAGAGTTACAGCTTTCCCCTCAAGAAGCCTTTCGCTAAGACAGTTCTTGTGGAATTGGCAAAGTGATATTTGGAAGTCCATAGAGGGCTATGGTGAAAAAGGAAATATCCTCCGATGAAATCTGGAAAGAAGCTTTCTGAGAAACTGCTTAGTGTTCTGTTAATTCATCTCACAGAGTTACATGTGTATTTCGTGGATCTCTTTGCTAGCCTTATTTCTGTGGAATCTGAGAACAGATATTTCGGATCCCATTGAAGACTATAGGGCCAAAGGAAATATCCTCCCATAAAAAAGAGAAAGAAGCTTTCTGAGAAACTTCTTTGTGTTCTGTGAAATCATCTCACGGAGTTACAGCTTTCCCCTCAAGAAGCCTTAAGCTAAGACAGTTCTTGTGGAATTGCCAAAGTGATATTTGGAAGACCATAGAGGGCTATGGTGAAAAAGGAAATATCCTCAGATGAAATCTGGAAAGAAGCTTTCTGAGAAACTGCTTAGTGTTCTGTTAATTCACCTCACAGAGTTACATGTGTATTTGGTGGATCTCTTTGCTAGCCTTATTTCTGTGGAATCTGAGAACAGATATTTCGGATCCCTTTGAAGACTACAGGGACAAAGGAAATATCCTCCGATAACAAAGAGAAAGAAGCTTTCTGAGAAACTTCTTTGTGTTCTGTGAAATCATCTCACAGAGGTACAGCTTTCCCCTCAAGAAGCCTTTCGCTAAGGCAGTTCTTGTGGAATTGGCAAAGTGATATTTGGAAGCCCATAGAGGGCTATGGTGAAAAAGGAAATATCCTCAGATGAAATCTGGAAAGAAGCTTTCTGAGAAACTGCTTAGTGTTCTGTTAATTCATCTCTCAGAGTTACATGTGTATGTCGTGTTTCTCTTTGCTAGCCTTATTTCTGGGGAAACTGAGAACAGATATTTCAGATTCCATTGAAGACTATAGGGCCAAAGGAAATATCCTCCCATAACAAAGAGAAAGAAGCTTTCTGAGAAACTTCTTTGTGTTCTGTGAAATCATCTCACAGAGTTACAGCTTTCCCCTCAAGAAGCCTTTCGCTAAGACAGTTCTTGTGGAATTGGCAAAGTGATATTTGGAAGCCCTTAGAGGGCTATGGTGAAAAAGGAAATATCCTCAGACGATATCTGGAAAGAAGCTTTCTGAGAAACTGCTTATTGTTCTGTTAATTCATCTCACAGAGTTACACGTGTATTTCGTGGATCTCTTTGCTAGCCTTATTTCTGTGGAATCTGAGAACAGATATTTCGGATCCCTTTAAAGACTATAGGGCCAAAGGAAATGTCCTCCGATAACAAAGAGAAAGAAGCTTTCTGAGAAACTTCTTTGTGTTCTGTGAAATCATCTCACATAGTTACAGCTTTCCCCTCAAGAAGCCTTTCGCTAAGGCAGTGCTTCTGGAATTGGCAAGGTGATATTTGGAAGCCCTTAGAGGGCTATGGTGAAAAAGGAAATATCCTCAGACGAAATCTGGAAGGAAGCTTTCTGAGAAACTGCATAGTGTTCTGTTAATTCATCTCAAAGAGTTACACGTGTATTTCGTGGATCTCTTTGCTAGCCTTATTTCTGTGGAATCTGAGAACAGATATTTCGGATCCCTTTGAAGACTATAGGGCCAAAGGAAATATCCTCCGATAACAAAGAGAAAGAAGCTTTCTGAGAAACTTCTTTGTGTTCTGTGAAATCATCTCACAGAGTTACAGCTTTCCCCTCAAGAAGCCTTTCGGTAAGACAGTTCTTGTGGAATTGGCAAAGTGATATTTGGAAGTCCATAGAGGGCTATGGTGAAAAAGGAAATATCCTCCGATGAAATCTGGAAAGAAGCTTTCTGAGAAACTGCTTAGTGTTCTGTTAATTCATCTCACAGAGTTACATGTGTATTTCGTGGATCTCTTTGCTAGCCTTATTTCTGTGGAATCTGAGAACAGATATTTCGGATCCCATTGAAGACTATAGGGCCAAAGAAAATATCCTCCCATAACAAAGAGAAAGAAGCTTTCTGAGAAACTTCTTTCTGTTCTGTGAAATCATCTCACAGAGTTACAGCTTTCCCCTCAAGAAGCCTTAAGCTAAGACAGTTCTTGTGGAATTGCCAAAGTGATATTTGGAAGACCATAGAGGGCTATGGTGAAAAAGGAAATATCCTCAGATGAAATCTGGAAAGAAGCTTTCTGAGAAACTGCTTAGTGTTCTGTTTATTCACCTCACAGAGTTACATGTGTATGTCGTGTTTCTCTTTGCTAGCCTTATTTCTGTGGAAACTGAGAACAGATATTTCAGATTCCATTGAAGACTATAGGGCCAAAGGAAATATCCTCCGATAACAAAGAGAAAGAAGCTTTCTGAGAAACTTCTTTGTGTTCTGTGAAATCATCTCACAGATTTACAGCTTTCCCCTCAAGAAGCCTTTCGCTAAGACAGTTCTTGTGGAATTGGCAAAGTGATATTTGGAAACCCTAGAGGGCTATGGTGAAAATGGAAATATCTTCAGATGAAATCTGGAAAGAAGATTTCTCAGAAACTGCTTAGTGTTCTGTTAATTCATCTCACAGAGTTACATGTGTATTTCGTGGATCTCTTTGCTAGCCTTATTTCTGTGGAATATGAAAGCAGATATTCCGGATCCAATTGAAGACTATAGGGCCAAAGGAAATATCCTCCGATAACAAAGAGAAAGAAGCTTTCTGAGAAACTTCTTTGTTTTCTGTGAAATCATCTCACAGAGTTACAGCTTTCCCCTCAAGAAGGCTTACGCTAAGGAAGTTCTTGTGGAATTGGCAAAGTGATATTTGGAAGCCCATAGAGGGCTCTGGTGAAAAAGGAAATATCCTCAGACGAAATCTGGAAAGAAGCTTTCTGAGAAACTGCTTAGCGTTCTGTTAATTCATCTCACAGAGTTACACTTGTATTTCGTGCATCTCTTTGCTAGCCTTATTTCTGAGGAGTCTGAGAACAGATATATCGGATCCTTTAAAGACTATAGGGCCAAAGGAAATATCATCCGATAACAAAGAGAAACAAGCTTTCTGAGAAACTTCTTTGTGTTCTGTGAAATCATCTCAGAGAGTTACAGCTTTCCCCTCCAGAAGCCTTTCGCTAAGACAGTTCTTGTGGAATTGGCAAAGTGATATTTGGAAGCCCATATAGGGCTATGGTTAAAAAGGAAATATCCTCAGATGAAATCTGGAAAGAAGCTTTCTGAGAAACTGCTTAGTGTTCTGTTAATTCATCTCACAGAGTTACATGTGTATTTCGTGGATCTCTTTGCTAGCCTTATTTCTGTGGAATCTGAAAACAAATATTTCGGATCCCTTTGAAGACTATAGGGCCAAAGGAAATATCCTCCGATAACAAAGAGAAAGAAGCTTTCTGAGAAACTTCTTTGTGTTCTGTGAAATCATCTCACAGAGTTACATCTTTCCCCTCAAGAAGCCTTTTGCTAAGACAGTTCTTGTGGAATTGGCAAAGTGATATTTGGAAGCCCATAGGCGGCTATGGTGAAAAATTAAGTATCCTATGATGAAATCTGGAAAGAAGGTTTCTGAGAAACTGCTTAGTGTTCTGTTAATTCATCTAACAGAGTTACATCTGTATTTCGTGGATCACTTTGCTAGCCTTATTTCTGTGGAATCTGAGAACAGATATTTCGGATCCCTTTGAAGACTGTAGGGCCAAAGAAAATAATTTCCGATAACAAAGAGAAAGAAGCTTTCTGAGAAACTTCTTTGTGTTCTGTGAAATCATCTCACAGAGTTACAGCTTTCCCCTCAAGAAGCCTTTCGCTAAGACAGTTCTTGTGGAATTGGCAAAGTGATATTTGGAAGCCCATAGAGGGCTAAGGTGAAAAAGGAAATATCCTGAGATGAAATATGGAAAGAAGCTTTCTGAGAAACTGCTTAGTGTTCTGTTAATTCATCTCACAGAGTTACATGTGTATTTCGGGGATCTCTTTGCTAGCCTTATTTCTTGGAGTCTGAGAACAGATATTTCGGATCCCTTTGAAGACTATAGGGCCAAAGGAAATATCTTCCGATAACAAAAAGAAAGAAGCTTTCTGAGAAACTTCTTTGTGTTCTGGGAAATCATCTCACAGAGTTACAGCTTTCCCCTCAAGAAGCCTTTCGCTAAGGCAGTTCTTCTGGAATTGGCAAGGTGATATTTGGAAGCCCTTAGAGGGCTATGGTGAAAAAGGAAATATCCTCAGACGAAATCTGGAAGGAAGCTTTCTGAGAAACTGCATAGTGTTCTGTTAATTCATCTCAAAGAGTTACACGTGTATTTCGTGGATCTCTTTGCTAGCCTTATTTCTGTGGAATCTGAGAACAGATATTTCGGATCCCTTTGAAGACTATAGGGCCAAAGGAAATATCCTCCGATAACAAAGAGAAAGAAGCTTTCTGAGAAACTTCTTTGTGTTCTGTGAAATCATCTCACAGAGTTACAGCTTTCCCCTCAAGAAGCCTTTCGGTAAGACAGTTCTTGTGGAATTGGCAAAGTGATATTTGGAAGTCCATAGAGGGCTATGGTGAAAAAGGAAATATCCTCCGATGAAATCTGGAAAGAAGCTTTCTGAGAAACTGCTTAGTGTTTTGTTAATTCATCTCACAGCGTTACATGTGTATTTCGTGGATCTCTTTGCTAGCCTTATTTCTGTGGAATCTGAGAACAGATATTTCGGATCCCATTGAAGACTATAGGGCCAAAGGAAATATCCTCCCATAATAAAGAGAAAGAAGCTTTCTGAGAAACTTCTTTGTGTTCTGTGAAATCATCTCACAGAATTACAGCTTTCCCCTCAAGAAGCCTTAAGCTAAGACAGTTCTTGTGGAATTGCCAAAGTGATATTTGGAAGACCGTAGAGGGCTATGGTGAAAAAGGAAATATCCTCAGATGAAATCTGGAAAGAAGCTTTCTGAGAAACTGCTTAGTGTTCTGTTAATTCACCTCACAGAGTTACATGTGTATTTGGTGTATCTCTTTGCTAGCCTTATTTCTGTGGAATCTGAGAACAGATATTTCGGATCCCTTTGAAGACTACAGGGACAAAGGAAATATCCTCCGATAACAAAGAGAAAGAAGCTTTCTGAGAAACTTCTTTGTGTTCTGTGAAATCATCTCACAGAGGTACAGCTTTCCCCTCAAGAAGCCTTTCGCTAAGGCAGTTCTTGTGGAATTGGCAAAGTGATATTTGGAAGCCCATAGAGGGCTATGGTGAAATAGGAAATATCCTCAGATGAAATCTGGAAAGAAGCTTTCTGAGAAACTGCTTAGTGTTCTGTTAATTCATCTCACAGAGTTACATGTGTATGTCGTGTTTCTCTTTGCTAGCCTTATTTCTGTGGAAACTGAGAACAGATATTTCAGATCCCATTGAAGACTATAGGGCCAAAGGAAATATCCTCCCATAACAAAGAGAAAGAAGCTTTCTGAGAAACTTCTTTGTGTTCTGTTAAATCATCTCACAGAGTTACAGCTTTCGCCTCAAGAAGCCTTTCGCTAAGACAGTTCTTGTGGAATTGGCAAAGTGATATTTGGAAGCCCTTAGAGGGCTATGGTGAAAAAGGAAATATCCTCAGACGAAATCTGGGAAGAAGCTTTCTGAGAAACTGCTTATTGTTCTGTTAATTCATCTCACAGAGTTACACGTGTATTTCGTGGATCTCTTTGCTAGCCTTATTTCTGTGGAATCTGAGAACAGATATTTCGGATCCCTTTAAAGACTATAGGGCCAAAGGAAATATCCTCCGATAACAAAGAGAAAGAAGCTTTCTGAGAAACTTCTTTGTGTTCTGTGAAATCATCTCACAGAGTTACAGCTTTCCCCTCAAGAAGCCTTTCGCTAAGACAGTTCTTGTGGAATTGGCAAAGTGATATTTGGAAGCCCTTAGAGGGCAATGTGGAAAAAGGAAATATCCTCAGATGAAATCCGGAAAGTAGCTTTCTGAGAAACTGCTTAGTGTTCTGTTAATTCATCTCACAGAGTTACATGTGTATTTCTTGGATCTCTTTGCTAGCCTTTATTCTGTGGAATCTGAGAACAGATATTTCGGATCCCTTTGAAGACTACAGGGCCAAAGGAAATATCCTCCGATAACAAAGAGAAAGAAGCTTTCTGAGAAACTTCTTTGTGTTCTGTGAAATCATCTCACAGAGTTACAGCTTTCCCCTCAAGAAGTCTTTCGCTAAGGCAGTTCTTCTGGAATTGGCAAGGTGATATTTGGAAGACCATAGAGGACTATGGTGAAAAAGGAAATATCCTCAGACGAAATCTGGAAAGAAGCTGTCTGAGAAACTGCATAGTGTTCTGTTAATTCATTTCACAGAGTTACACGTGTATTTGGTGGATCTCTTTGCTAGCCTTATTTCTGTGGAATCTGAGAACAGATATTTCGGATCCCTTTGAAGACTACAGGGACAAAGGAAATATCCTCCGATAACAAAGAGAAAGAAGCTTTCTGAGAAACTTCTTTGTGTTCTGTGAAATCATCTCACAGAGTTATAGCTTTCCCCTTAAGAAGTCTTTCGCTAAGACAGTTCTTGTGGAATTGGCAAAGTGATATTTGGAAGCCCATAGAGGGCTATGGTGAAAAAGGAAATATCCTAACATGAAATCTGGAAAGAAGCTTTCTGAGAAACTGCTTAGTGTTCTGTTAATTCATCTCACAGACTTACATGTGTATTTCGTGGAACTCTTTGCTAGCCTTATTTCTGTGGAATCTGAGAACAGATAATTCGGATCCCTTTGAAGACTACAGGGCCAAAGGAAATATCCTCCCATAACAAAGAGAAAGAAGCTTTCTGAGAAACTTCCTTGTGTTCTGTGAAATCATCTCACAGAGTTGCAGCTTTCCCCTCAAGAAGCCTTTCGCTAAGGCAGTTCTTTTGTAATTGGCAAGGTGATATTTGGAAGCCCGTAGAGGGCTATGGTGAAAAAGGAAATATCCTCAGACGAAATCTGGAAAGAAGCTTTCTGAGAAACTGCATAGCGTTCTGTTAATTCATCTCACAGAGTTACACGTGTATTTCGTGGATCTCTTTGCTAGCCTTATTTCTGTGGAATATGAGAACAGATATTTCGGATCCCTTTGAAGACTATACGGCCAAAGGAAATATCCTCCGATAACAAAGAGAAAGAAGCTTTCTGAGAAACTTCTTTGTGTTCTTTGAAATCATCTCACAGAGTTACAGCTTTCCTCTCAAGAAGCCTTTCGCTAAGACAGCTCTTGTGGAATTGGCAAAGTGATATTTGGAAGCCCATAGAGGGCTATGGTGAAAAAGGAAATATCCTCAGATGAAATCTGGAAAGAAGCTTTCTGAGAAACTGCTTAGTGTTCTGTTAATTCATCTCACTGAGTTACATGTTTATTTCGTGGATCTCTTTGCCAGTCTTATTTCTGTGGAATCTGAGAACAGATATTTCGGATCCCATTGAAGACTATACGGCCAAAGGAAATATCCTCCCATAACAAAGAGAAAGAAGCTTTCTGAGAAACTTCTTTGTGTTCTGTGAAATCATCTCACGGAGTTACAGCTTTCCCCTCAAGAAGCCTTTCGCTAAGACAGTTCTTTTGGAATTGGCAAAGAGATATTTGGAAACATATAGCTGGCTATGGTGAAAAAGGAAATATCCTCAGATGAAATCTGGAAAGAAGCTTTCTGAGAAACTGCTTAGTGTTCTGTTAATTCATCTCACAGAGTTACATGTGTATTTCTTGGATATCTTTGCTAGCCTTATTTCTGTGTAATCTGAGAACAGATATTTCGGATCCCTTTGAAGACTATAGGGCCAAAGGAAATATCCTCCGATAACAAAGAGAAAGAAGCTTTCTGAGAAACTTCTTTGTGTTCTGTGAAATCATCTCACAGCGATACAGCTTTCCCCTCAGGAAGCCTTTCGCTAAGGCAGTTCTTCTGGAATTGGCAAGGTGATATTTGGAAGCCCATAGAGGGCTATGGTGAAAAAGGAAATATCCTCAGACGAAATCTGGAAAGAAGCTTTCTGAGAAACTGAATAGTGTTCTGTTAATTCAGCTCACAGAGATATGCGTGTATTGCGTGGATCTCTTTGCTAGCCTTATTTCTGTGGAATCTGAGAACAGATATTTCGGATCCCTTTGAAGACTATAGGGCCAAAGGAAATATCCTCCGATAACAAAGAGAAAGAAGCTTTCTGAGAAACTTCTTTGTGTTCTGTGAAATCATCTCACAGAGTTACAGCTTTCCCCTCAAGAAGCCTTAAGCTAAGACAGTTCTTGTGGAATTGGCAAAGTGATATTTGGAAGACCATAGAGGCAATGGTGAAAAAGGAAATATCCTCAGATGAAATCTGGAAAGAAGCTTTCTGAGAAACTGCTTAGTGTTCTGTTAATTCACCTCACAGAGTTACATGTGTATTTGGTGGATCTCTTTGCTGGCCTTATTTCTGTGGAATCTGAGAACAGATATTTCGAATCCCTTTGAAGACTACAGGGACAAAGGAAATATCCTCCGATAACAAAGAGAAAGAAGCTTTCTGAGAAACTTCTTTGTGTTCTGTGAAATCATCTCACAGAGGTACAGCTTTCCCCTCAAGAAGCCTTTCGCTAAGGCAGTTCTTGTGGAATTGGCAAAGTGATATTTGGAAGCCCATAGAGGGCTATGCTGAAAAAGGAAATATCCTCAGATGAAATCTGGAAAGAAGCTTTCTGAGAAACTGCTTAGTGTTCTGTTAATTCATCTCACAGAGTTACATGTGTATGTCGTGTTTCTCTTTGCTAGCCTTATTTCTGTGGAAACTGAGAACAGATATTTCAGGTCCAATTGAAGACTATAAGGCCAAAGGAAATATCCTCCCATAACAAAGAGAAAGAGGCTTTCTGAGGAACTTCTTTGTGTTCTGTGAAATCATCTCACAGAGTTACAGCTATCCCCTCAAGAAGCTTTTCGCTAAGACAGTTCTTGTGGAATTGGCATAGTGATATTTGGAAGCCCATAGAGGGCTATGGTGAAAAAGGAAATATCCTCAGACGAAATCTGGAAAGAAGCTTTCTGAGAAACTGCTTATTTTTCTGTTAATTCATCTCACAGAGATACATGTGTATTTTGTGGATCTCTTTGCTAGCCTTATTTCTGTGGAATCTGAGAACGGATAATTCGAATCCCTATGAAGACTATAGGGCCAAAGGAAATATCCTCCGATAACAAAGAGAAAGAAGCTTTCTGAGAAACTTCTTTGTGTTCTGTGAAATCATCTCACAGAGTTACAGCTTTCCTCTCAAGAAGCCTTTCGCTAAGACAGTTCTTGTGGAGTTGGCAAAGTGATATTTGGAAGCCCGTAGGTGGCTATGGTGAAAAAGGAAATATCCTCAGATGAAATCTGGAAAGAAGCTTTCTGAGAAACTGCTTAGTGTTCTGTTAATTCATCTCACAGAGTTACATGTGTATTTCGTGGATCTCTTTGCTGGACTTATTTCTGTGGAATCTGAGTACAGATATTTCGGATCCCTTTGAAGACTATAGGGCCAAAGAAAATATCTTGCCAAAACAAAGAGAAAGAAGCTTTCTGAGAAACGTCTTTGTGTTCTGTGAAATCGTCTCACAGAGTTAGAGCTTTCCCCTCAAGAAGCCTTTCGCTAAGACAGTTCTTGTGGAATTGGCAAAGTGATATTTGGAAGCTCATAGCTGGCTAAGTTGAAAAAGGATATATCCTTAGATGAAATCTGGAAGAAGCTTTCTGAGAAACTGCTTAGTGTTCTGTTAATTCATCTCACAGAGTTACATGTGTATTTCGTGGATCTCTTTGCTAGTCTTATTTCTGTGGAATCTGAGAACAGATATTTCGGATCCCATTGAAGACTATAGGGCCAAAGGAAATATCCTGCCAAAACAAAGAGAAAGAAGCTTTCTGAGAAAATTCTTTGTATTCTGTGAAATCATGTCACAGAGTTACAGCTTTCCCCTCAAGAAGCCTTTCGCTAAGACAGCTCTTGTGGAACTGGCAAAGTGATATTTGGAAGCCCATAGAGGGCTATGGTGAAAAAGGATATATCCTCAGATGAAATCTGGAAAGAAGCTTTCTGAGAAACTGCTTAGCGTTCTGTTAATTCATCTCACAGAGTTACATGTGTATTTCGTGGATCTCTTTGCTGGTCTTATTTCTGTGGAATCTGAGAACAGATATTTCAGATCCCATTGAAGACTATACGGCCAAAGGAAATATCCTCCGATAACAAAGAGAAAGAAGCTTTCTGAGAAACTTATTTGTGTTCTGTGAAATCATCTCACAGAGTTGCAGCTTTCCCCTCAAGAAGTCTTTCGCTAAGACAGTTCTTGTGGAACTGGCAATGTGATATTTGGAAGCCCATAGAGGGCTATGGTGAAAAAGGAAATATCCTCAGATGAAATCTGGCAAGAAGCTTTCTGAGAAATTGCGTAGTGTTCTGTTAATTCATCTCACAGAGTTACCTCTGTATTTCGTGCATCTCTTTGCTAGCCTTATTTCTGAGGAATCTGAGAATAGATATTTCGGATCCCTTTGAAGACTATAGGGCCAAAGGAAATATTCTCCGACAAAAAAGAGAAAAAAGCTTTCTGAGAAACTTCTTTGTGTTCTGTGAAATCATCTCACAGAGTTACACCTTTCCCCTCAAGAAGCCTTGCGCTAAGACAGTTCTTCTGTAATTGGCAAGGTGATATTTGGAAGCCCTTAGAGGGCTATGCTGAAAAAGGAAATATCCTCAGATGAAATCTGGAAAGAAGCCTTCTGAGAAACTGCTTACTGTTCTGTTAATTCATCTCACAGAGATACATGTGTATTTCGTGGATCTCTTTGCTAGCATTATTTCTGTTGAATCTGAGAACAGATATTTCGGATCCCTTTGAAGACTATAGGGTCAAA
Source organism: Macaca fascicularis (assembly GCF_037993035.2). Classification (NCBI taxonomy): domain Eukaryota; kingdom Metazoa; phylum Chordata; class Mammalia; order Primates; family Cercopithecidae; genus Macaca; species Macaca fascicularis. The sequence continues at coordinate 47,911,569 of NC_088383.1, read as the reverse complement.
GGAAATATCCTCCCAAAACAAAGAGAAAGAAGCTTTCTGAGAAACTTCTTTGTGTTCTGTGCAATCATCTCACAGAATTACAGCTTTAACCTCAAGAAGCCTTTCGCTAAGACAGTTCTAGTGGAATGGCAAAGTGATATTTGGAAGCCCATAGAGGGCTATGCTGAAAAAGGAAATATCCTCAGATGAAATCTGGAAAGAAGCTTTCTGAGAAACTGCTTAGTGTTCTGTTAATTCATCTCACAGAGTTACACTTGTATTTCCTGGATCTCTTTGCTAACCTTATTTCTGTGGAATCTGAGAACAGATATTTCAGATCCCATTGAAGACTACAGTGCCAAAGGAAATATCCTCCGATAACAAAGAGAAAGAAGCTTTCTGAGAAACTTCTTTGTGTTCTGTGAAATCATCTCACAGAGTTACAGCTTTCCCCTCAAGAAGCCTTTCGCTAAGACAGTTCTTGTGGAATTGGCAAAGTGATATTTGGAAACCCATAGAGGGCTATGGTGAAAAAGGAAATATCCTCAGATGAAATCTGGAAAGAAGCTTTCTGAGAAACTGCTTAGTGTTCTGTTAATTCATCTCACAGAGTTACATGTGTATTTCGTGGATCTCTTTGCTAGCCTTATTTCTGTGTAATCGGAGTACAGATATTTCGGATCCCTTTGAACACTATAGGGCCAAAGGAAATATCCTCCCATAACAAAGAGAAAGAAGCTTTCTGAGAAACTTCTTTGTGTTCTGTGAAATCATCTCACAGAGTTACAGCTTTCCCCTCAAGAAGCCTTTCGCTAAGACAGTTCTTGTGGAATTGGCAAAGTGATATTTGGAAGCCCATAGAGGGCTATGGTGAAACAGGAAATTTCCTCAGATGAAATCTGGAAAGAAGCTTTCTGAGAAACTGCTTAGTGTTCTGTTAATTCATCTCACAGAGTTATATGTGTCTTTCGTGGATCTCTTTGCTAGCCATATTTCTGTGGATTCTGAGTACAGATATTTCGGATCGCTTTGAAGACTATAGGGCCAAAGGAAAAATCCTGCCAAAACAAAGAGAAAATAGCTTTCTAAGAAACTTCTTTGTGTTCTGTGAAATCATCTCACAGAGTTACAGCTTTCCCCTCAAGAAGCCTTTCGCTAAGAGAGTTCTTGTGGAATTGGCAAAGTGATATTTCGAAGCCCATAGAGGGCTATGGTGAAAAAGGAAATATCCTCAGATGAAATCTGGAAAGAAACTTTCTGAGAAACTGCTTAGTGTTCTGTTAATTCATCTCACAGAGTTACATGTGTATTTCGTGGATCTCTTTGCTAGCCTTATTTCTGTGGAATCTGAGAACAGATATTCCGGATCCCTTTGAAGACTATAGGGCCAAAGGAAATATCCTCCGATAACAAAGAGAAAGAAGCTTTCTGAGAAACTTCTTTGTGTTCTGTGAAATCATCTCACAGAGTTATAGCTTTCCCCTCAAGAAGCCTTTCGCTAAGACAGTTCTTGTGGAATTGGCAAAGAGATATTTGGAAGTCCATAGAGGTCTATGGTGAAAAAGGAAATATCCTCAGATGAAATCTGGAAAGAATCTTTCTGGGAAACTGCTTAGTGTTCCGTTAATTCATCTCACAGAGTTACATGTGTATTTCGTGGATCTCTTTGCAAGCCTTATTTCTGTGGATCTGAGAACAGATATTTTGGGATCCCTTTGAAGAATATAGGGCCAAAGGAAATATCCTGCCAAAACAAAGAGAAAGAAGCTTTCTGGGAAACTTCTTTGTGTTCTGTGAAATCATCTCACAGAGTTACAGCTTTCCCCTCAAGAATCCTTTCGCTAAGACAGTTCTTGTGGAACTGGCAAAGTGATATTTGGAAGCCCATTGCTGGCTATGGTGAAAAAGGAAATATCCTCAGATGAAATCTGGAAAGAAGCTTTCTGAGAAACTGCTTAGCGTTCTGTTAATTCATCTCACAGAGTTACATGTGTATTTCGTGGATCTCTTTGCTAGTCTAATTTCTGTGGAATCTGTGAACAGATATTTCGGATCACATTGAACACAATACGGCCAATGGAAATATAGTCCAATAAAAAAGAGAAAGAAGCTTTCTGAGAAACTTCTTTGTGTTCTCTGAAATCATCTCACAGAGGTACACCTTTCCCCTCAGGAAGCCTTTCGCTAAGACAGTTCTTGTGGAATTGGCAAAGTGACAATTGGAAGCCCATAGAGGGCTATGGTGAAAAAGTAAATATCCTCAGATGAAATCTGGAAAGAAGCTTTCTGAGAAACTGCTTAGTGTTCTGTTAATTCATCTCACAAAGTTACATGTGTATTTCGTGGATCTCTTTGCTAGCCTTATTTCTGTGGAATCTGAGTACAGATATTTCGGATCCCTTTGAAGACTATAGGGCCAAAGAAAATATCTTGCCAAAACAAAGAGAAAGAAGCTTTCTGAGAAACGTCTTTGTGTTCTGTGAAATCGTCTCACAGAGTTACAGCTTTCCCCTCAAGAAGCCTTTCGCTAAGACAGTTCTTGTGGAATTGGCAAAGTGATATTTGGAAGCCCATAGCTGGCTAAGTTGAAAAAGGAAATATCCTTAGATGAAATCTGGAAAGAAGGTTTCTGAGAAACTGCTTAGTGTTCTGTTAATTCATCTCACAGAGTTACATGTGTATTTCGTGGATCTCTTTGCTTGTCTTATTTCTGTGGAATCTGAGAACAGATATTTCGGATCCCTTTGAAGACTATAGGGCCAAAGGAAATATCCGCCGATAACAAAGAGAATGAAGCTGTCTGAGAAACTTTTTTGTGTCTGCAAAACCATCTCACAGAGTTACAGCTTTCCCCTCAAGAAGCCTTTCGCTAAGACAGTTCCTGTGGAATTGGCAAAGTGATATTTGGAAGCCCATAGACGGCTATGGTGAAAAAGGAAATATCCTCAGATGAAATCTGGAAAGAAGCGTTCTGAGAAACTGCTTAGTGTTCTGTTAATTCATTTCACAGAGTTACATGTGTATTTCGTGGATCTCTTTGCTAGCCTCATTTCTGTGGAATCTGAGAACAGATATTTCGGATACCTTTGAAGACTATAGGGCCAAAGGAAATATCCTCCCATAACAAAGAGAAAATAGCTTTCTAAGAAACTTCTTTGTGTTCTGTGAAATCATCTCACAGAGTTACAGCTTTCCCCTCAAGAAGCCTTTTGCTAAGAGAGTTCTTGTGGAATTGGCAAAGTGATATTTGGAAGCCCATAGAGGGCTATGGTGAAAAAGGAAATATCCTCAGATGAAATCTGGAAAGAAGCTTTCTGAGAAACTGCTTAGTGTTCTGTTAATTCATCTCACAGAGTTACATGTGTATTTCGTGGATCTCTTTGCTAGCCTTATTTCTGTGGTATCTGAGAACAGATATTCCGGATCCCTTTGAAGACTATAGGGCCAAAGGAAATATCCTCCGATAACAAAGAGAAAGAAGCTGTCTGAGAAACTTCTTTGTGTCTGTAAAACCATCTCACAGAGTTACAGCTTTCCCCTCAAGAAGCCTTTCGCTAAGACAGTTCCTGTGGAATTGACAAAGTGATATTTGGAAGCCCATAGACGGCTATGGTGAAAAAGGAAATATCCTCAGATGAAATCTGGAAAGAAGATTTCTGAGAAACTGCTTAGTGTTCTGTTAATTCATCTCACAGAGTTACATCTGCATTTCATATATCTCTTTGCTAGCCTTATTTCTGTGGAATCTGAGAACAGATATTTCGGATCCCATTGAAGACTATAGGGCCAAAGGAAATATCCTTCGATAACAAAGAGAAAGAAGCTTTCTGAGAAATTTCTTTGTGTTCTGTGAAATCATCTCACAGAGTTACAGTTTTCCAATCAAGAAGCCTTTCGAGAAGACAGTTCTTGTGGAATTGGCAAAGTGTTATTTGGAAGCCCTTAGAGGGCTATGCTGAAAAAGGAAATATCCTCAGATGAAATCTGGAAAGAAGCTTTCTGAGAAACTGCTTAGTGTTCTGTTAATTCATCTCACAGAGTTACATGTGTATTTCGTGGATCTCTTTGCTAGCCTTATTTCTGTGGAATCTGACTACAGATATTTCGGATCCCTTTGAAGACTATAGGGCAAAGAAAATATCTTGCCAAAACAAAGAGAAAGAAGCTTTCTGAGAAACGTCTTTGTGTTCTGTGAAATCGTCTCAAAGAGTTACAGCTTTCCCCTCAAGAAGCCTTTCGCTAAGACAGTTCTTGTGGAATTGGCAAAGTGATATTTGGAAGCCCATAGCTGGCTAAGTTGAAAAAGGAAATATCCTTAGATGAAATCTGGAAAGAAGCTTTCTGAGAAACTGCTTAGTGTTCTGTTAATTCATCTCACAGAGTTACATGTGTATTTCGTGGATCTCTTTGCTTGTCTTACTTCTGTGGAATCTGAGAACAGATATTTCGGATCCCTTTGAAGACGATAGGGCCAAAGGAAATATCCTCCGATAACAAAGAGAATGAAGCTGTCTGAGAAACTTTTTTGTGTCTGCAAAACCATCTCACAGAGTTACAGCTTTCCCCTCAAGAAGCCTTTCGCTAAGACAGTTCCTGTGGAATTGGCAAAGTGATATTTGGAAGCCCATAGACGGCTATGGTGAAAAAGGAAATATCCTCAGATGAAATCTGGAAAGAAGCGTTCTGAGAAACTGCTTAGTGTTCTGTTAATTCATTTCACAGAGTTACATGTGTATTTCGTGGATCTCTTTGCTAGCCTCATTTCTGTGGAATCTGAGAACAGATATTTCGGATACCTTTGAAGACTATAGGGCCAAAGGAAATATCCTCCCATAACAAAGAGAAAATAGCTTTCTAAGAAACTTCTTTGTGTTCTGTGAAATCATCTCACAGAGTTACAGCTTTCCCCTCAAGAAGCCTTTTGCTAAGAGAGTTCTTGTGGAATTGGCAAAGTGATATTTGGAAGCCCATAGAGGGCTATGGTGAAAAAGGAAATATCCTCAGATGAAATCTGGAAAGAAGCTTTCTGAGAAACTGCTTAGTGTTCTGTTAATTCATCTCACAGAGTTACATGTGTATTTCGTGGATCTCTTTGCTAGCCTTATTTCTGTGGTATCTGAGAACAGATATTCCGGATCCCTTTGAAGACTATAGGGCCAAAGGAAATATCCTCCGATAACAAAGAGAAAGATGCTGTCTGAGAAACTTCTTTGTGTCTGTAAAACCATCTCACAGAGTTACAGCTTTCCCCTCAAGAAGCCTTTCGCTAAGACAGTTCCTGTGGAATTGACAAAGTGATATTTGGAAGCCCATAGACGGCTATGGTGAAAAAGGAAATATCCTCAGATGAAATCTGGAAAGAAGATTTCTGAGAAACTGCTTAGTGTTTTGTTAATTCATCTCACAGAGTTACATCTGCATTTCATAGATCTCTTTGCTAGCCTTATTTCTGTGGAATCTGAGAACAGATATTTCGGATCCCATTGAAGACTATAGGGCCAAAGGAAATATCCTTCGATAACAAAGAGAAAGAAGCTTTCTGAGAAATTTCTTTGTGTTCTGTGAAATCATCTCACAGAGTTACAGTTTTCCAATCAAGAAGCCTTTCGCTAAGACAGTTCTTGGGGAATTGGCAAAGTGTTATTTGGAAGCCCTTAGAGGGCTATGCTGAAAAAGGAAATATCCTCAGATGAAATCTGGAAAGAAGCTTTCTGAGAAACTGCTTAGTGTTCTGTTAATTCATCTCACAAAGTTACATGTGTATTTCGTGGATCTCTTTGCTAGCCTTATTTCTGTGGAATCTGAGTACAGATATTTCGGATCCCTTTGAAGACTATAGGGCCAAAGAAAATATCTTGCCAAAACAAAGAGAAAGAAGCTTTCTGAGAAACGTCTTTGTGTTCTGTGAAATCGTCTCACAGAGTTAGAGCTTTCCCCTCAAGAAGCCTTTCGCTAAGACAGTTCTTGTGGAATTGGCAAAGTGATATTTGGAAGCCCATAGCTGGCTAAGTTGAAAAAGGAAATATCCTTAGATGAAATCTGGAAAGAAGATTTCTGAGAAACTGCTTAGTGTTCTGTTAATTCATCTCACAGAGTTACATGTGTATTTCGTGGATCTCTTTGCTTGTCTTATTTCTGTGGAATCTGAGAACAGATATTTCGGATCCCTTTGAAGACTATAGGGCCAAAGGAAATATCCGCCGATAACAAAGAGAATGAAGCTGTCTGAGAAACTTTTTTGTGTCTGCAAAACCATCTCACAGAGTTACAGCTTTCCCCTCAAGAAGCCTTTCGCTAAGACAGTTCCTGTGGAATTGGCAAAGTGATATTTGGAAGCCCATAGACGGCTATGGTGAAAAAGGAAATATCCTCAGATGAAATCTGGAAAGAAGCGTTCTGAGAAACTGCTTAGTGTTCTGTTAATTCATTTCACAGAGTTACATGTGTATTTCGTGGATCTCTTTGCTAGCCTCATTTCTGTGGAATCTGAGAACAGATATTTCGGATACCTTTGAAGACTATAGGGCCAAAGGAAATATCCTCCCATAACAAAGAGAAAATAGCTTTCTAAGAAACTTCTTTGTGTTCTGTGAAATCATCTCACAGAGTTACAGCTTTGCCCTCAAGAAGCCTTTTGCTAAGAGAGTTCTTGTGGAATTGGCAAAGTGATATTTGGAAGCCCATAGAGGGCTATGGTGAAAAAGGAAATATCCTCAGATGAAATCTCGAAAGAAGCTTTCTGAGAAACTGCTTAGTGTTCTGTTAATTCATCTCACAGAGTTACATGTGTATTTCGTGGATCTCTTTGCTAGCCTTATTTCTGTGGTATCTGAGAGCAGATATTCCGGATCCCTTTGAAGACTATAGGGCCAAAGGAAATATCCTCCGATAACAAAGAGAAAGAAGCTGTCTGAGAAACTTCTTTGTGTCTGTAAAACCATCTCACAGAGTTACAGCTTTCCCCTCAAGAAGCCTTTCGCTAAGACAGTTCCTGTGGAATTGACAAAGTGATATTTGGAAGCCCATAGACGGCTATGGTGAAAAAGGAAATATCCTCAGATGAAATCTGGAAAGAAGATTTCTGAGAAACTGCTTAGTGTTCTGTTAATTCATCTCACAGAGTTACATCTGCATTTCATATATCTCTTTGCTAGCCTTATTTCTGTGGAATCTGAGAACAGATATTTCGGATCCCATTGAAGACTATAGGGCCAAAGGAAATATCCTTCGATAACAAAGAGAAAGAAGCTTTCTGAGAAATTTCTTTGTGTTCTGTGAAATCATCTCACAGAGTTACAGTTTTCCAATCAAGAAGCCTTTCGCTAAGACAGTTCTTGTGGAATTGGCAAAGTGTTATTTGGAAGCCCTTAGAGGGCTATGCTGAAAAAGGAAATATCCTCAGATGAAATCTGGAAAGAAGCTTTCTGAGAAACTGCTTAGTGTTCTGTTAATTCATCTCACAGAGTTACATGTGTATTTCGTGGATCTCTTTGCTAGCCTTATTTCTGTGGAATCTGACTACAGATATTTCGGATCCCTTTGAAGACTATAGGGCAAAGAAAATATCTTGCCAAAACAAAGAGAAAGAAGCTTTCTGAGAAACGTCTTTGTGTTCTGTGAAATCGTCTCAAAGAGTTACAGCTTTCCCCTCAAGAAGCCTTTCGCTAAGACAGTTCTTGTGGAATTGGCAAAGTGATATTTGGAAGCCCATAGCTGGCTAAGTTGAAAAAGGAAATATCCTTAGATGAAATCTGGAAAGAAGCTTTCTGAGAAAATGCTTAGTGTTCTGTTAATTCATCTCACAGAGTTACATGTGTATTTCGTGGATCTCTTTGCTTGTCTTACTTCTGTGGAATCTGAGAACAGATATTTCGGATCCCTTTGAAGACTATAGGGCCAAAGGAAATATCCTCCGATAACAAAGAGAATGAAGCTGTCTGAGAAACTTTTTTGTGTCTGCAAAACCATCTCACAGAGTTACAGCTTTCCCCTCAAGAAGCCTTTGGCTAAGACAGTTCCTGTGGAATTGGCAAAGTGATATTTGGAAGCCCTTAGACGGCTATGGTGAAAAAGGAAATATCCTCAGATGAAATCTGGAAAGAAGATTTCTGAGAAACTGCTTAGTGTTCTGTTAATTCATCTCACAGAGATACATCTGTATTTCATTGATCTCTTTGCTAGCCTTATTTCTGTGGAATCTGAGAACAGATATTTCGGACCCCTTTGAAGACTATAGGGCCAAAGGAAATATCCTTCGATAACAAAGGGAAAGAAGCTTTCTGAGAAATTTCTTTGTGTTCTGTGAAATCATCTCACAGAGTTACAGTTTTCCAATCAAGAAGCCTTTCGCTAAGACAGTTCTTGGGGAATTGGCAAAGTGTTATTTGGAAGCCCTTAGAGGGCTATGCTGAAAAAGGAAATATCCTCAGATGAAATCTGGAAAGAAGCTTTCTGAGAAACTGCTTAGTGTTCTGTTAATTCATCTCACAAAGTTACATGTGTATTTCGTGGATCTCTTTGCTAGCCTTATTTCTGTGGAATCTGAGTACAGATATTTCGGATCCCTTTGAAGACTATAGGGCCAAAGAAAATATCTTGCAAAAACAAAGAGAAAGAAGCTTTCTGAGAAACGTCTTTGTGTTCTGTGAAATCGTCTCACAGAGTTACAACTTTCCCTTCAAGAAGCCTTTCGCTAAGACAGTTCTTGTGGAATTGGCAAAGTGATATTTGGAAGCCCATAGAGGGCTATGGTGAAAAAGGAAATATCCTCAGATGAAATCTGGAAAGAAGCTTTCTGAGAAACTGCTTAGTGTTCTGTTAATTCATCTCACAGAGTTACATGTATATTTCGTGCATCTCTTTGCTACTCTTATTTCTGTGGAATCTGAGAACAGATATTACGGATCCCATTGAAGACTATAGGGCCAAAGGAAATATCCTCCGATAACAAAGAGAAAGAAGCTTTCTGAGAAACGTCTTTGTGTCCCGGTTAATCATCTCACAGAGTTACAGCTTTCCCCTCAAGAAGCCTTTCGCTAAGACAGTTCTTGTGGACTTGGCAAAGTGATATTTGGAAGCCCACAGAGGGCTATGGTGAAAAAGGAAATATCCTCAGAAGAAATCTGGAAAGAAGATTTCTGAGAAACTGCTTAGTGTTCTGTTAATTCATCTCACAGAGTTACATGTGTATTTCGTGGATCTCTCTGCTAGAATTATTTCTGTGGAATCTGAGAACAGATATTTCGAATCCCTTTGAAGACTGTAGGGCCAAAGGAAATATCCTCCCATAACAAAGAGAAAGAAGCTTTCTGATAAACTTCTTTGTGTTCTGTGAAATCATCTCACAGAGTTATAGCTTTCCCCTCAAGAAGCCTTTCGCTAAGACAGTTCTTGTGGAATTGGCAAAGTGATATTTGGAAGTCCATAGAGGTCTATGGTGAAAAATTAAATATACTCAGATGAAATCTGGAAAGAAGCTTTCTGAGAAACTGCTTAGTGTTCTGTTAATTCATCTCACAGGGTTACCTCTGTATTTCCTGGATCTCTTTGCTAGCCTTATTTCTGTGGAATCTGAGAACAGATATTTCGGATCGCTTTGAAGACTATAGGGCCAAAGGAAATATCCTCCGATAACAAAGAGAAAGAAGCTTTCTGAGAAAATTCTTTGTGTTCTGTGAAATCATCTCACAGAGTTACAGCTTTCCCCTCAGGAAGCCTTTCCCTAAGACAGTTCCTGTGGAATTGGCAAAGTGATATTTGGAAAGCCATAGAGGGCTATGGTGAAAAAGGAAATATCCTCAGATGAAATCTGGAAAGAAGCTTTCTGAGAAACTGCTTAGTGTTCTGTTAATTCATCTCACAGCGTTACCTCTGTATTTCGTGGATCTCTTTTCTAGCCTTATTTCTGTGGAATCTGAGAACAGATATTTCGGATCCCACTGAAGACTATAGGGCCAAAGGAAATATCCTCCGATAAAAAAGAGAAGGAATCTTTCTGAGAAACTTTTTTGTGTTCTGTGAAATCATCTCACAGAGTTAGAGCTTTCCCCTCAAGAAGCCTTTCGCTAAGACAGTTCTTGTGGAATTGGCAAAGTGATATTTGGAAGCCCACAGAGGGCTATGGTGAAAAAGGAAATATCCTCAGATGAAATCTTGAAAGAAGCTTTCTGAGAAACTACTTAGTGTTCTGTTAATTCATCTCACAGAGTTACCTCTGTATTTCGTGGATCTCTTTGCTAGTCTTATTTCTGTGGAATCTGAGAACAGATATTTCGGATCCCTATGAAGACTATAGGGCCAAAGGAAATATCCTCCCATAACAAAGAGAAAGAAGCTTTCTGAGAAACTTCTTTGTGCTCTGTGAAATCATCTCACAGAGTTACAGCTTTCCCCTCAAGAAGCCTTTCGCTAAGACAGTTCTTGTGGAATTGGTAAAGTGATATTTGGAAGCCCATAGAGGGCTATGGTGAAAAAGGAAATATCCTCAGATGAAATCTGGAAAGAATCTTTCTGAGAAACTGCTTAGTGTTCTGTTAATTCATCTCACAGAGTTACCTCAGTATTTCGTGGATCTCTTTGCTAGCCTTATTTCTGTGGAATCTGAGAACAGATATTTCGGATCGCTTTGAAGAGTATAGGGCCAAAGGAAGTATCCTCCCATAACAAAGAGAAAGAAGCTTTCTGAGAAAATTCTTTGTGTTCTGTGAAATCATCTCACAGAGTTACAGCTTTCCCCTCAGGAAGCCTTTCCCTTAGACAGTTCCTGTGGAATTGGCAAAGTGATATTTGTAAGGCCATAGAGGGCTATGGTGAAAAAGGAAATATCCTCACATGAAATCTGGAAAGAAGCTTTCTGAGAAACTGCTTAGTGTTCTGTTAATTCATCTCACAGAGGTACATGTGTATTTCGTGGATCTCTTTGCTAGCCTTATTTCTGTGGAATCTGAGAACAGATATTTCGGATCCCTTTGAAGACTATAGGGCCAAAGGAAATATCCTCCGATAACAAAGAGAAAGTAGCTGTTTGAGAAACTTCTTTGTGTCTGTAAAACCATCTCCCAAAGGTACAGCTTTCCCCTCAAGAAGCCTTTCGCTAAGACAGTTCTTGTGGAATTGGCAAAGTGATATTTGGAAGCCCACAGAGGGCTATGGTGAAAAAGGAAATATCCTCAGATGAAATCTGGAAAGAAGCTTTCTGAGAAACTACTTAGTGTTCTGTTAATTCATCTCACAGAGTTACCTCTGTATTTCGTGGATATCTTTGCTAGCCTTATTTCTGTGGAATCTGAGAACAGATATTTCGGATCCCTTTGAAGACTATAGGGTCAAAGGAAATATCCTCCCATAACAAAGAGAAAGAAGCTTTCTGAGAAACTTCTTTGTGCTCTGTGAAATCATCTCACAGAGTTACAGCTTTCCCCTCAATCAGCCTTTCGCTAAGACAGTTCTTGTGGAATTGGCAAAGTGATATTTGGAAGCCCCCAGAGGGCTATGGTGAAAAAGGAAATATCCTCAGATGAAATCTGGAAAGAAGCTTTCTGAGAAACTGCTTAGTGTTCTGTTAATTCATCTCACAGAGTTACCTCTGTATTTCGTGGATCTCCTTGCTAGCCTTATTTCTGTGGAATGTGAGAAGAGATATTTCGGATCCCTTTGAAGACTATTGGGCGAAAGGATATATCCTCCCATAACAAAGAGAAAGAAGCTTTCTGATAAACTTCTTTGTGTTCTGTGAAATCATCTCACAGAGTTACAGCTTTCCCCTCCAGAAGCCTTTCGCTAAGACAGTTCTTGTGGAATTGGCAAAGTGATATTTGTAAGTCCATAGAGGTCTATGGTAAAAAACGAAATATCCTCAGATGAAATCTGGAAAGAATCTTTCTGAGAAACTGCTTAGTGTTCTGTTAATTCATCTCACAGAGTTACATGTGTATTTCGTGGATCTCTTTGCTAGCCTTATTTCTTTGAAATCTGAGAACAGATATTTCGGATCCCTTTGAAGACTATAGGGCCAAAGGAAATATCCTCCCAAAACAAAGAGAAAGAAGCTTTCTGAGAAACTTCTTTGTGTTCTGTGAAATCATCTCACAGAGTTACAGCTTTCCCCTCAAGAAGCCTTTCGCTAAGACAGTTCTTGTGGAATTGGCAAAGTGATATTTGGAATCCCATAGAGAGCTATGGTGAAAAAGGAAATATCCTCAGATGAAATCTGGAAAGAGGTTTTCTGAGAAACTGCTTAGTGTTCTGTTATTTCATCTAACAGAGTTACATGTGTATTTCGTGGATCTCTTTGCTAGTCTTATTTCTGTGGGCTCTGAGAACAGATATTTCGGATCCCATTGAAGACTATACGGCCAAAGGAAATATCCTCCCATAACAAAGAGAAAGAAACTTTCTGAGAAACTTCTTTGTGTTCTGTGAAGTCATGTCACAGAGTTACAGCTTTCCGCTCAAGAAGCCTTTCGCTAAGACAGTCTTTGTGGAATTGGCAAAGTGATATTTGGAAGCCCATAGAGGGCTATGGTGAAAAAGGAAATATCCTCAGATGAAATCTGGAAAGAAGCTTTCTGAGAAACTGCTTAGTGTTCTGTTAATTCATCTCACAGAATTACCTCTCTATTTCATGTATCTCTTTGCTAGCCTTATTTCTGTGGAATCTGAGAATAGATATTTCCGATCCCTTTGAAGACTGAAGTGCCAAAGGAAATTTCCTCCGATAACAAAGAGAAAGAAGCTTTCTGAGAAACTTCTTTGTGTTCTGTGAAATCATCTCACAGAGTTACAGCTTTCCCCTCAAGAAGCGTTTCGCTAAGACAGTTCCTGTGGAATTGGCAAAGTGATATTTGGAAGCCCATAGAGGGCTATGGTGAAAAAGGAAATATCCTCAGATGAAATCTGGATAGAAGCTTTCTGAGAAACTGCTTAGTGTTCTGTTAATTCATCTCACAGAGTTACATGTGTATTTCGTGGATCTCTTTGCTAGCCTCATTTCTGTGGAATATGAGAACAGATATTTCGGATACCTTTGAAGACTATAGGGCCAAAGGAAATATCCTCCCATAACAAAGAGAAAGAAGCTTTCTGAGAATCTTCTTTGTGTTCTGTGAAATCATCTCACAGAGTTACAGCTTTCCCCTAAAGAAGCGTTTCGCTAAGACAGTTCTTGTGGAATTGGCAAAGTGATATTTGGAAGCCCATAGCTGGCTATGGTGAAAAAGGAAATATCATCAGATGAAATCTGGAAAGAAGCTTTCTGAGAAACTGCTTAGCGTTCTGTTAATTCATCTCACAGAGTTACATGTGTATTTCGTGGATCTCTTTGCTAGCCTTATTTCTGTGGAATCTGAGAATAGATATTTCCGATCCCTTTGAAGACTGAAGTGCCAAAGGAAGTTTCCACCGATAACAAAGAGAAAGAAACTTTCTGAGAAACTTCTTTGTGTCCCGGTAAATCATCTCACAGAGTTACATCTTTCCTCTCAAGAAGCCTTTCGCTAAGACAGTTCTTGTGGAGTTGGCATAGTGATATTTGGAAGCCCATAGAGGGCTGTGGTGAAAAAGGAAATATCCTCAGATGAAATCTGGAAAGAAGCTTTCTGAGAAACTGCTTAGTGTTCTGTTAATTCATCTCACAGAGTTACCTCTGTATTTCGTGGATCTCTTTGCTAGCCTTATTTCTGTGGAATCTGAGAACAGATATTTCGGATCCCTTTGAAGACTATAGGGCCAAATGGAATATCCTCCCAAAACAAAGAGAAAGAAGCTTTCTGACAAACTTCTTTGTGTTGTGTGAAATCATCTCACAGAGTTACAGCTTTCCCCTCCGGAAGCCTTTCCCTAAGACAGTTCTTGTGGAATTGGCAAAGTGATATATGGAAGCCCATAGAGGGCTATGGTGAAAAAGGAAATATCCTCAGATGAAATCTGGAAAGAAGCTTTCTGAGAAACTGCTTAGTGTTCTGTTAATTCATCTCACAGAGTTACATGTGTATTTCGTGGATCTCTTTGCTAGCCTCATTTCTGTGAAATCTGAGTACAGATATTTCGGATCCCTTTGAAGATTATAGGGCCAAAGGAAATATCCTCCCATAACAAAGAGAAAGAAGCTTTCTGAGAAAATTCTTTGTGTTCCGTGAAATCATCTCACAGAGTTACAGCTTTCCCCTCAGGAAGCCTTTCCCTACGACAGTTCCTGTGGAATTGGCAAAGTGATATTTGGAAGGCCATAGAGGGCTATGGTGAAAAAGGAAATATTCAGATGAAATCTGGAAAGAAGCTTTCTGAGAAACTGCTTAGTGTTCTGTTAGTTCATCTCACAGAGTTACATGTGTATTTCGTGGATCTCTTTGCTAGCCTTATTTCTGTGGAATCTGAGAACAGATTTTTCGGATCCGTTTGAAGACTATAGGGCCAAAGGAAATATCCTCCGATAACAAAGAGAAAGAAGCTGTCTGAGAAACTTCTTTGTGTCTGTAAAACCATCTCCCAAAGTTACAGCTTTCCCCTCAAGAAGCCTTTCGCTAAGACAGTTCTTGTAGAATTGGCAAAGTGATATTTGGAAGCCCTTAGAGGGCTATGGGGAAAAAGGAAATATCCTCAGATGAAATCTGGAAAGAAGCTTTCTGAGAAACTGCTTAGTGTTCTGTTAATTCATCTCACAGATTTACATGTGTATTTCGTGGATCTCTTTGCTAGCCTTATTTCTGTGGAATCTGAGAACAGATATTTCGGATCCCTTTGAAGAGTATAGGGCCAAAGGAAATATCCTCCGATAACAAAGAGAAAGAAGCTTTCTGAGAAACTTCTTTGTGTTCTGTGAAATCGTCTCACAGAGTTACAGCTTTCCCCTCAAGAAACCTTTCGTTTAGACAGTTCTTGTGGAATGGGCAAAGTGTTATTTGTAAGCCCTTAGAGGGCAATGGTGAAAAAGGAAATATCCTCAGATGAAATCTGGAAAGAAGCTTTCTGAGAAACTGCTTAGTGTTCTGTTAATTCATCTCACAGAGTTACATGTGTATTTCGTGGATCTCTTTGCTAGCCTCATTTCTGTGGAATCTGAGTACAGATATTTTGGATCCCTTTGAAGATTATAGGGCCAAAGGAAATATCCTCCCATAACAAAGAGAAAGAAGCTTTCTGAGAAACTTCTTTGTGTTTTGTGAAATCATCTCACAGAGTTACAGCTTTCCCCTCAAGAAGCCTTTCGCTAAGACAGTTCTTGTGGAATTGGCAAAGTGATATTTGGAAGCCCATAGAGGGCTATGGGGAAAAAGGAAATATCCTCAGATGAAATCTGGAAAGAAGCTTTCTGAGAAACTGCTTAGTGTTCTGTTAATTCATCTCACAGTGTTACATGTGTATTTCGTGGATCTCTTTCCTAGCCTCATTTCTGGGGAATCTGAGAACAGATGTTTCGGATCCCCTTGAAGACTATAGGGACAAAGGAAATATCCTGCCAAAACAAAGAGAAAGAAGCTTTCTGAGAAACTTCTTTGCGTTCTGTGAAATCATCTCACAGATTTACAGCTTTCCCCTCAAGAAGCCTTTCGCTAAGACAGTTCTTGTGGAATTGGCAAAGTGATATTTGGAAGCCCTTTGAGGGCTATGTTGAAAAAGGAAATATCCTAAGATGAAATCTGGAAAGAAGCTTTCTGAGAAACTGCTTAGTGTTCTGTTATTTCATCTCACAGAGTTACATGTGTATTTCGTGGATCTTTTTGCAAGCCTTATTTCTGTGGATCTGAGAACAGATATTTCTGATCCCTTTGAAGACTATAGGGCCAAAGGAAAAATCCGGCCAAAACAAAGAGAAAGAAGCTTTCTGAGAAACTTCTTTGTGGTCTGTGAAATCATCTCACAGAGTTACAGCTTTCCCCTCAAGAAGCCTTTCGCTAAGACAGTTCTTGTGGAATTGGCAAAGTGATATTTGGAAGCCCATAGCTGGGTATGGTGAAAAAGGAAATATCATCGGATGAAATCTGGAAAGAAGCTTTCTGAGAAACTGCTTAGCGTTCTGTTAATTCATCTCACAGAGTTACATGTGTATTTCGTGGATCTCTTTGCTAGTCTTATTTCCGTGGAATCTGAGAACAGGTATTTCGGATGCCATTGAAGACTATACGGCCAAAGGAAATATCCTCCGATAACAAAGAGAAAGAAGCTTTCTGAGAAACTTCTTTGTGTCCCGGTAAATCATCTCACAGAGTTACAGCTTTCCTTTCAAGAACCCTTTCGCTAAGACAGTTCTTGTGGAATTGGCAAAGTGATATTTGGAAGCCCATAGAGGGCTATGGGGAAAAAGGAAATATCCTCCGATGAAATCTGGAAAGAAGCGTTCTGTGAAACTGCTTAGTGTTCTGTTAATTCATCTCACAGAGTTACCTCTGTATTTAGTGGATCTCTTTGTTAGCCTTCTTTCTGTGGAATCTGAGAACAGATATTTTGGATCCCTTTGAAGACTATAGGGCCAAATGAAATATCCTCTCAAAACAAAGAGAAAGAAGCTTTCTGACAAACTTCTTTGTGTTCTGTGAAATCATCTCACAGAGTTACAGCTTTCCCCTCAAGAAGCCTTTCGCTGAGACAGTTCTTGTGGAATTGGCAAAGTGATATATGGAAGCCCATAGAGGGCTATGGTGAAAAAGGAAATATCCTCAGATGAAATCTGGAAAGAAGCTTTCGGAGAAACTGCTTAGTGTTCTGTTAATTCATCTCACAGAGTTACATGTGTATTTCGTGGATCTCTTTGCTAGCCTCATTTCTGTGGAATCTGAGTACAGATATTTAGGATCCCTTTGAAGATTATAGGGCCAAAGGAAATATCCTCCCATAACAAAGAGAAAGAAGCTTTCTGAGAAAATTCTTTGTGTTCCGTGAAATCATCTCACAGAGTTACAGCTTTCCCCTCAGGAAGCCTTTCCCTTCGACAGTTTCTGTGGAATTGCCAAAGTGATATTTGGAAGGCCATAGAGGGCTAGGGTGAAAAAGGAAATATCCTCAGATGAAATCTGGAAAGAAGCTTTCTGAGAAACTGCTTAGTGTTCTGTTAATTCATCTCACAGAGTTACATGTGTATTTCGTGGATTTCTTTGCTAGCCTTATTTCTGTGGAATCTGAGAACAGATATTTCGGATCCCATTGAAGAATATAGGGCCAAAGGAAATATCCTCCGATAACAAAGAGAAAGAAGCTTTCTGAGAAACTTCTTTGTGTTCTGTGAAATCATCTCACAGAGTTACAGCTTTCCCCTCAAGAAGCCTTTCACTAAGACAGTTCTTGTGGATTTGGCAAAGTGATATTTGGAAGCCCATAGAGGGCTAAGGTGAAAAAGGAAATATCCTAAGATGAAATCTGGAAAGAAGCTTTCTGAGAAACTGCTTAGTGTTCTGTTATTTCATCTCACAGAGTTACATGTGTATTTCGTGGATCTCTTTGCAAGCCTTATTTCTGTGGATCTGAGAACAGAAATTTCTGATCCCTTTGAAGACTACAGGGCCAAAGGAAATATCCTGCCAAAACAAAGAGAAAGAAGCTTTCTGAGAAACTTCTTTGTGTTCTGTGAAATCATCTCACAGAGTTACAGCTTTCCCCTCAAGAAGCCTTTCGCTAAGAGAGTTCTTGTGGAATTGGCAAAGTGATATTTGGAAGCCCATAGCTGGCTATGGTGAAAAAGGAAATATCATCAGATGAAATCTGGAAAGAAGCTTTCTGAGAAACTGCTTAGCGTTCTGTTAATTCATCTCACAGAGTTACATGTGTATTTCTTGGATCTCTTTGCTAGTCGTATTTCCGTGGAATCTGAGAACAGGTATTTCGGATGCCATTGAAGACTATACGGCCAAAGGAAATATCCTCCGATAACAAAGAGAAAGAAGCTTTCTGAGAAACTTCTTTGTGTCCCGGTAAATCATCTCACAGAGTTACAGCTTTCTCCTCAAGAAGCCTTTCGCTAAGACACTTCTTGTGGATTTGGCAAAGTGATATTTGGAAGCCCATAGAGGGCTATGGTGAAAAAGGAAATATCCTCCGATGAAATCTGGAAAGAAGCGTTCTGAGAAACTGCTTAGTGTTCTGTTAATTCATCTCACAGAGTTACCTCTGTATTTAGTGGATTTCTTTGTTAGCCTTATTTCTGTGGAATCTGAGAACAGATATTTCGGATCCCTTTGAAGACTATAGGGCCAAATGAAATATCCTCTCAAAATAAAGAGAAAGAAACTTTCTGACAAACTTCTTTGTGTTCTGTGAAATCATCTCACAGAGTTACAGCTTTCCCCTCAAGAAGCCTTTCGCTAAGACAGTTCTTGTGGAATTGGCAAAGTGATATATGGAAGCCCATAGAGGGCTATGGTGAAAAAGGAAATATCCTCATATGAAATCTGGAAAGAAGCTTTCTGAGAAACTGCTTAGTGTTCTGTTAATTCATCTCACAGAGTTACATGTGTATTTCGTGGATCTCTTTGCTAGTCTTATTTCTGTGGAATCTGAGAATTGATATTTCGGATCCCTTTGAAGACTATAGGGCCAAAGGAAATATCCTCCGTTAACAAAGAGAAAGAAACTGTCTGAGAAACTTCTTTGTGTCTGAAAAACCATCTCCCACAGTTACAGATTTCCCCTCAAGAAGCCTTTCGCTAAGACAGTTCTTGTGGAATTGGCAAAGTGATATTTGGCAGCCCATTGACGGCTATGTTGAAAAAGGAAATATCCTCAGATGAAATCTGGAAAGAAGCTTTCTGAGAAACTGCTTAGTGTTCTGTTAATTCATCTCACAGAGTTACATGTGTATTTCGTGGATCTCTTTGCTAGCCTTATTTCTGTTGAATCTGAGAACAGATATTTCGGATCCCATTGAAGACTATTGGGCCAAAGGAAATATCCTCCGATAACAAAGAGAAAGAAGCTTTCTGAGAAACTTCTTTGTGTTCTGTGAAATCATCTCACAGAGTTACAGCTTTCCCCTCCAGAAGCCTTTCGCTAAGACAGTTCTTGTGGAATTGGCAAAGTGATATTTGGAAGCCCTTAGAGGGCTATGGTGAAAAAGGAAATATCCTCAGATGAAATCTGGAAAGAAGCTTTCTGAGAAACTGCTTAGTGTTCTGTTAATTCATCTCACAGAGTTACATGTGTATTTCGTGGATCTCTTTGCTAGCCTTATTTCTGTGGAATCTGAGAACAGATATTTCGGATCCCTTTGAAGACTATAGGGCCAAAGGAAATATCCTGCCAAAACAAAGAGAAAGAAGCTTTCTGAGAAACTTCTTTGTGTTCTGTGAAATTATCTCACAGAGTTACAACTTTCCCCTCAAGAATCCTTTCGCTAAGACAGTTCTTGTGGAATTGGCAAAGTGATATTTGGAAGCCCATAGATGGCTATGGTGAAAAGGGAAATATCCTCAGATGAAATCTGGAAAGAAGCTTTCTGGAAACTGCTTAGTGTTCTGTTAATTCATCTCACAGAATTACCTCTGTATTTCGTGTATCTCTTTGCTAGCCTTATTTCTGTGGAATCTGAGAATAGATATTTCCGATCCCTTTGAAGACTGAAGGGCCAAAGGAAATTTCCTCCGATAACAAAGAGAAAGAAGCTTTCTGAGAAACTTCTTTGTGTTCTGTGAAATCATCTCACAGAGTTACAGCTGTCCCCTCAAGAAGCGTTTCGCTAAGACAGTTCTTGTGGAATTGGCAAAGTGATATTTGGAAGCCCATAGAGGGCTATGGTGAAAAAGGAAATATCCTCAGATGAAATCTGGATAGAAGCTTTCTGAGAAACTGCTTAGTGTTCTGTTAATTCATCTCACAGAGTTACCTGTGTATTTCGTGGATCTCTTTGCTAGCCTCATTTCTGTGGAATCTGAGAACAGATATTTCGGATCCCTTTGAAGACTATAGGGCCAAAGGAAATATCCTCCCATAACAAAGAGAAAGAAGCTTTCTGAGAATCTTCTTTGTCTTCTGTGAAATCATCTCACAGAGTTACAGCTTTCCCTTCAAGAAGCCTTTCCCTAAGACAGTTCTTGTGGAATTGGCAAAGTGATATTTGGAAGCCCATAGAGGGCTATGGTGAAAAAGGAACTATCCTCAGATGAAATCTGGACAGAAGCTTTCTGAGTAACTGCTTAGTGTTCTGTTATATCATCTCACAGCATTACATGTGTATTTCGTGGATCTCTTTGCAAGCCTTATTTCGGTGGGTCTGAGAACAGATATTTCGGATCCCTTTGAAGACTATAGGGCCAAAGGAAATATCCTGCCAAAACAAAGAGAAAGAAGCTTTCTGAGAAAATTCTTTGTGTTCCGTGAAATCATCTCACAGAGTTACAGCTTTCCCCTCAGGAAGCCTTTCCCCACGACAGTTCCTGTGGAATTGGCAAAGTGATATTTGGAAGGCCATAGAGGGCTATGGTGAAAAAGGAAATATCCTCAAATGAAATCTGGAAAGAAGCTTTCTGAGAAACTGCTTAGTGTTCTGTTAGTTCATCTCACAGAGTTACATGTGTATTTCGTGGATCTCTTTGCTAGCCTTATTTCTGTGGAATCTAAGAACAGATATTTCGGATCCTTTTGAAGACCATAGGGCCAAAGGAAATATCCTCCGATATCAAAGAGAAAGAAGCTGTCTGAAGAAACTTCTTTGTGTTTGTAAAACCATCTCCCAAAGTTACACCTTTCCCCTCAAGAAGCCTTTCGCTAAGACAGTTCTTGTGGAATTGGCAAAGTGATATTTGGAAGCCCATAGAGGGCTATGGGGAAAAAGGAAATATCCTCAGATGAAATCTGGAAAGAAGCTTTCTGAGAAACTGCTTAGTGTTCTGTTAATTCATCTCACAGATTTACATGTGTATTTCGTGGATCTCTTTGCTAGACTTATTTCTGTGGAATCTGAGAACAGATATTTCGGATCCCTTTGAAGAGTATAGGGCCAAAGGAAATATCCTCCGATAACAAAGAGAAAGAAGCTTTCTGAGAAACTTCTTTGTGTTCTGTGAAATCATCTCACGGAGTTACAGCTTTCCCCTCAAGAAGCCTTTCGCTAAGACAGTTCTTGTGGAATTGGGACAGTGTTATTTGGAAGCCCTTAGAGGGCTATGGTGAAAAAGGAAATATCCTCAGATGAAATTGGAAAGAAGTTTTCTGAGAAACTGCTTAGTGTTCTGTGAATTCATCTCACAGAGTTACATGTGTATTTCGTGGATCTCTTTGCTAGCCTCATTTCTGTGGAATCTGAGAACAGATATTTCGGATCCCTTTGAAGACTATAAGGCCAAAGGAAATATCCTCCGATAAAAAAGAGAAAGGAGCTTTATGAGAAACTTCTTTGTGTTCTGTGAAACCATCTCACAGAGTTACAGCTTTCCCCTCAAGAAGCCTTTTGCTAAGACAGTGCTTGTGGAATTGGCAAAGTGATATTTGGACGCCCATAGTGGGCTATGGTGAAAAACGAAATATCCTCAGATGAAATCTGGAAAGAAGCTTTCTGAGAAACTGCTTAGTGTTCTGTTAATTCATCTCACAGAGTTACATGTGTATTTCGTGCATCTCTTTGCTAGCCTTATTTCTGTGGAATCTGAGAACAGATATTTCGGATCCCTTTGAAGACTATAGGGCCAAAGGAAATATCCTCCGATAACAAAGAGAAAGAAGCTGTCAGAGAAACTTCTTTGTGTCTGTAAAACCATCTCACAGAGTTACAGCTTTCCCCTCAAGAAGCCTTTCGCTAAGACAGTTCTTGTGGAATTGGCACAGTGTTATTTGGAAGCCCTTAGAAGGCTATGGTGATAAAGGAAATATCCTCAGATGAAATATGGAAAGAAGCTTTCTGAGAAACTGCTTAGTGTTCTGTTAATTCATCTCACAGAGTTACCTCTTTATTTCGTGGATCTTTTTGCTAGCCTTATTTCTGTGGAATCTGAGAACAGATATTTCGGATCCCATTGAAGAATACAGGGCCAAAGGAAATATCCTCCGATAACAAAGAGAAAGAAGCTTTCTGAGAAACTTCTTTGTGTTCTGTGAAATCAACTCACAGCGTTACAGCTTTCCCCTCAAGAAGCCTTTCGCTAAGACAGTTCTTGTGGAATTGGCAAAGTGATATATGGAAGCCCATAGAGGGCTATGGTGAAAAAGGAAATATCCTCAGATGAAATCTGGAAAGAAGCTTTCTGAGAAACTGCTTAGTGTTCTGTTAATTCATCTCACAGAGTTACATGTGTATTTCGTGGATCTCTTTGCTAGCCTCATTTCTGTGGAATCTGAGAACAGATATTTCGGATCCCTTTGAAGACTATAGGGCCAAAGGAAATATCCTCCCAATACAAAGAGAAAGAAGCTTTCTGAGAATCTTCTTTGTGTTCTGAGAAATCATCTCACAGAGTTACAGCTTTCCCCTCAAGAAGCCTTTCGCTAAGACAGTTCTTGTGGAATTGGCAAAGTGATATTTGGAAGCCCATAGAGGGCTATGGGGAAAAAGGAAATATCCTCAGATGAAATCTGGAAAGAAGCTTTCTGAGAAACTGCTTAGCGTTCTGTTAATTCATCTCACAGAGTTACATGTGTATTTCGTGGATCTCTTTGCTAGTCTTATTTCCGTGGAATCTGAGAACAGGTATTTCGGATGCCATTGAAGAATACACGGCCAAAGGAAATATCCTCCGATAACAAAGAGAAAGAAGCTTTCTGAGAAACTTCTTTGTGTCCCGGTAAATCATCTCACAGAGTTACAGCTTTCCTCTCAAGAAGCCTTTCGCTAAGACAGTTCTTGTGGAATTGGCAAAGTGATATTTGGAAGCCCATAGAGGGCTATGGGGAAAAAGTAAATATCCTCCGATGAAATCTGGAAAGAAGCGTTCTGTGAAACTGCTTAGTGTTCTGTTAATTCATCTCACAGAGTTACCTCTGTATTTAGTGGATCTCTTTGTTAGCCTTCTTTCTGTGGAATCTGAGAACAGATATTTCGGATCCCTTTG
Source organism: Macaca fascicularis (assembly GCF_037993035.2). NCBI lineage: Eukaryota > Metazoa > Chordata > Mammalia > Primates > Cercopithecidae > Macaca > Macaca fascicularis. The sequence goes on along the minus strand of NC_088383.1, from coordinate 47,888,626 downwards.
AAGACTATAGGGCCAAATGAAATATCCTCTCAAAACAAAGAGAAAGAAGCTTTCTGACAAACTTCTTTGTGTTCTGTGAAATCATCTCACAGAGTTACAGCTTTCCCCTCAAGAAGCCTTTCGCTAAGACAGTTCTTGTGGAATTGGCAAAGTGATATGTGGAAGCCCATAGAGGGCTATGGTGAAAAAGGAAATATCCTCAGATGAAATCTGGAAAGAAGCTTTCGGAGATACTGCTTAGTGTTCTGTTAATTCATCTCACAGAGTTACATGTGTATTTCGTGGATCTCTTTGCTAGCCTCATTTCTGTGGAATCTGAGTACAGATATTTCGGATCCCTTGAAGACTATAGGGCCAAAGGAAATATCCTCCGATAACAAAGAGAAAGGAGCTTTATGAGAAACTTCTTTGTGTTCTGTGAAACCATCTCACAGAGTTACAGCTTTCCCCTCAAGAAGCCTTTCGCTAAGACAGTTCTTGTGGAATTGGCAAAGTGATATATGGAAGCCCCTAGAGGGCTATGGTGAAAAAGGAAATATCCTCAGATGAAATCTGGAAAGAAGCTTTCTGACAAACTGGTTAGTGTTCTGTTAATTCATCTCACAGAGTTACATGTGTATTTCGTGGATCTCTTTGCTAGCCTCATTTCTGTGGAATCTGAGAACAGATGTTTCGGATCCCCTTGAAGACTATAGGGACAAAGGAAATATCCTCCCATAACAAAGACAAAGAAGCTTTCTGAGAAACTTCTTTGTGTTCTGTGAAATCATCTCACAGAGTTACAGCTTTCCCCTCAAGAAGCCTTTCGCTAAGACAGTTCTTGTGGAATTGGCAAAGTGATATTTGGAAGCCCATAGCTGGCTATGGTGAAAAAGGAAATATCCTCAGATGAAATCTGGAAAGAAGCTTTCTGAGAAACTGCTTAGTGGTCTGTTATTTCATCTCACAGAGTTACATGTGTAATTCGTGGATCTCTTTGCAAGCCTTATTTCTGTGGATCTGAGAACAGATATTTCTGATCCCTTTGAAGACTATAGAGCCAAAGGAAATATCCTGCCAAAACAAAGAGAAAGAAGCCCTCTGAGAAACTTCTTTGTGTTCTGTGAAATCATATCACAGAGTTACAGCTTTCCCCTCAAGAAGCCTTTCGCTAAGACAGTTCTTGTGGAATTGGCAAAGTGATATTTGGAAGCCCATAGCTGGCTATGGTGAAAAAGGAAATATCATCAGATGAAATCTGGAAAGAAGCTTTCTGAGAAACTGCTTAGCGTTCTGTTAATTCATCTCACAGAGTTACATGTGTATTTCGTGGATCTCTTTGCTAGTCGTATTTCCGTGGAATCTGAGAACAGGTATTTCGGATGCCTTTGAAGACTATACGGCCAAAGGAAATATCCTCCGATAACAAAGAGAAAGAAGCTTTCTGAGAAACTTCTTTGTGTCCCGGTAAATCATCTCACAGAGTTACAGCTTTCTCCTCAAGAAGCCTTTCGCTAAGACAGTTCTTGTGGAATTGGCAAAGTGATATTTGGAAGCCCATAGAGGGCTATGGTGAAAAAGGAAATATCCTCCGATGAAATCTGGAAAGAAGCGTTCTGAGAAACTGCTTAGTGTTCTGTTAATTCATCTCACAGAGTTACCTCTGTATTTAGTGGATTTCTTTGTTAGCCTTATTTCTGTGGAATCTGAGAACAGATATTTCGGATACCTTTGAAGACTATAGGGCCAAAGGAAATATCCTCTCAAAACAAAGAGAAAGAAACTTTCTGACAAACTTCTTTGTGTTCTGTGAAATCATCTCACAGAGTTACAGCTTTCCCCTCAAGAAGCCTTTCGCTAAGACAGTTCTTGTGGAATTGGCAAAGTGATATATGGAAGCCCATAGAGGGCTATGGTGAAAAAGGAAATATCCTCAGATGAAATCTGGAAAGAAGTTTCTGAGAAACTGCTTAGTGTTCTGTTAATTCATCTCACAGAGTTACATGTGTATTTCGTGGATCTCTTTGCTAGCCTCATTTCTTTGGAATCTGAGTACAGATATTTCGGATCCCTTTGAAGATTATAGGGCCAAAGGAAATATCCTCCCATAACAAAGAGAAAGAAGCTTTCTGAGAAAATTCTTTGTGTTCCGTGAAATCATCTCACAGAGTTACAGCTTTCCCCTCAGGAAGCCTTTCCATACGACAGTTCCTGTGGAATTGGCAAAGTGATATTTGGAAGGCCATAGAGGGCTATGGTGAAAAAGGAAATATCCTCAGATGAAATCTGGAAAGAAGCTTTCTGAGAAACTGCTTAGTGTTCTGTTAATTCATCTCACAGAGTTACATGTGTATTTCGTGGATCTCTTTGCTAGACTTATTTCTGTGGAATCTGAGAACAGATATTTCGGATCCCTTTGAAGACTATAGGGCCAAAGGAAATATCATCCGATAACAAAGAGAAAGAAGCTGTCTGAGAAACTTTTTTGTGTCTGTAAAACCATCTCCCAAAGTTACAGCTTTCCCCTCAAGAAGCCTTTCGCTAAGACAGTTCTTGTGGAATTGGCACAGTGTTATTTGGAAGCCCTTAGAGGGCTATGGTGAAAAAGGAAATATCCTCAGATGAAATATGGAAAGAAGCTTTCTGAGAAACTGCTTAGTGTTCTGTTAATTCATCTCACAGAGTTACCTCTTTATTTCGTGGATCTTTTTGCTAGCCTTATTTCTGTGGAGTCTGAGAACAGATATTTCGGATCCCATTGAAGAATATAGGGCCAAAGGAAATATCCTCCGATAACAAAGAGAAAGAAGCTTTCTGAGAAACTTCTTTGTGTTCTGTGAAATCATCTCACAGAGTTACAGCTTTCCCCTCAAGAAGCCTTTCGCTAAGACAGTTCTTGTGGAATTGGCAAAGTGATATATGGAAGCCCATAGAGGGCTATGGTGAAAAAGGAAATATCCTCAGATGAAATCTGGAAAGAAGCTTTCTGAGAAACTGCTTAGTGTTCTGTTAATTCATCTCACAGAGTTACATGTGTATTTCGTGGATCTCTTTGCTAGCCCCATTTCTGTGGAATCTGAGAACAGATATTTCGGATCCCTTTGAAGACTATAGGGAAAAAGGAAATATCCTCCCATAACAAAGACAAAGAAGCTTTCTGAGAAACTTCTTTGTGTTCTGTGAAATCATCTCACAGAGTTACAGCTTTAACCTCAAGAAGCCTTTCGCTAAGACAGTTCTTGTGGAATTGGCCAAGTGATATTTGGAAACCCATAGCTGGCTATGGTGAAAAAGGAAATATCATCAGATGAAATCTGGAAAGAAGCTTTCTGAGAAACTGCTTAGCGTTCTGTTAATTCATCTCTCAGAGTTACATGTGTATTTCGTGGATCTCTTTGCTAGTCGTATTTCCGTGGAATCTGGGAACAGGTATTTCGGATGCCATTGAAGACTATACGGCCCAAGGAAATATCCTCCGATAACAAAGAGAAAGAAGCTTTCTGAGAAACTTCTTTGTGTCCCGGTAAATCATCTCACAGAGTTACAGCTTTCTCCTCAAGAAGCCTTTCGCTAAGACAGTTCTTGTGGAATTGGCAAAGTGATATTTGGAAGCCGATAGAGGGCTATGGTGAAAAAGGAAATACCCTCAGATGAAATCTGGAAAGAAGCGTTCTGAGAAACTGCTTAGTGTTCTGTTAATTCATCTCACAGAGTTACCTCTGTATTTAGTGGATCTCTTTGTTAGCCTTATTTCTGTGGAATCTGAGAACAGATATTTCGGATCCCTTTGAAGACTATAGGGCCAAATGAAATATCCTCTCAAAACAAAGAGAAAGAAACTTTCTGACAAACTTCTTTGTGTTCTGTGAAATCATCTCACAGAGTTACAGCTTTCCCCTCAAGAAGCCTTTCGCTAAGACAGTTCTTGTGGAATTGGCAAAGTGATATATGGAAGCCCATAGAGGGCTATGGTGAAAAAGGAAATATCCTCAGATGAAATCTGGAAAGAAGCTTTCTGAGAAACTGCTTAGTGTTCTGTTAATTCATCTCACAGAGTTACATGTGTATTTCCTGGATCTCTTTGCTAGCCTCATTTCTGTGAATCTGAGTACAGATATTTCGGATCCCTTTGAAGATTATAGGGCCAAAGGAAATATCCTCCCATAACAATGAGAAAGAAGTTTTCTGAGAAAATTCTTTGTGTTCCGTGAAATCATCTCACAGAGTTACAGCTTTCCCCTCAGGAAGCCTTTCCCTACGACAGTTCGTGTGGAATTGGCAAAGTGATATTTGGAAGGCCATAGAGGGCTATGGTGAAAAAGGAAATATCCTCAGATGAAATCTGGAAAGAAGCTTTCTGAGAAACTGCTTAGTGTTCTGTTAATTCATCTCACAGAGTTACATGTGTATTTCGTGGATCTCTTTGCTAGCCTCATTTCTGTGGAATCTGAGAACAGATATTTCGGATCCCTTTGAAGACTATAGGGCCAAAGGAAATATCCTCCCATAACAAAGAGAAAGAAGCTTTCTGAGAAACTTCTTTGTTTTCTGTGAAATCATCTCACGGAGTTAGAGCTTTCCCCTCAAGAAGCCTTTCGCTAAGACAGTTCTTGTGGAATTTGCACAGTGTTATTTTGAAGCCCTTATAGGGCTATGGTGAAAAAGGAAATATCCTCCGATGAAATATGGAAAGAAGCTTTCTGAGAAACTGCTTAGTGTTCTGTTAATTCATCTCACAGAGTTACCCCTTTATTTCGTGGATCTTTTTGCTAGCCTTATTTCTGTGGAATCTGAAAACAGATATTTCGGATCCCATTGAAGAATATAGGGCCAAAGGAAATATCCTCTGATAACAAAGAGAAAGAAGCTTTCTGAGAAACTTCTTTGTGTTCTGTGAAATCATCTCACAGAGTTACAGCTTTCCCCTGAAGAAGCCTTTCGCTAGGACAGTTCGTGTGGAATTGGCAAAGTGATATTTGGAAGCCCACAGAGGGCTATGGTGAAAAAGGAAATATCCTCAGATGAAATCTGGAAAGAAGCTTTCTGAGAAACTGCTTAGTGTTCTGTTATTTTATCTCACAGAGTTACATGTGTATTTCGTGGATCTCTTTGCTAGCCTTATTTCTGTGGATCTGAGAACAGATATTTCTGATCCCTCTGAAGACTATAGGGCCAAAGGAAATATCCTCCCAAAAGAAAGAGAAAGAAGCTTTCTGAGAAACTTCTTTGTGTTCTGTGAAATCATCTCACAGAGTTACAGCTTTCCCCTCAAGAAGCCTTTCGCTAAGACAGTTCTTGTGGAATTGGCAAAGTGATATTTGGAAGCCCATAGCTGGCTATGGTGAAAAAGGAAATATCATCAGATGAAATCTGGAAAGAAGCTTTCTGAGAAACTGCTTAGCGTTCTGTTAATTCATCTCACAGAGTTACATGTGTATTTCGTGGATCTCTTTGCTAGTCGTATTTCCGTGGAATCTGAGAACACGTATTTCCGATGCCATTGAAGACTATACGGCCAAAGGAAATATCCTCCGATAACAAAGAGAAAGAAGCTTTCTGAGAAACTTCTTTGTGTCCCGGTAAATCATCTCACAGAGTTACAGCTTTCCTCTCAAGAAGCCTTTCGCTAAGACAGTTCTTGTGGAATTGGCAAAGTGATATTTGGAAGGCCATAGAGGGCTATGGTGAAAAAGGAAATATCCTCCGATGAAATCTGGAAAGAAGCGTTCTGAGAAACTGCTTAGTGTTCTGTTAATTCATCTCACAGAGTTACCTCTGTATTTCGTGGATATCTTTGCTAGCCTTATTTCTGTGGAATCTGAGAACAGAAATTTCGGATCCCTTTGAAGACTATAGGGCCAAAGGAAATATCCTCCGATAACAAAGAGAAAGAAGCTGTCTGAGAAATTTCTTTGTGTCTGTAACACCATCTCCCAAAGTTACAGCTTTCCCCTCAAGAAGCCTTTCGATAAGTCATTTCTTGTGGAATTGGCAAAGTGATATTTGGAAGCCCATAGAGGGCTATGGGGAAAAAGGAAATATCCTCAGATGAAATCTGGAAAGAAGCTTTCTGAGAAACTGCTTAGTGTTCTGTTAATTCATCTCACAGAGTTACATGTGTATTTCGTGGATCTCTTTGCTAGCCTTATTTCTGTGGAATCTGAGAACAGATATTTCGGATCCCTTTGAAGAGTATAGGGCCAAAGGAAATATCCTCCGATAACAAAGAGAAAGAAGCTTTCTGAGAAACTTCTTTGTGTTCTGTGAAATCATCTCACAGAGTTACAGCTTTCGCCTCCAGAAGCCTTTCGTTTAGACAGTTCTTGTGGAATTGGCAAAGTGTTATTTGGAAGCCCTTAGAGGGCTATGGTGAAAAAGGAAATATCCTCAGATGAAATCTGGAAAGAAGGTTTCTGAGAAACTGCTTAGTGTTCTGTTAATTCATCTCACAGAGTTACATGTGTATTTCGTGGATCTCTTTGCTAGCCTCATTTCTGTGGAATCTGAGAACAGATATTTCAGATCCCTTTGAAGACTATAGGGCCAAAGGAAATATCCTCCCATAACAAAGAGAAAGAAGCTTTCTGAGAATCTTCTTTGTCTTCGGTGAAATCATCTCACAGAGTTACAGCATTCCCCTCAAGAAGCCTTTCGCTAGGACAGTTGTTGTGGAATAGGCAAAGTGATATTTGGAAGCACTAAGAGGGCTATGGTGAAAAAGGAAATATCCTCAGATGAAATCTGGAAAGAAGCTTTCTGAGAAACTGCTTAATGTTCTGTTATTTAATTTCACAGAGTTACATGCTTATTTCGTGGATCTCTTTGCAAGCCTTATTTCTGTGGATCTGAGAACAGATATTTCGGATCCCTTTGAAGACTATAGGGCCAAAGGAAATATCCGCCCAAAACAAAGAGAAAGAAGCTTTCTGAGAAACTTCTTTGTGTTCTGTGAAATCATCTCACAGAGTTAGAGCTTTCCCCTCAAGAAGCATTTCGCTAAAACAGTTCTTGTGGAATTGGCAAAGTGATATTTGGAAGCCCATAGAGGGCTATGGTGAAAAAGGATATATCCTCAGATGAAATCTGGAAAGAAGCTTTCTGAGAAACTGCTTAGCGTTCTGTAAATTCATCTCACAGAGTTACATGTGTATATCGTGGATCTCTTTGCTAGTATTATTTCTGTGGAATCTGAGAACAGATATTGCGGATGCCATTGAAGACTATAGGGCCAAAGGAAATATCCTCCGATAACAAAGAGAAAGAAGCTTTCTGAGAAACTTCTTTGTGTTCTGTGAAATCATCTCACAGAGTTACAGCTTTCCCCTCAAGGAGCCTTTCGCTAAGACAGTTCTTGTGGAATTGGCAAAGTGATATTTGCAAGCCCATAGAGGGCTATGGTGAAAAAGGAAATATCCTCAGATGAAATCTGGCAAGAAGCTTTCTGAGAAATTGCTTAGTGTTCTGTTAATTCATCTCACAGAGTTACCTCTGTATTTCGTGGCTCTCTTTGCTAGCCTTATTTCTGTGGAATCTGAGAATAGATATTTCGGATCCCTTTGAAGACTATAGGGCCAAAGGAAATATTCTCCGATAACAAAGAGAAAGAAGCTTTCTGAGAAACTTCTTTGTGTTCTGTGAAATCATCTCACAGAGTTACACCTTTCCCCTCAAGAAGCCTTTCGCTAAGACAGTTCTTGTGGAATTGGCAAAGTGATATTTGGAAGCCCATAGAGGGCTATGGTGAAAAAGGAAATATCCTCAGATGAAATCTGGAAAGAAGCTTTCTGAGAAACTTCTTAGTGTTCTGTTATTTCATCTCACAGAGTTGCATGTGTATCTCGTGGATCTCTTTGCTAGCCTCATTTCTGTGGAATCTGAGAACAGATATTTCGGATCCCTTTGAAGACTATAGGGCCAAAGGAAATATCCTCCCATAATAAACAGAAAGAAGCTTTCTGACAAAATTCTTTGTGTTCTGTGAAATCATCTCACAGAGTTACAGCTTTCCCCTCAGGAAGCCTTTCCCTAAGACCGTTCCTGTGGAATTGGCAAAGTGATATTTGGAAGGCCATAGATTTCTATTGTGAAAAAGGAAATATCCTCAGATGAAATCTGGAAAGAAGCTTTATGAGAAACTGCATAGTGTTCTGTTAATTCATCTCACAGAGTTTCACGTGTATTTCGTGGATCTCTTTGCTACCCTTATTTCTGTGGAATCTGAGAAGAGATATTTCGGATCCCTTTGAAGACTATAGGGCCAAAGGAAATATCCTCTGATAACAAAGAGAAAGAAGCTTTCTGAGAAACTTCTGTGTGTTCTGTGAAATCATCTCACAGAGTTACAGCTTTCCCCTCAAGAAGCCTTTCGCTAAGACAGTTCCTGTGGAATTGGCAAAGTGATATTTGGAAGCCCTTAGAGGGCTATGGTGAAAAAGGAAATATCCTCAGATGAAATCTGGAAAGAAGCTTTCTGAGAAACTGCTTAGTGTTCTGTTAATTCATTTCACAGGGTTACATGGGTATTTCGTCGATCTCTTTGCTAGCCTTATTTCTGTGGAATCTGAGAACAGATATTTCAGATCCCTTTGAAGACTACAGGGCCAAAGGAAATATCCTCCGATAACAAAGAGAAAGAAGCTGTCTGAGAAACTTCTTTGTGTCTGTAAAACCACCTCACAGAGTTACAGCTTTCCCCTCAAGAAGCGTTTCGCTAAGACAGTTCTTGTGGAAATGGCAAAGTGATATTTGGAAGCCCTTAGACGGCTATGGTGAAAAAGGAAATATCCTCAGATGAAATCTGGAAAGAAGTTTCTGAGAAACTGCTTAGTGTTCTGTTAATTCATCTCACAGAGTTACATGTGTATTTCGTGGATGTCTTTGCTAGCCTTATTTCTGTGGAATCTGAGAACAGATATTTCGGATCGCATTGAAGACGATAGGGCCAAGGAAATATCCTCCGATAAGAAAGAGAAAGACGCTTTCTGAGAAACTTCTTTGTGTTCTGTGAAATCATCTCACAGAGGTACAGCTTTCCCCTCAAGAAGCCTTTCGCTAAGACAGTTCTTGCGGAATTGGCAAAGTGATATTTGGAAGTCCATAGAGGGCTATGGTGAAAAAGGAAATATCCTAAGATGAAATCTGGAAAGAAGCTTTCTGAGAAACTGCTTAGTGTTCTCTTAATTCATCTCACAGAGTTACCTCTGTATTCCGTGGATCTCTTTGCTAGCCTTATTTCTGTGGAATCTTAGAACAGATATTTCGGATCCCTTTGAAGACTATAGGGCCAAAGGAAATATCCTCCTATAACAAAGAGAAAGAAGCTTTCTGAGAAACTACTTTGTGTTCTGTGAAATCATCTCACTGAGTTGCAGCATTCCCCTCAAGAAACCTTTCGCTAAGACAGATCTTGTGGAACTGGCAAAGTGATATTTGGAAGCCCATAGAGGGCTATGGTGAAAAAGGAAATATCCTCAGATGAAATCTGGAAAGAAGCTTTCTGAGAAACTTCTTAGTGTTCTGTTAATTCATCTCACAGAGTTACATGTGTATTTCCTGGATCTCTTTGCTAGCCTTATTTCTGTGGAATCTGAGAACAGATAATTGGGATCCCGTTGAAGACTATAGGGCCAAAGGGAATATCCTCCGATAACAAAGAGAAAGAAGCTGTCTGAGAAACTTCTTTGTGTCTGTAAAACCATCTCACAGAGTTACAGCTTTCCCCTCAAGAATCCTTTCGCTAAGACAGTTCTTGTGGTATTGGCAAAGTGATATTTTGAAGCCCATAGACGGCTATGGTGAAAAAGGAAATATCGACAGATGACATCTGGAAAGAAGCTTTCTGAGAAACTGCTTAGTGTTCTGTTAATTCATCTCACAGAGTTACATGTGTATTTCGTGGATCTCTTTGCTAGCCTTATTTCTGTGGAATCTGAGAACAGATATTTCGGATCCCATTGAAGACTATACGGCCAAAGGTAATATCCTCTGATAACCAAGAGAAAGAAGCTGTCTGAGAAACTTCTTTGTGTCTGTAAAACCATCACACAGAGTTACAGCTTTCCCCTCAAGAAGCCTTTCCCTAAGACAGTTCTTGTGGAATAGGCAAAGTGATATTTGGAAGCCCATAGACGGCTATGGTGAAAAAGGAAATATACTCAGATGAAATCTGGAAAGAAGCTTTCTGAGAAACTGCTTAGTGTTCTCTTAAATCATCTCACAGAGTTACATGTGTATTTCGTGGATCTCTTTGCTAGCCTTATTTCTGTGGAATCTGAGAACAGATATTTCGGATCCCTTTGAAGACTATAGGGTCAAAGGAAATATCCTCTGATAACAAAGAGAAAGAAGCTTTCTGAGAAACTTCTGTGTGTTCTGTGAAATCAACTCATAGAGTTACAGCTTTCCCCTCAAGAAGCCTTTCGCTAAGACAGTTCTTGTGGAATTGGCATAGTGATATTTGGAAGTCCATAGAGGGCTACGGTGAAAAAGGAAATATCCACAGATGAAATCTGGAAAGAAGATTTCTGAGAAACTGCTTAGTGTTCTCTTAATTCATCTCACACAGTTACATGTGTATTTCGTGGATCTCTTTGCTAGTCTTATTTCTGTGGAATCTGAGAACAGATATTTCGGATTCCTTTGAACACTATACGGCCAAAGGAAATATACTCCCATAACAAAGAGAAAGATGTTTTCTGAGAAACTTCTTTGAGTTCTGTGAAATAATCTCACAGAGTTACAGCTTTCCCCTCAAGAAGCCTTTCGCTAGGACAGTTCTTGTGGAATTGGCAAAGTGATATTTGGAAGCCCATAGCTGGCTATGGTGAAAAAGGAAATATCCGCAGACGAAATCTGGAAAGAAGCTTTCTGAGAAACTGCTTAGTGTTTGTTAATTCACCTCCACAGTTACATGTGTATTTCGTGGATCTCTTTGCTAGTCTTATTTCTGTGGAATCTGAGAACAGATATTTCGAATCCCTTTGAAGACTATACGGCCAAAGGAAATATCCTCCCATTACAAAGAGAAAGAAACTTTCTGAGAAACTTCTTTGGTTTCTGTGAAATCATCTCACAGAGTTACAGCTTTCCCCTCAAGAAGCCTTTCCCTAAGACAGTTCTTGTGGAATTGGCAAAGTGATATTTGGAAGCCCATAGAGGGCTAAGGTGAAAAAGGAAATATCCTCAGATGTAATCTGGAAAGAAGCTTTCTGAAAAACTGCTTACTGTTCTCTTAATTCATCTCACAGAGTTACCTCTGTATTTCGTGGATCTCTTTGCGAGCCTTATTTCTGTGGGATCTGAGAACAGATATTTCGGATCCCTTTGATGACTATAGGGCCAAAGGAAATATCCTCTGATAACAAGGAGAAAGAAGCTGTCTGAGAAACGTCTTTGTGTTCTGTGAAATCATCTCACAGAGTTACAGCTTTCCCCTCAAGAAGCCTTTCCCTAAGACAGTTCTTGTGGAATTGGCAAAGTGATATTTGGAAGCCCATAGAGGGCTATGGTGAAAAAGGAAATATCCTCACATGAAATCTGGAATGAAGCTTTCTGAGAAACTGCTTAGTGTTCTGTTAATTCATCTCACAGAGTTACATATGTATTTCGTGGATCTCTTTGCTAGCCTCATTTCTGTGGAATCTGAGAACAAATATTTCGGATCCCTTTGAAGACTATAGAGCCAAAGGAAATATCCTCTCATAACACAGAGAAGGAAGCTTTCTGAGAAACATCTTTGTGTTCTGTGAAATCATCTCACAGAGTTACAGCTTTCCCCTCAAGAAGCCTTTCGCTAAGACAGTTCTTGTGGAATTGGCAAAGTGATATTTGGAAGCCCATAGAGGGCTATGGAGAAAAAGGAAATATCCTCAGATGAAATCTGGAAAGAAGCTTTCTGAGAAATTGCGTAGTGTTTTGTTAATTCATCTCACAGAGTTACATGAGTATTTCGTGGATCTCTTTGCTAGTCTTATTTCTGTGGAATCTGAGAACAGATATTTCGTTTCCCATTGAAGACTACACGCCAAAGGAAATATCCTCCGATAACAAAGAGAAAGAAGCTTTCTGAGAAACTTCTTTGTGTTCTGTGAAATCATCTCACAGAGTTACAGCTTTCCCCTCAAGAAGCCTTTCGCTAAGACAGTTCTTGTGGAATTGGCAAAGTGATATTTGGAAGCCCTTAGAGGGCTATGGTGAAAAAGGAAATATCCTCAGATGAAATCTGGAAAGAAGCTTTCTGAGAAACTGCTTAGTGTTCTGTTAATTCATCTCACAGAGTTACATGTGAATTTCGCGGATCTTTGCTTGCCTTATTTCTGTGGAAACTGAGAACAGGTATTTCGGATCCCATTGAAGACGATAGGGCCAAAGGAAATATCCTCCGATAACAATGAGAAAGAAGCTTTCTGAGAAACTTCTTTGTGTTCTGTGAAATCATCTCACAGAGTTACAGCTTTCCCCTCAAGAAGCCTTTCGCTAAGACAGTTCTTGTGGAATTGGCAAAGTGATATTTGGAAGCCCATAGCTGGCTATGGTGAAAAAGGAAATATCGTCAGATGAAATCTGGAAAGAAGCTTTCTGAGAAACTGCTTAGTGTTCTGTTAATTCATCTCACAGAGTTACATGTGTATTTCGTGGATCTGTTTGCTAGCCTTATTTCTGTGGAATCTGAGAACAGATATTTCAGATACCTTAGAAGAATATAGGGCCAAAGGAAATATCCCCCGATGACAAAGAGAAAGAAGCTTTCTGAGAAACTTCATTGTGTTCTGTGAAATCATCTCACAGAGTTACAGCTTTCCCCTCAAGAAGCCTTTCGCTAAGACAGTTCTTGTGGAATTGGCAAAGTGATATTTGGAAGCCGTTAGAGGGCTATGGTGAAAAAGGAAATTTCCTCTGATGAAATCTGGAAAGCAGCTTTCTGAGAAACTGCTTAGTGTTCTGTTAACAAATCTCACAGAGTTACATGTGTATTTCGTGGATCTCTTTGCTATCCTTATTTCTGTGGAATCTGAGAACAGATATTTCGGATCCCTTTGAAGACTATAGGGCCAAAGGAAATATCCTCCCATAACAAAGAGAAAGAAGCTTTCTGAGAAACTTCTTTGTATTCTGTGAAATCATCTCACAGAGTTACAGTTTCCCCCTCAAGAAGCCTTTCGCTAAGACAGTTCTTGTGGAATTGGCAAAGTGATATTTGGAAGCCCATAGAGGGCTACGGTGAAAAAGGAAATATCGTCAGATGAAATCTGGAAAGAAGCTTTCTGAGAAACTGCTTAGTGTTCTGTTAATTCATCTCACAGAGTTACATGTGTATTTCGTGGATCTCTTTGCTAGCCTCATTTCTGTAGAATCTGAGAACAGATATTTCGGATCCCTTTGAAGACTATAGGGCCAAAGGAAATATCCTCCCATAACAAACAGAAAGAAGCTTTCTGAGAAACTTCTTTGTGTTCTGTGAAATCATCTCACAGAGTTACAGCTTTCCCCTCAAGAAGCCTTTCGCTAAGACAGTTCTTGTGGAATTGGCAAAGTGATATTTGGAAGCCCATAGACGGCTATGGTGAAAAAGGAAATTTCCTCTGATGAAATCTGGAAAGCAACTTTCTGAGAAACTGCTTAGTGTTTTGTTAATTCATCTCACAGAGTTACATGTGTATTTCGTGGATCTCTTTGCTAGCCTTATTTCTGTGGAATCTGAGAACAGATATTTCGGATCCCTTTGAAGACTATAGGGCCAAAGGAAATATCCTCCCATAACAAAGAGAAAGAAGCTTTCTGAGAAACTTCTTTATGTTCTGTGAAATCATCTCACAGAGTTACAGCTTCCCCCTCAGGAAGCCTTTCGGTAAGACAGTTCTTGTGGAATTGGCAAAGTGATATTTGGAAGCCCATAGAGGGCTATGGTGAAAAAGGAAATATCGAAAGATCAAATCTGGAAAGAAGCTTTCGGAGAAACTGCTTAGTGTTCTGTTAATTCATTTCACAGAGTTACATGTATATTTCGTGGATCTCTTTGCTGGCCTCATTTCTGTGGAATCTGGGAACTGATATTTCGGATCCCTTTGAAGACGATAGGGCCAAAGGAAATATCCTCCCATAAGAAAGAGAAAGAAGCTTTCTGAGAAACTTCTTTGTGTTCTGTGAAATCATCTCACAGAGTTACAGCTTTCCCCTCAAGAAGCCTTTCGCTAAGACAGTTCTTGTGGAATTGGCAAAGTGATATTTGGAAGCCCTTAGAGGGCTATGGTGAAAAAGGAAATTTCCTCTGATGAAATCTGGAAAGAAGCTTTCTGAGAAACTGCTTAGTGGTCTGTTAACATATCTCACAGAGTTACATGTGTATTTCGTGGATCTCTTTGCTATCCTTATTTCTGTGGAATCTGAGAACAGATATTTCGGATCCCTTTGAAGACTATAGGGGCAAAGGAAATGTCCTCCCATAACAAAGAGAAAGAAGCTTTCTGAGAAACTTCTTTGTGTTCTGTGAAATCATCTCACAGAGTTACAGCTTCCCCCTCAAGAAGCCTTTCGCTAAGACAGTTCTTGTGGAATTGGCAAAGTGATATTTGGAAGCCCATGGAGGGCTATGTTGAAAAAGGAAATATTCTCAGATGAAATCTGGAAAGAAGCTTTCTGATAAACTGCTTAGTGTTCTGTTAATTCATCTCACAGAGTTACATCTGTATTTCGTGGATCTCTTCGCTAGCCTTATTACTGTGGAATCTGAGAACAGATATTTCGGATCCCTTTGAAGACTATAGGGCCAAAGGAAATATCCTCCCATAACAAAGAGAAAGAAGCTTTCTGAGAAACTTCTTTGTGTTCTGTGAAATTATCTCACAGAGTTACAGCTTTCCCCTCAAGAAGCCTTTCGCTAAGACAGTTCTTTTGGAACTGGCAAAGTGATATTTGGAAGCCGATAGAGGGCTATGGTGAAAAAGGAAATACCCTCAGATGAAATCTGGAAAGAAGCGTTCTGAGAAACTGCTTAGTGTTCTGTTAATTCATCTCACAGAGTTACCTCTGTATTTAGTGGATCTCTTTGTTAGCCTTATTTCTGTGGAATCTGAGAACAGATATTTCGGATCCCTTTGAAGACTATAGGGCCAAATGAAATATCCTCTCAAAACAAAGAGAAAGAAACTTTCTGACAAACTTCTTTGTGTTCTGTGAAATCATCTCACAGAGTTACAGCTTTCCCCTCAAGAAGCCTTTCGCTAAGACAGTTCTTGTGGAATTGGCAAAGTGATATATGGAAGCCCATAGAGGGCTATGGTGAAAAAGGAAATATCCTCAGATGAAATCTGGAAAGAAGCTTTCTGAGAAACTGCTTAGTGTTCTGTTAATTCATCTCACAGAGTTACATGTGTATTTCCTGGATCTCTTTGCTAGCCTCATTTCTGTGAATCTGAGTACAGATATTTCGGATCCCTTTGAAGATTATAGGGCCAAAGGAAATATCCTCCCATAACAATGAGAAAGAAGTTTTCTGAGAAAATTCTTTGTGTTCCGTGAAATCATCTCACAGAGTTACAGCTTTCCCCTCAGGAAGCCTTTCCCTACGACAGTTCGTGTGGAATTGGCAAAGTGATATTTGGAAGGCCATAGAGGGCTATGGTGAAAAAGGAAATATCCTCAGATGAAATCTGGAAAGAAGCTTTCTGAGAAACTGCTTAGTGTTCTGTTAATTCATCTCACAGAGTTACATGTGTATTTCGTGGATCTCTTTGCTAGCCTCATTTCTGTGGAATCTGAGAACAGATATTTCGGATCCCTTTGAAGACTATAGGGCCAAAGGAAATATCCTCCCATAACAAAGAGAAAGAAGCTTTCTGAGAAACTTCTTTGTTTTCTGTGAAATCATCTCACGGAGTTAGAGCTTTCCCCTCAAGAAGCCTTTCGCTAAGACAGTTCTTGTGGAATTTGCACAGTGTTATTTTGAAGCCCTTATAGGGCTATGGTGAAAAAGGAAATATCCTCCGATGAAATATGGAAAGAAGCTTTCTGAGAAACTGCTTAGTGTTCTGTTAATTCATCTCACAGAGTTACCCCTTTATTTCGTGGATCTTTTTGCTAGCCTTATTTCTGTGGAATCTGAAAACAGATATTTCGGATCCCATTGAAGAATATAGGGCCAAAGGAAATATCCTCTGATAACAAAGAGAAAGAAGCTTTCTGAGAAACTTCTTTGTGTTCTGTGAAATCATCTCACAGAGTTACAGCTTTCCCCTGAAGAAGCCTTTCGCTAGGACAGTTCGTGTGGAATTGGCAAAGTGATATTTGGAAGCCCACAGAGGGCTATGGTGAAAAAGGAAATATCCTCAGATGAAATCTGGAAAGAAGCTTTCTGAGAAACTGCTTAGTGTTCTGTTATTTTATCTCACAGAGTTACATGTGTATTTCGTGGATCTCTTTGCTAGCCTTATTTCTGTGGATCTGAGAACAGATATTTCTGATCCCTCTGAAGACTATAGGGCCAAAGGAAATATCCTCCCAAAAGAAAGAGAAAGAAGCTTTCTGAGAAACTTCTTTGTGTTCTGTGAAATCATCTCACAGAGTTACAGCTTTCCCCTCAAGAAGCCTTTCGCTAAGACAGTTCTTGTGGAATTGGCAAAGTGATATTTGGAAGCCCATAGCTGGCTATGGTGAAAAAGGAAATATCATCAGATGAAATCTGGAAAGAAGCTTTCTGAGAAACTGCTTAGCGTTCTGTTAATTCATCTCACAGAGTTACATGTGTATTTCGTGGATCTCTTTGCTAGTCGTATTTCCGTGGAATCTGAGAACACGTATTTCCGATGCCATTGAAGACTATACGGCCAAAGGAAATATCCTCCGATAACAAAGAGAAAGAAGCTTTCTGAGAAACTTCTTTGTGTCCCGGTAAATCATCTCACAGAGTTACAGCTTTCCTCTCAAGAAGCCTTTCGCTAAGACAGTTCTTGTGGAATTGGCAAAGTGATATTTGGAAGGCCATAGAGGGCTATGGTGAAAAAGGAAATATCCTCCGATGAAATCTGGAAAGAAGCGTTCTGAGAAACTGCTTAGTGTTCTGTTAATTCATCTCACAGAGTTACCTCTGTATTTCGTGGATATCTTTGCTAGCCTTATTTCTGTGGAATCTGAGAACAGAAATTTCGGATCCCTTTGAAGACTATAGGGCCAAAGGAAATATCCTCCGATAACAAAGAGAAAGAAGCTGTCTGAGAAATTTCTTTGTGTCTGTAACACCATCTCCCAAAGTTACAGCTTTCCCCTCAAGAAGCCTTTCGATAAGACATTTCTTGTGGAATTGGCAAAGTGATATTTGGAAGCCCATAGAGGGCTATGGGGAAAAAGGAAATATCCTCAGATGAAATCTGGAAAGAAGCTTTCTGAGAAACTGCTTAGTGTTCTGTTAATTCATCTCACAGAGTTACATGTGTATTTCGTGGATCTCTTTGCTAGCCTTATTTCTGTGGAATCTGAGAACAGATATTTCGGATCCCTTTGAAGAGTATAGGGCCAAAGGAAATATCCTCCGATAACAAAGAGAAAGAAGCTTTCTGAGAAACTTCTTTGTGTTCTGTGAAATCATCTCACAGAGTTACAGCTTTCGCCTCCAGAAGCCTTTCGTTTAGACAGTTCTTGTGGAATTGGCAAAGTGTTATTTGGAAGCCCTTAGAGGGCTATGGTGAAAAAGGAAATATCCTCAGATGAAATCTGGAAAGAAGGTTTCTGAGAAACTGCTTAGTGTTCTGTTAATTCATCTCACAGAGTTACATGTGTATTTCGTGGATCTCTTTGCTAGCCTCATTTCTGTGGAATCTGAGAACAGATATTTCAGATCCCTTTGAAGACTATAGGGCCAAAGGAAATATCCTCCCATAACAAAGAGAAAGAAGCTTTCTGAGAATCTTCTTTGTCTTCTGTGAAATCATCTCACAGAGTTACAGCATTCCCCTCAAGAAGCCTTTCGCTAGGACAGTTGTTGTGGAATAGGCAAAGTGATATTTGGAAGCACTAAGAGGGCTATGGTGAAAAAGGAAATATCCTCAGATGAAATCTGGAAAGAAGCTTTCTGAGAAACTGCTTAATGTTCTGTTATTTAATTTCACAGAGTTACATGCTTATTTCGTGGATCTCTTTGCAAGCCTTATTTCTGTGGATCTGAGAACAGATATTTCGGATCCCTTTGAAGACTATAGGGCCAAAGGAAATATCCGCCCAAAACAAAGAGAAAGAAGCTTTCTGAGAAACTTCTTTGTGTTCTGTGAAATCATCTCACAGAGTTAGAGCTTTCCCCTCAAGAAGCCTTTCGCTAAAACAGTTCTTGTGGAATTGGCAAAGTGATATTTGGAAGCCCATAGAGGGCTATGGTGAAAAAGGATATATCCTCAGATGAAATCTGGAAAGAAGCTTTCTGAGAAACTGCTTAGCGTTCTGTAAATTCATCTCACAGAGTTACATGTGTATATCGTGGATCTCTTTGCTAGTATTATTTCTGTGGAATCTGAGAACAGATATTGCGGATGCCATTGAAGACTATAGGGCCAAAGGAAATATCCTCCGATAACAAAGAGAAAGAAGCTTTCTGAGAAACTTCTTTGTGTTCTGTGAAATCATCTCACAGAGTTACAGCTTTCCCCTCAAGGAGCCTTTCGCTAAGACAGTTCTTGTGGAATTGGCAAAGTGATATTTGCAAGCCCATAGAGGGCTATGGTGAAAAAGGAAATATCCTCAGATGAAATCTGGCAAGAAGCTTTCTGAGAAATTGCTTAGTGTTCTGTTAATTCATCTCACAGAGTTACCTCTGTATTTCGTGGCTCTCTTTGCTAGCCTTATTTCTGTGGAATCTGAGAATAGATATTTCGGATCCCTTTGAAGACTATAGGGCCAAAGGAAATATTCTCCGATAACAAAGAGAAAGAAGCTTTCTGAGAAACTTCTTTGTGTTCTGTGAAATCATCTCACAGAGTTACACCTTTCCCCTCAAGAAGCCTTTCGCTAAGACAGTTCTTGTGGAATTGGCAAAGTGATATTTGGAAGCCCTTAGAGGGCTATGGTGAAAAAGGAAATATCCTCAGATGAAATCTGGAAAGAAGCTTTCTGAGAAACTGCTTAGTGTTCTGTTAATTCATCTCACAGAGATACATGTGTATTTCGTGGATCTCTTTGCTAGCCTTATTTCTGTGGAATCTGAGAACAGATATTTCGGATCCCTTTGAAGACTATAGGGCCAAAGGAAATATCCTCCCAAAACAAAGAGAAAGAAGCTTTCTGAGAAACTTCTTTGTGTTCTGTGAAATCATCTCACAGAGTTACAGCTTTCCCCTCAAGAAGCCTTTCGCTAAGACAGTTCTTGTGGAATTGGCAAAGTGATATTTGGAAGCCCATAGAGGGCTATGGTGAAAAAGGAAATATCCTCAGATGAAATCTGGAAAGAAGCTTTCTGAGAAACTTCTTAGTGTTCTGTTATTTCATCTCACAGAGTTGCATGTGTATCTCGTGGATATCTTTGCTAGCCTCATTTCTGTGGAATCTGAGAACAGATATTTCGGATCCCTTTGAAGACTATAGGGCCAAAGGAAATATCCTCCCATAATAAACAGAAAGAAGCTTTCTGACAAAATTCTTTGTGTTCTGTGAAATCATCTCACAGAGTTACAGCTTTCCCCTCAGGAAGCCTTTCCCTAAGACCGTTCCTGTGGAATTGGCAAAGTGATATTTGGAAGGCCATAGATTTCTATTGTGAAAAAGGAAATATCCTCAGATGAAATCTGGAAAGAAGCTTTATGAGAAACTGCATAGTGTTCTGTTAATTCATCTCACAGAGTTTCACGTGTATTTCGTGGATCTCTTTGCTACCCTTATTTCTGTGGAATCTGAGAAGAGATATTTCGGATCCCTTTGAAGACGATAGGGCCAAAGGAAATATCCTCTGATAACAAAGAGAAAGAAGCTTTCTGAGAAACTTCTGTGTGTTCTGTGAAATCATCTCACAGAGTTACAGCTTTCCCCTCAAGAAGCCTTTCGCTAAGACAGTTCCTGTGGAATTGGCAAAGTGATATTTGGAAGCCCTTAGAGGGCTATGGTGAAAAAGGAAATATCCTCAGATGAAATCTGGAAAGAAGCTTTCTGAGAAACTGCTTAGTGTTCTGTTAATTCATTTCACAGGGTTACATGGGTATTTCGTCGATCTCTTTGCTAGCCTTATTTCTGTGGAATCTGAGAACAGATATTTCAGATCCCTTTGAAGACTATAGGGCCAAAGGAAATATCCTCCGATAACAAAGAGAAAGAAGCTGTCTGAGAAACTTCTTTGTGTCTGTAAAACCACCTCACAGAGTTACAGCTTTCCCCTCAAGAAGCGTTTCGCTAAGACAGTTCTTGTGGAAATGGCAAAGTGATATTTGGAAGCCCTTAGACGGCTATGGTGAAAAAGGAAATATCCTCAGATGAAATCTGGAAAGAAGTTTCTGAGAAACTGCTTAGTGTTCTGTTAATTCATCTCACAGAGTTACATGTGTATTTCGTGGATGTCTTTGCTAGCCTTATTTCTGTGGAATCTGAGAACAGATATTTCGGATCGCATTGAAGACGATAGGGCCAAGGAAATATCCTCCCATAAGAAAGAGAAAGACGCTTTCTGAGAAACTTCTTTGTGTTCTGTGAAATCATCTCACAGAGGTACAGCTTTCCCCTCAAGAAGCCTTTCGCTAAGACAGTTCTTGCGGAATTGGCAAAGTGATATTTGGAAGTCCATAGAGGGCTATGGTGAAAAAGGAAATATCCTAAGATGAAATCTGGAAAGAAGCTTTCTGAGAAACTGCTTAGTGTTCTCTTAATTCATCTCACAGAGTTACCTCTGTATTCCGTGGATCTCTTTGCTAGCCTTATTTCTGTGGAATCTTAGAACAGATATTTCGGATCCCTTTGAAGACTATAGGGCCAAAGGAAATATCCTCCTATAACAAAGAGAAAGAAGGTTTCTGAGAAACTACTTTGTGTTCTGTGAAATCATCTCACTGAGTTGCAGCATTCCCCTCAAGAAACCTTTCGCTAAGACAGATCTTGTGGAACTGGCAAAGTGATATTTGGAAGCCCATAGAGGGCTATGGTGAAAAAGGAAATATCCTCAGATGAAATCTGGAAAGAAGCTTTCTGAGAAACTTCTTAGTGTTCTGTTAATTCATCTCACAGAGTTACATGTGTATTTCGTGGATCTCTTTGCTAGCCTTATTTCTGTGGAATCTGAGAACAGATAATTGGGATCCCGTTGAAGACTATAGGGCCAAAGGGAATATCCTCCGATAACAAAGAGAAAGAAGCTGTCTGAGAAACTTCTTTGTGTCTGTAAAACCATCTCACAGAGTTACAGCTTTCCCCTCAAGAATCCTTTCGCTAAGACAGTTCTTGTGGTATTGGCAAAGTGATATTTTGAAGCCCATAGACGGCTATGGTGAAAAAGGAAATATCGACAGATGACATCTGGAAAGAAGCTTTCTGAGAAACTGCTTAGTGTTCTGTTAATTCATCTCACAGAGTTACATGTGTATTTCGTGGATCTCTTTGCTAGCCTTATTTCTGTGGAATCTGAGAACAGATATTTCGGATCCCATTGAAGACTATACGGCCAAAGGTAATATCCTCTGATAACCAAGAGAAAGAAGCTGTCTGAGAAACTTCTTTGTGTCTGTAAAACCATCACACAGAGTTACAGCTTTCCCCTCAAGAAGCCTTTCCCTAAGACAGTTCTTGTGGAATAGGCAAAGTGATATTTGGAAGCCCATAGACGGCTATGGTGAAAAAGGAAATATACTCAGATGAAATCTGGAAAGAAGCTTTCTGAGAAACTGCTTAGTGTTCTCTTAAATCATCTCACAGAGTTACATGTGTATTTCGTGGATCTCTTTGCTAGCCTTATTTCTGTGGAATCTGAGAACAGATATTTCGGATCCCTTTGAAGACTATAGGGTCAAAGGAAATATCCTCTGATAACAAAGAGAAAGAAGCTTTCTGAGAAACTTCTGTGTGTTCTGTGAAATCATCTCATAGAGTTACAGCTTTCCCCTCAAGAAGTCTTTCGCTAAGACAGTTCTTGTGGAATTGGCATAGTGATATTTGGAAGTCCATAGAGGGCTACGGTGAAAAAGGAAATATCCACAGATGAAATCTGGAAAGAAGATTTCTGAGAAACTGCTTAGTGTTCTCTTAATTCATCTCACACAGTTACATGTGTATTTCGTGGATCTCTTTGCTAGTCTTATTTCTGTGGAATCTGAGAACAGATATTTCGGATTCCTTTGAACACTATACGGCCAAAGGAAATATACTCCCATAACAAAGAGAAAGATGTTTTCTGAGAAACTTCTTTGAGTTCTGTGAAATAATCTCACAGAGTTACAGCTTTCCCCTCAAGAAGCCTTTCGCTAGGACAGTTCTTGTGGAATTGGCAAAGTGATATTTGGAAGCCCATAGCTGGCTATGGTGAAAAAGGAAATATCCGCAGACGAAATCTGGAAAGAAGCTTTCTGAGAAACTGCTTAGTGTTTGTTAATTCACCTCCACAGTTACATGTGTATTTCGTGGATCTCTTTGCTAGTCTTATTTCTGTGGAATCTGAGAACAGATATTTCGAATCCCTTTGAAGACTATACGGCCAAAGGAAATATCCTCCCATTACAAAGAGAAAGAAACTTTCTGAGAAACTTCTTTGGTTTCTGTGAAATCATCTCACAGAGTTACAGCTTTCCCCTCAAGAAGCCTTTCCCTAAGACAGTTCTTGTGGAATTGGCAAAGTGATATTTGGAAGCCCATAGAGGGCTAAGGTGAAAAAGGAAATATCCTCAGATGTAATCTGGAAAGAAGCTTTCTGAAAAACTGCTTACTGTTCTCTTAATTCATCTCACAGAGTTACCTCTGTATTTCGTGGATCTCTTTGCGAGCCTTATTTCTGTGGGATCTGAGAACAGATATTTCGGATCCCTTTGATGACTATAGGGCCAAAGGAAATATCCTCTGATAACAAGGAGAAAGAAGCTGTCTGAGAAACGTCTTTGTGTTCTGTGAAATCATCTCACAGAGTTACAGCTTTCCCCTCAAGAAGCCTTTCCCTAAGACAGTTCTTGTGGAATTGGCAAAGTGATATTTGGAAGCCCATAGAGGGCTATGGTGAAAAAGGAAATATCCTCACATGAAATCTGGAATGAAGCTTTCTGAGAAACTGCTTAGTGTTCTGTTAATTCATCTCACAGAGTTACATGTGTATTTCGTGGATCTCTTTGCTAGCCTCATTTCTGTGGAATCTGAGAACAAATATTTCGGATCCCTTTGAAGACTATAGAGCCAAAGGAAATATCCTCTCATAACACAGAGAAGGAAGCTTTCTGAGAAACATCTTTGTGTTCTGTGAAATCATCTCACAGAGTTACAGCTTTCCCCTCAAGAAGCCTTTCGCTAAGACAGTTCTTGTGGAATTGGCAAAGTGATATTTGGAAGCCCATAGAGGGCTATGGAGAAAAAGGAAATATCCTCAGATGAAATCTGGAAAGAAGCTTTCTGAGAAATTGCGTAGTGTTTTGTTAATTCATCTCACAGAGTTACATGAGTATTTCGTGGATCTCTTTGCTAGTCTTATTTCTGTGGAATCTGAGAACAGATATTTCGTTTCCCATTGAAGACTACACGCCAAAGGAAATATCCTCCGATAACAAAGAGAAAGAAGCTTTCTGAGAAACTTCTTTGTGTTCTGTGAAATCATCTCACAGAGTTACAGCTTTCCCCTCAAGAAGCCTTTCGCTAAGACAGTTCTTGTGGAATTGGCAAAGTGATATTTGGAAGCCCTTAGAGGGCTATGGTGAAAAAGGAAATATCCTCAGATGAAATCTGGAAAGAAGCTTTCTGAGAAACTGCTTAGTGTTCTGTTAATTCATCTCACAGAGTTACATGTGAATTTCGCGGATCTTTGCTTGCCTTATTTCTGTGGAAACTGAGAACAGGTATTTCGGATCCCATTGAAGACGATAGGGCCAAAGGAAATATCCTCCGATAACAATGAGAAAGAAGCTTTCTGAGAAACTTCTTTGTGTTCTGTGAAATCATCTCACAGAGTTACAGCTTTCCCCTCAAGAAGCCTTTCGCTAAGACAGTTCTTGTGGAATTGGCAAAGTGATATTTGGAAGCCCATAGCTGGCTATGGTGAAAAAGGAAATATCGTCAGATGAAATCTGGAAAGAAGCTTTCTGAGAAACTGCTTAGTGTTCTGTTAATTCATCTCACAGAGTTACCTCTGTATTTCGTGGATCTGTTTGCTAGCCTTATTTCTGTGGAATCTGAGAACAGATATTTCAGATACCTTAGAAGAATATAGGGCCAAAGGAAATATCCCCCGATGACAAAGAGAAAGAAGCTTTCTGAGAAACTTCATTGTGTTCTGTGAAATCATCTCACAGAGTTACAGCTTTCCCCTCAAGAAGCCTTTCGCTAAGACAGTTCTTGTGGAATTGGCAAAGTGATATTTGGAAGCCCATAGAGGGCTATGGTGAAAAAGGAAATATCGTAAGATCCCATCTGGAAAGAAGCTTTCTGAGAAACTGCTTAGTGTTCTGTTTCTTCATTTCACAGAGTTACATGTATATTTCGTGGATCTCTTTGCTAGCCTCATTTCTGTGGAATCTGAGAACAGATATTTCGGATCCCTTTGAAGACTATAGGGCCAAAGGAAATATCCACCCATAAGAAAGAGAAAGAAGCTCTCTGAGAAACTTCTTTGTGTTCTGTGAAATCATCTCACAGAGTTACAGCATTACCCTCAAGAAGCCTTTCGCTAAGACAGTTCTTGTGGAATTGGCAAAGTGATATTTGGAAGCCCTTAGAGGGCTATGGTGAAAAAGGAAATTTCCTCTGATGAAATCTGGAAAGCTGCTTTCTGAGAAACTGCTTAGTGTTCTGTTAACATATCTCACAGAGTTACCTCTGTATTTCGTGGATCTCTTTGCTAGCCTTATTTCTGTGGAATCTGAGAACAGATATTTCGGATCCCTTTGAAGACTATAGGGCCAAAGGAAATATCCTCCGATAAGAAAGAGAAAGAAGCTTTGTGAGAAACTTCTTTGTGTTCTGTGAAATCATCTCACAGAGTTACAGCTTTCCCCTGAAGAAGCCTTTCGCTAAGACAGTTCTTGTGGAATTGGCAAACTGATATTTGGAAGCCCTTAGAGGGCTATGGTGAAAAAGGAAATTTCCTCAGATGAAATCTGGAAAGAAGCTTTCTGAGAAACTGCTTAGTGTTCTGTTAATTCATCTCACAGAGTTACCTCTGTTTCTCCAGGATCTCTTTCCTAGCCTCATTTCTGTGGAATCTGAGAACAGATATTTCGGATTCCTTTGAAGACTATAGGGCCAAAGGAATTATCCTCCGATAACAAAGAGAAAGAAGCTGTCTGAGAAACTTCTTTGTGTCTGTAAAACCATCTCACAGAGTTACAGCTTTCCCCTCAAGAAGCCTTTGGCTAAGACAGTTCTTGTGGAATTGTCAAAGTGATATTTGCAAGCCCATAGAGGGCTATGGTGAAAAAGGAAATATCGTCAGATGAAATCTGGAAAGAAGCTTTCTGAGAAACTGCTTAGTGTTCTCTTAATTCATCTCACAGAGTTACTTCTGTTTTTCGTGGATCTCTTTCCTAGCCTCATTTCTGTGGAATCTGAGAACAGATATTTCGGATCCCTTTGAAGACTATAGGGCCAAAGGAAATATCCTCCCATAACAAAGAGAAAGAAGCTTTCTGAGAAACTTCTTTGTGTCTGTAAAACCATCTCACAGAGTTACAGCTTTCCACTGAAGAAGCCTTTCGCTAAGACAGTTCTTGTGGAATTGTCAAAGTGATATTTGCAAGCCCATAGAGGGCTATGGTGAAAAAGGAAATATCGTCAGATGAAATCTGGAAAGAAGCTTTCTGAGAAACTGCTTAGTGTTCTGTTAATTCATCTCACAGAGTTACCTCTGTTTTTCGTGTCACTCTTTCCTAGCCTCATTTCTGTGGAATCTGAGAACAGATATTTCGGATCCCTTTGAAGACTATAGGGCCAAAGGAAATATCCTCCCATAACAAAGAGAAAGAAGCTTTCTGAGAAACTGCTTTGTGTTCTGTGAAATCATCTCACAAAGTTACAGCTTTCCCCTCAGGAAGCCTTTCGCTAAGACAATTCTTGTGGAATTGGCAAACTGATATTTGGAAGTCCATAGTGGTCTATAAGGAAAAAGGAAATATCCTCAGATGAAATCTGGAAAGAATCTTTCTCAGAAACTGCTTAGTGTTCTGTTAATTCATCTCACAGAGTTACATGTGTATTTCGTGGATCTTTTTGGTAGCCTTATTTCTGTGGAATCTGAGAACAGATATTTCGGATCCCTTTGAAGACTATAGGGCCAAAGGAAATACAATGCCAAAACAAAGAGAAAGAAGCTTTCTGAGAAACTTCTTTGTGTTCTGTGAAATCATCTCACAGAGTTACAGCTTCCCCCTCAAGAAGCCTTTCGCTAAGACAGTACTTGTGGAACTGGCAAAGTGATATTTGGAAGTCCATAGAGGTCTATGGTGAAATAGGAAATATCCTCAGATGAAATCTGGAAAGAAGCTTTCTGAGAAACTGCTTAGTGTTCTGTTAATTCATCTCACAGAGTTACATGTGTATTTCGTGGATCTCTTTGCTAGCCTTATTTCTGTGGAATCTGAGAACAGATATTTCGGATCCCTTTCAGGACTATAGGGTCAAAGGAAATATCCTCCCAAAACAAAGAGAAAGAAGCTTTCTGAGAAACTTCTTTGTGTTCTGTGAAATCATCTCAAAGAGTTACAGCTTTCCCCTCAAGAAGCCTTTCGCTAAGACAGTTCTTGTGGAATTGGCAAAGTGATATTTGTAAGCCCATAGAGGGCTATGGTGAGAAAGGAAATATCCTCAGATGAAATCTGGAAAGAAGCTTTCTGAGAAACTGCTTAGTGTTCTGTTAATTCATCTCACAGAGTTACCTCTTTATTTCATGGATCTCTTTGCTAGCCTTATTTCTGTGGAATCTGAGAACAGATATTTCGGATCCCATTGAAGACTATGGGGCCAAAGGAAATATCCTCTGATAAGAAAGAGAAAGAAGCTTTCTGAGAAACTTCTTTGTGTTCTGTGAAATCATCTCACAGAGTTACAGCTTTCCCCTCAAGAAGTCTTTCGCAAAGACAGTTCTTGTGGAATTGGCAAATTGATATTTGGAAGCCCTTTGAGGGCTATGGTGAAAAAGGAAATTTCCTCAGATGAAATCTGGAAAGAAGCTTTCTGAGAAACTGCTTAGTGTTCTGTTAATTCATCTCACAGAGTTACATGTGTATTTCGTGGATCTCTTTGCTAGTCTTATTTCTGTGGAATCTGAGAACAGATATTTCGGATCCCTTTGAAGACTATAGGGCCAAAGGAACTATCCTCCGATAACAAAGAGAAAGAAGCTTTCTGAGAAACTTCTCTGTGTCCTGTCAAATCATCTCACAGAGTTACAGCTTTCCCCTCAAGAACCCTTTCGCTAAGACAGTTCTTGTGGAATTGGCAAAGTGATATTTGGAAGCCCATAGAGGTCTACGGTGAAAAAGGAAATATCCTCAGATGAAATCTGGAAAGAAGCTTTCTGAGAAACTGCTTAGTGTTCTGTTAATTCATCTCACAGAGTTACATCTGTATTTCGTGGATCTCTTTGCTAGCCTTATTTCTGTGGAATCTGAGAAGAGATATTTCGGATCCCTTTGAAGACTATAGGGCCAAAGGAAATATCCTCCCATAAGAAAGAGAAAGAAGCTTTCTGAGAAACTTCTTTGTGTTCTGTGAAATCATCTCACAGAGTTACAGCTTTCCCCTCAAGAACCCTTTTGCTAAGACAGTTCTTCTGGAATTGGCAAAGTGATATTTGGAAGCCCGTAGAGGGCTATGGTGAAAAGGAAATATCCTATGATGAAATCTGGAAAGAACCTTTCTGAGAAACTGCTTAGTGATCTGTTAATTCAACTCACAGAGTTACATGTGTATTTCGAGGATCTCTTTGCTAGCCTCATTTCTGTGGAATCTGAGAACAGATATTTCGGATCCCCGTGAAGTCTATAGGGCCAAAGGAAATATCCTCCGATAACAAAGAGAAAGAAGCTGTCTGAGAAACTTCTTTGTGTCTGTAAAACCATCTCACAGAGTTATAGCTTTCCCCTCAAGAAGCCTTTCGCTAAGACAGTTCTTGTGGAATTGGCAAAGTGATATTTGGAAGCCCATAGAGGACTATGGTGAAAAAGGAAATTTCCTCTGATGAAATCTGGAAAGCAGCTTTCTGAGAAACTGCTTAGTGTTCTGTTAATTCATCTCACAGAGTTACCTCTGTTTCTCCAGGATCTCTTTCCTAGCCTCATTTCTGTGGAATCTGAGAACAGATATTTCGGATTCCTTTGAAGACTATAGGGCCAAAGGAAATATCCTCCGATAACAAAGAGAAAGAAGCTGTGTGAGAAACTTCTTTGTGTCTGCAAAACCATCTCACAGAGTTACAGCTTTCCCCTCAAGAAGCCTTTTGCTAAGACAGTTCTTGTGGAATTGTCAAAGTGATATTTCCAAGCCCATAGAGGGCTATGGTGAAAAAGGAAATATCGTCAGATGTAATCTGGAAAGAAGCTTTCTGATAAACTGCTTAGTGTTGTGTTAATTCATCTCACCGAGTTACATGTGTATTTCGTGGATCTCTTTGCCAGCCTCATTTCTGTGGAATCTGAGAACAGATATTTCGGATCCCTTTGAAGACTATAGGGCCAAAGGAAATATCCTCCCATAACAAAGAGAAAGAAGCTTTCTGAGAAACTTCTTTGTGTTCTGTGAAATCATCTCACAGAGTTACAGTTTTCCCCTCAAGAAGCCTTTCCCTAAGACAGTTCTTGTGGAAATGGCAAAGTGATATTTGGAAGCCCATAGAGGGGTATGGTGAAAAAGGAAATATCCTCAGATGTAATCTGGAAAGAAGCTTTCTGAAAAACTGCTTACTCTTCTCTTAATTCATCTCACAGAGTTACCTCTGTATTTCGTGGATCTCTTTGCTAGCCTTATTTCTGTGGGATCTGAGAACAGATATTTCGTATCCCTTTGATGACTATAGGGCCAAAGGAAATATCCTCTGATAACAAAGAGAAAGAAGCTGTCTGAGAAACTTCTTTGTGTTCTGTGAAATCATCTCACTGAGTTACAGCTTTCCCCTCAAGAAGCCTTTCCCTAAGACAGTTCCTGTGGAATTGGCAAAGTGATATTTGGAAGCCCTTAGAGGGCTATGGTGAAAAAGGAAATATCCTCAGATGAAATCTGGAAAGAAGCTTTCTGAGAAACTGCTTAGTGTTCTGTTAATTCATCTCACAGGGTTACATGGGTATTTCGTGGATCTCTTTGCTAGCCTTATTTCTGTGGAATCTGAGAACAGATATTTCAGATCGCTTTGAAGACTATAGGGCCAAAGGAAATATCCTCCGATAACAAAGAGAAAGAAGCTGTCTGAGAAACTTCTTTGTGTCTGTAAAACCAGCTCACAGAGTTACAGCTTTCCCCTCAGGAAGCCTTTCGCTAAGACAGTTCTTGTGGAAATGGCAAAGTGATATTTGGAAGCCCATAGAGGGCTATGGTGAAAAAGGAAATATTCTCAGATGAAATCTGGAAGGAAGCTTTCTGATAAACTGCTTAGTGTTCTGTTAATTCATCTCACAGAGTTACATCTGTATTTCGTGGATCTCTTCGCTAGCCTTATTACTGTGGAATCTGAGAACAGATATTTCGGATCCCTTTGAAGACTACAGGGCCAAAGGAAATATCCTCCCATAACAAAGAGAAAGAAGCTTTCTGAGAAACTTCTTTGTGTTCTGTGAAATCATCTCACAGAGTTACAGCTTTCCCCTCAAGAAGCCTTTCGCTAAGACAGTTCTTTTGGAATTGGCAAAGTGATATTTGGAAGCCCATAGCTGGCTGTGGTGAAAAAGGAAATATCCCCAGATGAAATCTAGAAAGAAGCTTTCTGAGAAACGGCTTAGTGTTATGTTAATTCATCTCACAGAGTTACCTCTGTATTTCGTGGATCTCTTTGCTAGCCTTATTTCTGTGGAATCTGAGAACAGATATTTCAGATCCCTTAGAAGACTATAGGGCCAAAGGTAATATCCTCGGATAACAAAGAGAAAGAAGCTTTCTGAGAAAATTCTTTGTGTTCTGTGAAGTCATCTCACAGAGTTACAACTTTCCCCTCAAGAAGCCTTTCGCTAAGACAGTTCTTGTGGAATTGGCAAAGTGATATTTGGAAGCCCATGGAGGGCTATGGTGAAAAAGGAAATATCCTCAGATGAAATCTGGAAAGAAGCTTTCTGAGAACCTGCTTAGTGTTCTGTTAATTCATCTCACAGAGTTCCATGTGTTTTTCGTGGATCTCTTTGCTAGCCTTATTTCTGTGGAATCTGAGAACAGATATTCCGGATCCCTTTGAAGACTATGGGGCCAAAGGAAATATCCCCCGATGACAAAGAGAAAGAAGCTTTCTGAGAAACTTCTTTGTGTTCTGTGAAATCATCTCACAGAGTTACAGCTTTCCCCTCAAGAAGCGTTTCGCTAAGACAGTTCTTGTGGAATTGGCAAAGAAATATTTGGAAGCCCTTAGAGGACTAAGGTGAAAAAGGAAATTTCCTCTGATGAAATCTGGAAAGCAGCTTTCTGAGAAACTGGTTAGTGTTCTGTTAATTCATCTCACAGAGTTACCTCTCTTTCTCCAGGATCTCTTTCCTAGCCTCATTTCTGTGGAATCTGAGAACAGATATTTCGGATCCCTTTGAAGACTATAGGGCCAAAGGAAATATCCTCCGATAACAAAGAGAAATAAGCTGTCTGAGAAACTTCTTTGTGTCTGTAAAACCATCTCACAGAGTTACAGCTTTCCCCTCAAGAAGCCTTTCGGTAAGACAGTTCTTGTGGAATTGGCAAAGTGCTATTTGGAAGCCCATAGAGGGCTGTGGTGAAAAAGGAAATATCTTCAGATGAAATCTGGAAAGAAGCTTTCTTAGAAACTGCTTAGTGTTCTCTTAATTCATCTCACAGAGTTACATGTGTATTTCGTGGATCTCTTTGCTAGCCTTATTTCTGTGGAATCTTAGAACAGATATTCCGGATCCCTTTGAAGAATATAGGGCCAAAGGAAATATCCCCCGATGACAAAGAGAAAGAAGCTTTCTGAGAAACTTCATTGTGTTCTGTGAAATCATCTCACAGAGTTACAGCTTTCCCCTCAAGAAGCCTTTCGCTAAGACAGTTCTTGTGGAATTGGCAAAGTGATATTTGGAAGCCCATAGAGGGCTATGGTGAAAAAGGAAATATCGTAAGATCACATCTGGAAAGAAGCTTTCTGAGAAACTGCTTAGTGTTCTGTTTCTTCATTTCACAGAGTTACATGTATATTTCGTGGATCTCTTTGCTAGCCTCATTTCTGTGGAATCTGAGAACAGATATTTCGGATCCCTTTGAAGACTATAGGGCCAAAGGAAATATCCTCCCATAAGAAAGAGAAAGAAGCTCTCTGAGAAACTTCTTTGTGTTCTGTGAAATCATCTCACAGAGTTACAGCATTACCCTCAAGAAGCCTTTCGCTAAGACAGTTCTTGTGGAATTGGCAAAGTGATATTTGGAAGCCCTTAGAGGGCTATGGTGAAAAAGGAAATTTCCTCTGATGAAATCTGGAAAGCAGCTTTCTGAGAAACTGCTTAGTGTTCTGTTAACATATCTCACAGAGTTACCTCTGTATTTCGTGGATCTCTTTGCTAGCCTTATTTCTGTGGAATCTGAGAACAGATATTTCGGATCCCATTGAAGACTATAGGGCCAAAGGAAATATCCTCCGATAAGAAAGAGAAAGAAGCTTTGTGAGAAACTTCTTTGTGTTCTGTGAAATCATCTCACAGAGTTACAGCTTTCCCCTGAAGAAGCCTTTCGCTAAGACAGTTCTTGTGGAATTGGCAAACTGATATTTGGAAGCCCTTAGAGGGCTATGGTGAAAAAGGAAATTTCCTCAGATGAAATCTGGAAAGAAGCTTTCTGAGAAACTGCTTAGTGTTCTGTTAATTCATCTCACAGAGTTACCTCTGTTTCTCCAGGATCTCTTTCCTAGCCTCATTTCTGTGGAATCTGAGAACAGATATTTCGGATTCCTTTGAAGACTATAGGGCCAAAGAAATTATCCTCCGATAACAAAGAGAAAGAAGCTGTCTGAGAAACTTCTTTGTGTCTGTAAAACCATCTCACAGAGTTACAGCTTTCCCCTCAAGAAGCCTTTGGCTAAGACAGTTCTTGTGGAATTGTCAAAGTGATATTTGCAAGCCCATAGAGGGCTATGGTGAAAAAGGAAATATCGTCAGATGAAATCTGGAAAGAAGCTTTCTGAGAAACTGCTTAGTGTTCTCTTAATTCATCTCACAGAGTTACTTCTGTTTTTCGTGTCACTCTTTCCTAGCCTCATTTCTGTGGAATCTGAGAACAGATATTTCGGATCCCTTTGAAGACTATAGGGCCAAAGGAAATATCCTCCCATAACAAAGAGAAAGAAGCTTTCTGAGAAACTGCTTTGTGTTCTGTGAAATCATCTCACAAAGTTACAGCTTTCCCCTCAGGAAGCCTTTCGCTAAGACAATTCTTGTGGAATTGGCAAACTGATATTTGGAAGTCCATAGTGGTCTATAAGGAAAAAGGAAATATCCTCAGATGAAATCTGGAAAGAATCTTTCTCAGAAACTGCTTAGTGTTCTGTTAATTCATCTCACAGAGTTACATGTGTATTTCGTGGATCTTTTTGGTAGCCTTATTTCTGTGGAATCTGAGAACAGATATTTCGGATCCCTTTGAAGACTATAGGGCCAAAGGAAATACAATGCCAAAACAAAGAGAAAGAAGCTTTCTGAGAAACTTCTTTGTGTTCTGTGAAATCATCTCACAGAGTTACAGCTTCCCCCTCAAGAAGCCTTTCGCTAAGACAGTTCTTGTGGAACTGGCAAAGTGATATTTGGAAGTCCATAGAGGTCTATGGTGAAATAGGAAATATCCTCAGATGAAATCTGGAAAGAAGCTTTCTGAGAAACTGCTTAGTGTTCTGTTAATTCATCTCACAGAGTTACATGTGTATTTCGTGGATCTCTTTGCTAGCCTTATTTCTGTGGAATCTGAGAACAGATATTTCGGATCCCTTTCAGGACTATAGGGTCAAAGGAAATATCCTCCCAAAACAAAGAGAAAGAAGCTTTCTGAGAAACTTCTTTGTGTTCTGTGAAATCATCTCAAAGAGTTACAGCTTTCCCCTCAAGAAGCCTTTCGCTAAGACAGTTCTTGTGGAATTGGCAAAGTGATATTTGTAAGCCCATAGAGGGCTATGGTGAGAAAGGAAATATCCTCAGATGAAATCTGGAAAGAAGCTTTCTGAGAAACTGCTTAGTGTTCTGTTAATTCATCTCACAGAGTTACCTCTTTATTTCATGGATCTCTTTGCTAGCCTTATTTCTGTGGAATCTGAGAACAGATATTTCGGATCCCATTGAAGACTATGGGGCCAAAGGAAATATCCTCTGATAAGAAAGAGAAAGAAGCTTTCTGAGAAACTTCTTTGTGTTCTGTGAAATCATCTCACAGAGTTACAGCTTTCCCCTCAAGAAGTCTTTCGCAAAGACAGTTCTTGTGGAATTGGCAAATTGATATTTGGAAGCCCTTTGAGGGCTATGGTGAAAAAGGAAATTTCCTCAGATGAAATCTGGAAAGAAGCTTTCTGAGAAACTGCTTAGTGTTCTGTTAATTCATCTCACAGAGTTACATGTGTATTTCGTGGATCTCTTTGCTAGTCTTATTTCTGTGGAATCTGAGAACAGATATTTCGGATCCCTTTGAAGATTATAGGGCCAAAGGAACTATCCTCCGATAACAAAGAGAAAGAAGCTTTCTGAGAAACTTCTCTGTGTCCTGTCAAATCATCTCACAGAGTTACAGCTTTCCCCTCAAGAACCCTTTCGCTAAGACAGTTCTTGTGGAATTGGCAAAGTGATATTTGGAAGCCCATAGAGGTCTACGGTGAAAAAGGAAATATCCTCAGATGAAATCTGGAAAGAAGCTTTCTGAGAAACTGCTTAGTGTTCTGTTAATTCATCTCACAGAGTTACATCTGTATTTCCTGGATCTCTTTGCTAGCCTTATTTCTGTGGAATCTGAGAAGAGATATTTCGGATCCCTTTGAAAACTATAGGGCCAAAGGAAATATCCTCCCATAACAAAGAGAAAGAAGCTTTCTGAGAAACTTCTTTGTGTTCTGTGAAATCATCTCACAGAGTTACAGCTTTCCCCTCAAGAAGCCTTTCGCTAAGACAGTTCTTGTGGAATTGGCAAAGTGATATTTGGAAGCCCATAGCTGGCTATGGTGAAAAAGGAAATATCCCCAGATGAAATCTAGAAAGAAGCTTTCTGAGAAACGGCTTAGAGTTCTGTTATTCAGCTCACAGAGTAACCTCTGTATTTCCTGGATCTCTTTCCTAGCCTTATTTCTGTGGAATCTGAGAACAGATATTTCAGATCCCTTAGAAGACTATAGGGCCAAAGGTAATATCCTCCGATAACAAAGAGAAAGAAGCTTTCTGAGAAACTTCTTTGTGTTCTGTGAAGTCATCTCACAGAGTTACAACTTTCCCCTCAAGAAGCCTTTCGCTAAGACATTTCTTGTGGAAATGGCAAAGTGATATTTGAAAGCCCATAGAGGGCTATGGTGAAAAAGGAAATTTCCTCTGATGAAATCTGGAAAGCAGCTTTCTGAGAAACTGCTTAGTGTTCTGTTAATTCATCTCACAGAGTTACCTCTGTTTCTCCAGGATCTCTTTCCTAGCCTCATTTCTGTGGAATCTGAGAACAGATATTTCGGATTCCTTTGAAGACTATAGGGCCAAAGGAAATATCCTCCGATAAGAAAGAGAAAGAAGCTGTCTGAGAAACTTCTTTGTGTCTGTAAAACCATCTCACAGATTTACAGCTTTCCCCTCAAGAAGCCTTTCGCTAAGACAGTTCTTGTGGAATTGTCAAAGTGATATTTGCAAGCCCATAGAGGGCTATGGTGAAAAAGGAAATATAGTCAGATGAAATCTGGAAAGAAGCTTTCTGAGAAACTGCTTAGTGTTCTGTTAATTCATCTCACAGAGTTACCTCTGTTTTTCGTGGATCGTTTTCCTAGCCTCGTTTCTGTGGAATCTGAGAACAGATATTTCGGATCCCTTTGAAGACGATAGGGCCAAAGGAAATATCCTCCCATAACAAAGAGAAAGAAGCTTTCTGAGAAACTTCTTTGTGTTCTGTGAAATCATCTCACAAAGTTACAGCTTTCCCCTCAGTAAGCCTTTCGCTAAGACAATTCTTTTGGAATAGGCAAACTGATATTTGGAATTCCATAGTGGTCTATAAGGAAAAAGGAAATATCCTCAGATGAAATCTGGAAAGAATCTTTCTCAGAAACTGCTTAGTGTTCTGTTAATTCATCTCACAGAGTTACATGTGTATTTCGTGAATCTCTTTGCTAGTCTTATTTCTGTGGAATCTGAGAACAGATATTTCGGATCCCTTTGAAGACTATAGGGCCAAAGGAACTATCCTCCGATAACAAAGAGAAAGAAGCTTTCTGAGAAACTTCTCTGTGTCCTGTGAAATCATCTCACAGAGTTACAGCTTTCCCCTCAAGAACCCTTTCGCTAAGACAGTTCTTGTGGAATTGGCAAAGTGATATTTGGAAGCCCATAGAGGTCTACGATGAAAAAGGAAATATCCTCAGATGAAATCTGGAAAGAAGCTTTCTGAGAAACTGCTTAGTGTTCTGTTAATTCATCTCACAGAGTTACATCTGTATTTCGTGGATCTCTTTGCTAGCCTTATTTCTGTGGAATCTTAGAAGAGATATTTCGGATCCCTTTGAAGACTATAGGGCCAAAGGAAATATCCTCCCATAAGAAAGAGAAAGAATCTTTCTGAGAAACTTCTTTGTGTTCTGTGAAATCATCTCACAGAGTTACAGCTTTCCCCTCAAGAATCCTTTTGCTAAGACAGTTCTTGTGGAATTGGCAAAGTGATATTTGGAAGCCCGTAGAGGGCTATGGTGAAAAGGAAATATGCTATGATGAAATCTGGAAAGAACCTTTCTGAGAAACTGCTTAGTGATCTGTTAATTCAACTCACCGAGTTACATGTGTATTTCGTGGATCTCTTTGCTAGCCTCATTTCTGTGGAATCTGAGAACAGATATTTCGGATCCCTGTGAAGACTATAGGGCCAAAGGAAATATCCTCCGATAACAAAGAGAAAGAAGCTGTCTGAGAAACTTCTTTGTGTCTGTAAAAACATCTCACAGAGTTATAGCTTTCCCCTCAAGAAGCCTTTCGCTAAGACAGTTCTTGTGGAATTGGCAAAGTGATATTTGGAAGCCCATAGACGGCTATGGTGAAAAAGGAAATATCCTCTGATGAAATCTGGAAAGAAGCTGTATGAGAAACTGCTTAGTGTTCTGTTAATTCATCTCTCAGAGTTACATGTGTATTTCGTGGATCTCTTTGCTAGTCTTATTTCTGTGGAATCTGAGAACAGATATTTCGGATCCCATTGAAGAAAATAGGGCCAAAGGAAATATCCTCCGATAACAAAGAGAAAGAAGCTTTCTGACAAAGTTCTTTGTGTTCTGTGAAATCATCTCACAGAGTTACAGCTTTCCTCTCAAGAAGCCTTTCGCAAAGACAGTTCTTGTGGAATTGGCAAAGTGATATTTGGAAGCCCATAGAGGGCTATGGTGAAAAAGGAAATATCCACAGATGAAATCTGGAAATAAGCTTTCTGAGAAACTGCTTAGTGTTCTGTTAATGTATCTCACAGAGTTATATCTGAATTTCGTGGATCTCTTTGCTAGCCTTATCTGTGGAATCTGAGAACAGATATTCCGCGTCCCATTGAAGACTATAGGGCCAAAGGAAATATCCTCTGATGACAAAGAGAAAGAAGCTTTCTGAGAAACTTCTTTGTGTTCTGTGAAATCATCTCACAGAGTTACAGCTTTCCACTGAAGAAGCCTTTCGCTAAGACAGTTCTTGTGGAATTGGCAAAGTGATATTTGGAAGCCCATAGAGGGCTATGGTGAAAAAGGAATTATCTTCAGATGAAATCTGGAAAGAAGCTTTCTGAGAAACTGCTTAGTGTTCTGTTAATTCATCTCACAGACTTACATGTGTATTTCGTGGATCTCTTTGCTAGCCTTACATCTGTGGAATGTGAGAACACATATTTCGGATCCCTTTGAAGACTATAGGGCCAAAGGAAATATCCTATGATTACAAAGAGAAAGAAGCTGTCTTAGAAACTTCTTTGTGTCCGTAAAACCATCTCACAGAGTTACAACTTTCCCCTCAAGAAGCCTTTCGCTAAGACAGTTCTTGTGGAATTGGCAAAGTGAAATTTGGAAGCCCATATACGTCTAGGGTGAAAAGGAAATATCCTCAGATGAAATCTGGAAAGAAGCTTTCTGAGAAACTGCTTAGTGTTCTGTTAATTTATCTCACAGGGTTACATCTGTATTTCGTGGATCTCTTTACTAGCCTTATTTCTGTGGAATCTGAGAAGAGATATTTCGGATCCCATTGAAGACTATACGGCCAAAGGAAATATCCTCCCATAACAAAGAGAAAGAAGCTTTCTGAGAAACTTCTTTGTGTTCTGTGAAATCATCTCACAGAGTTACAGCTTCCCGCTCCAGAAGCCTTTCGCTAAGACAGTTCTTGTGGATTTGGAAAAGTGATATTTGGAAGTCCATAGTGGTCTATGGTGAAAAAGGAAATATCCTCAGATGAAATCTGGAAAGAATCTTTCTGAGAAACTTCTTAGTGTTCTGTTATTTCATCTCACCGAGTTACATGTGTATTTCGTGGATCTCTTTGCTAGCCTTATTTCTGTGGAATCTGAGAACAGATATTTCGGATCCCATTGAAGAATATAGGGGCAAAGGAAATATCCTCAGAAAACAAAGAGAAAGAAGCTGTCTGAGAAACTTCTTTGTGTTCTGTGAAATCATCTAACAGAGTTACAAATTTCCCCTCAAGAAGCCTTTCGCTAAGACAGTTGTTTTGGAATTGGCAAAGTGACATTTGGAAGCCCATAGAGGTCTATGGTGAAAAAGGAAATTTCCTCAGATGAAATCTGGAAAGAATCTTTCTGAGTAACTGCTTAGAGTTCTGTTAATTCGTCTCACAGAGTTACATCTGTATTTCGTGGATCTCTTTGCTAGCCTCATTTCTGTGGAATCTGAGAACAGATATTCCGGATCCCATTGAAGACTATAGGGCCAAAGCAAATATCCTCCGATGACAAAGAGAAAGAAGCTTTCTGAGAAACTTCTTTGTGTTCTGTGAAATCATATGACAGAGTTACAGCTTTCCCCTCAAGAAGCCTTTCGCTAACACAGTTCTTGTGGAATTGGCAAAGTTATATTTGGAAGCCCTTAGAGGGCCATGGTGAAAAAGGAAATATCTTCAGATGAAATCTGGAAAGAAGCTTTCTGAGAAAGTACTTAGTGTTGTGTTAATTCATCTAACAGAGTTACATGTGTATTTCGTGGATCTCTTTGCTAGTCTTATTTCTGTGGAATCTGAGAACAGATATTTCGGATCCCTTTGAAGACTATAGGGCCAAAGGAAATATCCTCCGATAACAAAGAGAAAGAAGCTGTCTGAGAAACTTCTTTGTGTCTGTAAAACGATCTCACAGAGTTACAACTTTCCCCTCAAGAAGCCTTTCGCTAAGACAGTTCTTGTGGAATTGGCAAAGTGATATTTGGAAGCCCTTAGACGGCTATGGTGAAAAAGGAAATATCCTCAGATGAAATCTGGAAAGAAGCTTTCTGAGAAACTGCTTAGTGTTCTGTTAATTCATCTCACAGAGTTACATGTGTATTTCGTGGATCTCTTTGCTAGCCTTATTTCTGTGGAATCTGAGAACAGATATTTCGGATCCCTTTGAAGACTATAGGGCCAAAGGAAATATCCTCCCATAAGAAAGAGAAAGAAGCTTTCTGAGAAACTTCTTTGTGTTCTGTGAAATCATCTCGGAGAGTTACAGCTTTCCCCTCAAGAACCCTTTCGCTAAGACAGTTCTTGTGGAATTGGCAAAGTGATATTTGGAAGTCCTTAGAGGGCTATGGTGAAAAAGGAAATATCCTCAGATGAAATCTGGAAAGAAGCTTTCTGAGAAACTGCTTAGTGTTCTGTTAATTCATCTCACAGAGTTACATATGTATTTCGTGGATCTCTTTGCTAGCCTTATTTCTGTGGAATCTGAGAACAGATATTTCGCATCCCATTGAAGACTATAGGGGCAAAGGAAATATCCTCCCATAACAAACAGAAAGAAGCTTTCTGAGAAACTTCTTTGTGTTCTGTGAAATCATCTCACAGAGTTACAGCTTTCCCCTCAAGAAGCCTTTCGCTAAGACAGTTCTTGTGGAATTGGCAAAGTGATATTTGGAAGCCCATAGAGGGCTATGGTGAAAAAGGAAATATTCTCAGATGAAATCTGGAAAGAAGCTTTCTGATAAACTGCTTAGTGTTCTGTTAATTCATCTCACTGAGTTACATCTGTATTTCGTGGATCTCTTCGCTAGCCTTATTACTGTGGAATCTGAGAACAGATATTTCGGATCCCTTTGAAGACTATAGGGCCAAAGGAAATATCCTCCCATAACAAAGAGAAAGAAGCTTTCTGAGAAACTTCTTTGTGTTCTGTGAAATCATCTCACAGAGTTACAGCATTCAACTCAAGAAGCCTTTCGCTAAGACAGTTCTTGTGGAATTGGCAAAGTGATATTTGGAAGCCCATAGCTGGCTATGGTGCAAAAGGAAATATCCCCAGATGAAATCTAGAAAGAAGCTTTCTGAGAAACGGCTTAGAGTTCTGTTAATTCATCTCACAGAGTTACCTCTGTATTTCGTGGATCTCTTTGCTAGCCTTATTTCTGTGGAATCTGAGAACAGATATTTCAGATCCCTTAGAAGACTATAGGGCCAAAGGTAATATCCTCCGATAACAAAGAGAAAGAAGCTTTCTGAGAAAATTCTTTGTGTTCTGTGAAGTCATCTCACACTTACAACTTTCCCCTCAAGAAGCCTTTCGCTAAGACAGTTCTTGTGGAATTGGCAAAGTGATATTTGGAAGCCCATGGAGGGCTATGGTGAAAAAGGAAATATCCTCAGATGAAATCTGGAAAGAAGCTTTCTGAGAACCTGCTTAGTGTTCTGTTAATTCATCTCACAGAGTTACATGTGTATTTCGTGGATCTCTTTGCTAGCCTTATTTCTGTGGAATCTGAGAACAGATATTCCGGATCCCTTTGAAGACTATGGGGCCAAAGGAAATATCCCCCGATGACAAAGAGAAAGAAGCTTTCTGAGAAACTTCTTTGTGTTCTGTGAAATCATCTCACAGAGTTACAGCTTTCCCCTCAAGAAGCCTTTCGCTAAGACAGTTCTTGTGGAATTGGCAAAGTGATATTTGAAAGCCCATAGAGGGCTATGGTGAAAAAGGAAATTTCCTCTGATGAAATCTGGAAAGCAGCTTTCTGAGAAACTGCTTAGTGTTCTGTTAATTCATCTCACAGAGTTACCTCTGTTTCTCCAGGATCTCTTTCCTAGCCTCATTTCTGTGGAATCTGAGAACAGATATTTCGGATTCCTTTGAAGACTATAGGGCCAAAGGAAATATCCTCCGATAACAAAGAGAAAGAAGCTGTCTGAGAAACTTCTTTGTGTCTGTAAAACCATCTCACAGAGTTACAGCTTTCCCCTCAAGAAGCCTTTCGCTAAGACAGTTCTTGTGGAATTGTCAAAGTGATATTTGCAAGCCCATAGAGGGCTATGGTGAAAAAGGAAATATAGTCAGATGAAATCTGGAAAGAAGCTTTCTGAGAAACTGCTTAGTGTTCTGTTAATTCATCTCACAGAGTTACCTCTGTTTTTCGTGGATCGTTTTCCTAGCCTCATTTCTGTGTAATCTGAGAACAGATATTTCGGATCCCTTTGAAGACTATAGGGCCAAAGGAAATATCCTCCCATAACAGAGAAAGAAGCTTTCTGAGAAACTTCTTTGTGTTCTGTGAAATCATCTCAGAAAGTTACAGCTTTCCCCTCAGGAAGCCTTTCGCTAAGACAATTCTTTTGGAATTGGCAAACTGATATTTGGAAGTCCATAGTGGTCTATAAGGAAAAAGGAAATATCCTCAGATGAAATCTGGAAAGAATCTTTCTCAGAATCTGCTTAGTGTTCTGTTAATTCATCTCACAGAGTTACATGTGTATTTCGTGGATCTCTTTGCTAGTCTTATTTCTGTGGAATCTGAGAACAGATATTTCGGATCCCTTTGAAGACTATAGGGCCAAAGGAACTATCCTGCGATAACAAAGAGAAAGAAGCTTTCTGAGAAACTTCTCTGTGTCCTGTGAAATCATCTCACAGAGTTACAGCTTTCCCCTCAAGAAGCCTTTCGCTAAGACAGTTCTTGTGGAATTGGCAAAGTGATATTTGGAAGCCCATAGAGGTCTACGGTGAAAAAGGAAATATCCTCAGATGAAATCTGGAAGGAAGCTTTCTGAGAAACTGCTTAGTGTTCTGTTAATTCATCTCACAGAGTTACATCTGTATTTCGTGGATCTCTTTGCTAGCCTTATTTCTGTGGAATCTGAGAAGAGATATTTCGGATCCCTTTGAAGACTATAGTGCCAAAGGAAATATCCTCCCATAAGAAAGAGAAAGAAGCTTTCTGAGAAACTTCTTTGTGTTCTGTGAAATAATCTCACAGAGTTACAGCTTTCCCCTCAAGAACCCTTTTGCTAAGACAGTTCTTGTGGAATTGGCAAAGTGATATTTGGAAGCCCGTAGAGGTCTATGGTGAAAAGGAAATATCCTATGATGAAATCTGGAAAGAACCTTTCTGAGAAACTGCTTAGTGATCTGTTAATTCAACTCACAGAGTTACATGTGTATTTTGTGGATCTCTTTGCTAGCCTCATTTCTGTGGAATCTGAGAACAGATATTTCGGATCCCTGTGAAGACTATAGGGCCAAAGGAAATATCCTCCGATAACAAAGAGAAAGAAGCTGTCTGAGAAACTTCTTTGTGTCTGTAAAACCATCTCACAGAGTTATAGCTTTCCCCTCAAGAAGCCTTTCGTTAAGACAGTTCTTGTGGAATTGGCAAAGTGATATTTGGAAGCCCATAGACGGCTATGGTGAAAAAGGAAATATCCTCTGATGAAATCTGGAAAGAAGCTTTGTGAGAAACTGCTTAGTGTTCTGTTAATTTATCTCACAGAGTTACATGTGTATTTCGTGGATCTCTTTGCTAGTCTTATTTCTGTGGAATCTGAGAACAGATATTTCGGATCCCGTTGAAGAAAATAGGGCCAAAGGAAATATCCTCCGATAACAAAGAGAAAGAAGCTTTCTGACAAAGTTCTTTGTGTTCTGTGAAATCATCTCACAGAGTTACAGCTTTCCTCTCAAGAAGCCTTTCGCAAAGACAGTTCTTGTGGAATTGGCAAAGTGATATTTGGAAGCCCATAGAGGGCTATGGTGAAAAAGGAGTTATCTTCAGATGAAATCTGGAAAGAAGCTTTCTGAGAAACTGCTTAGTGTTCTGTTAATTCATCTCACAGAGTTACCTCTGTATTTCGTGGATCTCTTTGCTAGCCTTACCTCTGTGGAATGTGAGAACACATATTTCGGATCCCTTTGAAGACTATAGGGCCAAAGGAAATATCCTATGATTACAAAGAGAAAGAAGCTGTCTGAGAAACTTCTTTGTGTTCTGTGAAATCATCACACAGAGTTACAAATTTCCCCTCAAGAAGCCTTTCGCTAAGACAGTTGTTTTGGAATTGGCAAAGTGACATTTGGAAGCCCATAGAGGTCTATGGTGAAAAAGGAAATTTCCTCAGATGAAATCTGGAAAGAATCTTTCTGAGTAACTGCTTAGTGTTCTGTTAATTCGTCTCACAGAGTTACATCTGTATTTCGTGGATCTCTTTGCTAGCCTCATTTCTGTGGAATCTGAGAACAGATATTCCGGATCCCATTGAAGACTATAGGGCCAAAGCAAATATCCTCCGATGACAAAGAGAAAGAAGCTTTCTGAGAAACTTCTTTGTGTTCTGTGAAATCATATGACAGAGTTACAGCTTTCCCCTCAAGAAGCCTTTCGCTAACACAGTTCTTGTGGAATTGGCAAAGTTATATTTGGAAGCCCTTAGAGGGCCATGGTGAAAAAGGAAATATCTTCAGATGAAATCTGGAAAGAAGCTTTCTGAGAAAGTACTTAGTGTTGTGTTAATTCATCTCACAGAGTTACATGTGTATTTCGTGGATCTCTTTGCTAGTCTTATTTCTGTGGAATCTGAGAACAGATATTTCGGATCCCTTTGAAGACTATATGGCCAAAGGAAATATCCTCCGATAACAAAGAGAAAGAAGCTGTCTGAGAAACTTCTTTGTGTCTGTAAAACGATCTCACAGAGTTACAACTTTCCCCTCAAGAAGCCTTTCGCTAAGACAGTTCTTGTGGAATTGGCAAAGTGATATTTGGAAGCCCTTATACGGCTATGGTGAAAAAGGAAATATCCTCAGATGAAATCTGGAAAGAAGCTTTCTGAGAAACTGCTTAGTGTTCTGTTAATTCATCTCACAGAGTTACATGTGTATTTCGTGGATCTCTTTGCTAGCCTTATTTCTGTGGAATCTGAGAACAGATATTTCGGATCCCTTTGAAGACTATAGGGCCAAAGGAAATATCCTCCCATAAGAAAGAGAAAGAAGCTTTCTGAGAAACTTCTTTGTGTTCTGTGAAATCATCTCGGAGAGTTACAGCTTTCCCCTCAAGAACCCTTTCGCTAAGACAGTTCTTGTGGAATTGGCAAAGTGATATTTGGAAGTCCTTAGAGGGCTATGGTGAAAAAGGAAATATCCTCAGATTAAATCTGGAAAGAAGCTTTCTGAGAAACTGCTTAGTGTTCTGTTAATTCATCTCACAGAGTTACATATGTATTTCGTGGATCTCTTTGCTAGCCTTATTTCTGTGGAATCTGAGAACAGATATTTCGCATCCCATTGAAGACTATACGGCCAAAGGAAATATCCTCCGATAACAAAGAGAAAGAAGCTTTCTGAGAAACTTCTTTGTGTTCTGTGAAATCATCTCACAGAGTTACAGCTTCCCCCTCAAGAAGCCTTTCGCTAAGACAGTTCTTGTGGAATTGGCAAAGTGATATTTGGAAGCCCATAGAGGGCTACGGTGAAAAAGGAAATATCGTCAGATGAAATCTGGAAAGAAGCTTTCTGAGAAACTGCTTAGTGTTCTGTTAATTCATCTCACAGAGTTACATGTGTATTTCGTGGATCTCTTTGCTAGCCTCATTTCTGTAGAATCTGAGAACAGATATTTCGGATCCCTTTGAAGACTATATGGCCAAAGGAAATATCCTCCCATAACAAACAGAAAGAAGCTTTCTGAGAAACTTCTTTGTGTTCTGTGAAATCATCTCACAGAGTTACAGCTTTCCCCTCAAGAAGCCTTTCGCTAAGTCAGTTCTTGTGGAATTGGCAAAGTGATATTTGGAAGCCCATAGAGGGCTATGGTGAAAAAGGAAATATTCTCAGATGAAATCTGGAAAGAAGCTTTCTGATAAACTGCTTAGTGTTCTGTTAATTCATCTCACTGAGTTACATCTGTATTTCGTGGATCTCTTCGCTAGCCTTATTACTGTGGAATCTGAGAACAGATATTTCGGATCCCTTTGAAGACTATAGGGCCAAAGGAAATATCCTCCCATAACAAAGAGAAAGAAGCTTTCTGAGAAACTTCTTTGTGTTCTGTGAAATCATCTCACAGAGTT
Source organism: Macaca fascicularis (assembly GCF_037993035.2). Taxonomy (NCBI): domain Eukaryota; kingdom Metazoa; phylum Chordata; class Mammalia; order Primates; family Cercopithecidae; genus Macaca; species Macaca fascicularis. The sequence goes on along the minus strand of NC_088383.1, from coordinate 47,843,654 downwards.
ACAGCATTCAACTCAAGAAGCCTTTCGCTAAGACAGTTCTTGTGGAATTGGCAAAGTGATATTTGGAAGCCCATAGCTGGCTATGGTGAAAAAGGAAATATCCCCAGATGAAATCTAGAAAGAAGCTTTCTGAGAAACGGCTTAGAGTTCTGTTAATTCATCTCACAGAGTTACCTCTGTATTTCGTGGATCTCTTTGCTAGCCTTATTTCTGTGGAATCTGAGAACAGATATTTCGCATCCCATTGAAGACTATACGGCCAAAGGAAATATCCTCCGATAACAAAGAGAAAGAAGCTTTTTGAGAAACTTCTTTATGTTCTGTGAAATCATCTCACAGAGTTGCAGCTTTCCCATCAAGAAGCCTTTCGCTAAGACAGTTCTAGTGGAATTGGAATAGTGATATTTGGAAGTCCATAGAGGGCTATGGTGAAAAAGGAAATATCCTCAGATGAAATCTGGAAAGAATCTTTCTGAGAAACTGCTTAGTGTTGTGTTAATTAATCTCACAGAGTTACATGTGTATTTCGTGGATCTCTTTGCTAGCCTTATTTCTGTGGAATCTGAGAACAGATATTTCGGATCCCTTTGAAGACTATAGGGCCAAAGAAATATCCTCCCATAAGAAAGAGAAAGAAGCTTTCTGAGAAACTTCTTTTTGTTCTGTGAAATTATCTCACAGAGTTACAGTTTTCCCCTCAAGAACCCTTTCGCTAAGACAGTTCTTGTGGAAATGGCAAAGTGATATTTGGAAGCCCTTAGAGGTCTATGGTGAAAAAGGAAATATCGTCAGATGAAATCTGGAAAGAAGCTTTCTGAGAAACTGCTTAGTGTTCTGTGAATTCATCTCACAGAGTTACTTATGTATATCGTGGATCCCTTTGCTAGCCTCATTTCTGTGGAATCTGAGAACAGATATTTCGGATCCTTTTGAAGACTATAGGGCAAATGGAAATATCCTCCCATAACAAAGAGAAAGAAGCTGTGTGAGAAACTTCTTTGTGTTCTGTGAAATCATCTCACAGAGTTACAACTTTCCCCTGAAGAAGCCTTTCGCTAAGACAGTTCTTGTGGAATTGGCAAAGTGACATTTGGAAGCCCATAGAGGGCTATGGTGAAAAAGGAAATTTCCTCAGTTGAAATCTGGAAGGAAGCCTTCGGGAAACTGCTTAGTGTTCTGTTAATTCGTCTCACAGAGTTACATCTGTATTTCGTGAATCTCTTTGCTAGCCTTATCTTTGGAATCTGAGAACAGATGTTCCGGGTCCCATTGAAGACTATAGGGGCAAAGGAAATATCCTCCGATGACAAAGAGAAAGAAGCTTTCTGAGAAACCTCTTTGTGTTCTGTGAAATCATCTCACAGAGTTACAGCTTTCCCCTCAAGAAGCCTTTCGCTAAGACAGCTCTTGTGCAATTGGCAAAGTTATATTTGGAAGCCCATAGAGGGCTATGGTGAAAAAGGAAATATCCTCCGATGAAATCTGGAAAGAAGCTTTCTGAGAAACAGCTTAGTGTTCTGTTAATTCATCTCACAGAGTTACATATGTATTTCGTGGATCTCTTTGCTAGCCTCATTTCTGTGGAATCTGAGAAGAGATATTTCGGATCCCTTTGAAGACTATAGGGCCAAAGGAAATATCCTCCCATAAGAAAGATAAAGAAGCTTTCTGATAAACTTCTTTGTGTTCTGTGAAATCATCTCACAGAGTTACAGCTTTCACCTCAAGAACCCTTTCGCTAAGACAGTTCTTGTGGAATTGGCAAAGTGATATTTGGAAGCCCTTAGAGGGCTATGGTGAAAAAGGAAATATCCTCAGATGAAATCTGGAAAGAAGCTTTCTGAGAAACTGCTTAGTGTTCTGTTAATTTATCTCACAGGGTTACATCTGTATTTCGTGGATCTCTTTACTAGCCTTATTTCTGTGGAATCTGAGAACAGATATTTCGGATCCCTTTGAAGACTATAGGGCCAAAGAAATATCCTCCCATAAGAAAGAGAAAGAAGCTTTCTGAGAAACTTCTTTGTGTTCTGTGAAAGCATCTGACAGAGTTACAGCTTTCTCCTCAAGAAGCCTTTCGCTAACACAGTTCTTGTGGAATTGCAAAGTTATATTTGGAAGCCCTTAGAGGGCCATGGTGAAAAAGGAAATATCTTCAGATGAAATCTGGAAAGAAGCTTTCTGAGAAAGTACTTAGTGTTGTGTTAATTCATCTCACAGAGTTACATGTGTATTTCGTGGATCTCTTTGCTAGTCTTATTTCTGTGGAATCTGAGAACAGATATTTCGGATCCCTTTGAAGACTATAGGGCCAAAGGAAATATCCTCCGATAACAAAGAGAAAGAAGCTGTCTGAGAAACTTCTTTGTGTCTGTAAAACGATCTCACAGAGTTACAACTTTCCCCTCAAGAAGCCTTTCGATAAGACAGTTCTTGTGGAATTGGCAAAGTGATATTTGGAAGCCCTTAGACGGCTATGGTGAAAAAGGAAATATCCTCAGATGAAATCTGGAAAGCAGCTTTCTGAGAAACTGCTTAGTGTTCTGTTAATTCATCTCACAGAGTTACATGTGTATTTCGTGGATCTCTTTGCTAGCCTTATTTCTGTGGAATCTGAGAACAGATATTTCGGATCCCTTTGAAGACTATAGGGCCAAAGGAAATATCCTCCCATAAGAAAGAGAAAGAACCTTTCTGAGAAACTTCTTTGTGTTCTGTGAAATCATCTTACAGAGTTACAGCTTTCCCTACAAGAACCCTTTCGCTAAGACAGTTCTTGTGGAATTGGCAAAGTGATATTTGAAGTCCTTAGAGGGCTATGGTGAAAAAGGAAATATCCTCAGATGAAATCTGGAAAGAAGCTTTCTGAGAAACTGCTTAGTGTTCTGTTAATTCATCTCACAGAGTTACATATGTATTTCGTGGATCTCTTTGCTAGCCTTATTTCTGTGGAATCTGAGAACAGATATTTCGCATCCCATTGAAGACTATACGGCCAAAGGAAATATCCTCCGATAACAAAGAGAAAGAAGCTTTCTGAGAAACTTCTTTATGTTCTGTGAAATCATCTCACAGAGTTACAGCTTTCCCCTCAAGAAGCCTTTCGCTAAGACAGTTCTAGTGGAATTGGAATAGTGATATTTGGAAGTCCATAGAGGGCTATGGTGAAAAAGGAAATATCCTCAGATGAAATCTGGAAAGAATCTTTCTGAGAAACTGCTTAGTGCTCTGTTAATTAATCTCACAGAGTTACATGTGTATTTCGTGGATCTCTTTGCTAGCCTTATTTCTGTGGAATCTGAGTAGAGATATTTCGGATCCCTTTGAAGACTATAGGGCCAAAGAAATATCCTCCCAAAAGAAAGAGAAAGAAGCTTTCTGAGAAACTTCTTTTTGTTCTGTGAAATCATCTCACAGAGTTACAGTTTTCCCCTCAAGAACCCTTTCGCTAAGACAGTTCTTGTGGAAATGGCAAAGTGATATTTGGAAGCCCTTAGAGGTCTATGGTGAAAAAGGAAATATCGTCAGATGAAATCTGGAAAGAAGCTTTCTGAGAAACTGCTTAGTGTTCTGTTAATTCATCTCACAGAGTTACATATGTATATCGTGGATCCCTTTGCTAGCCTCATTTCTGTGGAATCTGAGAACAGATATTTCGGATCCTTTTGAAGACTATAGGGCAAATGGAAATATCCTCCCATAACAAAGAGAAAGAAGCTGTCTGAGAAACTTCTTTGTGTTCTGTGAAATCATCTCACAGAGTTACAACTTTCCCCTCAAGAAGCCTTTCGCTAAGACAGTTCTTGTGGAATTGGCAAAGTGACATTTGGAAGCCCATAGAGGGCTATGGTGAAAAAGGAAATTTCCTCAGATGAAATCTGGAAAGAAGCTTTCTGAGAAACTGCTTAGTGTTCAGTTAATTCATCTCACAGAGTTACTTGTGTATTTCGTGGATCTCTTTACTAGCCTTATTTCTGTGGAATCTGAGAACAGATATTTCGGATCCCATTGAAGACTATACGGCCAAAGGAAATATCCTCCCATAACAAAGAGAAAGAAGCTTTCTGAGAAACTCCTTTGTGTTCTGTGAAATCATCTCACAGAGTTACAGCTTTACCCTCAAGAAGCCTTTCGCTAAGACAGTTCTTGTGGAATTGGAAAAGTGATATTTGGAAGTCCATACAGGTCTATGGTGAAAAATGAAATATCCTCAGATGAAATCTGGAAAGAATCTTTCTGAGAAACTTCTTAGTGTTCTGTTAATTCATCTCACAGAGTTACATGTGTGTTTCGTGGATCTCTTTGCTAGCCTCATTTCTGTGGAATCTGAGAACAAATATTTCGGATCCCTTTGAAGACTACAGGGCCAAAGGAAATATCCTCCCATAACACAGAGAAGGAAGCTTTCTGAGAAACTTCTTTGTGTTCTGTGAAATCATCTCACAGAGTTACAGCTTTGCCCTCAAGAAGCCTTTCGCTAAGACAGTTCTTGTGGAATTGGCAAAGTGATATTTGGAAGCCAATAGCTGGCTATGGTGAAAAAGGAAATATCCTTAGAAGAAATCTGGAAAGAAGCTTTCTGAGAAACTGCTTAGTGTTCTGTTATTTCATCTCACAGAGTTACCTCTGTATTTCGTGGATCTCTTTGCTAGCCTCATTTCTGTGGAATCTGAGTACAGATATTTCGGATCCCTTTGAAGACTATAGGGCCAAAGGAAATATCCTGCCAAAACAAAGAGAAAGAAGCTTTCTGAGAAACTTCTTTGTGTTCTGTGAAATCATCTCACAGAGTTACAGCTTTCCCCTCAAGAAGCCTTTCGCTAAGACAGTTCTTCTGGAATTGGCAAAGTGATATTTGGAAGCCCATATAGGGCTATGGAGAAAAAGGAAATATCCTCCGATGAAATCTGGAAAGAAGCTTTCTGAGAAAGTGCGCAGTGTTTTGTTAATTCATCTCACAGAGTTACCTCTGTATTTCGTGGATCTCTTTGCTAGCCTCATTTCTGTAGAATCTGAGAACAGATATTTCGGATCCCTTTGAAGACTATAGGGCCAAAGTAAATATCATCCCATAACAAACAGAAAGAAGCTTTCTGAGAAACTTCTTTGTGTTCTGTGAAATCATCTCACAGAGTTACAGCTTTCCCCTCAAGAAGCCTTTCGCTAAAACAGTTCTTGTGCAATTGGCAAAGTGATATTTGGAAGCCCTTAGAGGGCTATGGTGAAAAAGGAAATTTCCTCTGATGAAATCTGGAAAGCAGCTTTCTGAGAAACTGCTTAGTGTTCTGTTAATTCATCTCACAGAGTTAACTCTGTTTCTCCAGGATCTCTTTCCTAGCCTCATTTCTGTGGAATCTGAGAACAGATATTCCGGATTCCTTTGAAGACTATAGGGCCAAAGGGAATATCCTCCGATAACAAAGAGGAAGAAGCTGTCTGAGAAACTTCTTTGTGTCTGTAAAACCATCTCACAGATTTACAGCTTTCCCCTCAAGAAGCCTTTCGCTAAGACAGTTCTTGTGGAATTGTCAAAGTGATATTTGCAAGCCCATAGTGGGCTATGGTGAAAAAGGATATATCGTCAGATGAAATCTGGAAAGAAGCTTTCTGTGAAACTGCTTAGTGTTCTGTTAATTCATCTCACAGAGTGACCTCTGATTTTCGTGGATCTCTTTCCTAGCCTTATTTCTGTGGAATCTGAGAACAGATATTTCGGATCCCATTGAACACTATAGGGCCAAAGGAAATATCCTCCGATAACAAAGAGAAAGAAGCTTTCTGAGAAACTTCTTTGTGTTCTGTGAAATCATCTCACAGAGTTACAGCTTTCCCCTCAAGAAGCCTTTCGTTTAGACAGTTCTTGTGGAATTGGCAAAGTGATATTTGGAAGCCCATAGAGGGCTATGGTGAAAAAGGAAATATTCTCAGATGAAATCTGGAAAGAAGCTTTCTGATAAACTGCTTAGTGTTCTGTTAATTCATGTCACAGAGTTACATCTGTATTTCGTGGATCTCTTCGCTAGCCTTATTACTGTGGAATCTGAGAACAGATATTTCGGATCCCTTTGAAGACTATAGGGCCAAAGGAAATATCCTCCCATAACAAAGACAAAGAAGCTTTCTGAGAAACTTCTTTGTGTTCTGTGAAATCATCTCACAGAGTTACAGCTTTCCCCTCAAGAAGCCTTTCGCTAAGACAGTTCTTTTGGAATTGGCAAAGTGATATTTGGAAGCCCTTAGAGGGCTATGGTGAAAAAGGAAATTTCCTCTGATGAAATCTGGAAACCAGCTTTCTGAGAAACTGCTTAGTGTTCCGTTAACATATCTCACAGAGTTATATGTGTTTTTCGTGGATCTCTTTGCTATCCTTATTTCTGTGGAATCTGAGAACAGATATTTCGGATCCCTTTGAAGACTATAGGGCCAAAGGAAATATCCTCCCATAACAAAGAGAAAGAAGCTTTCTGAGAAACTTCTTTGTGTTCTGTGAAATCATCTCACAGAGTTACAGCTTCCCCCTCAAGAAGCCTTTCGCTAAGACAGTTCTTGTGGAATTGGCAAAGTGATATTTGGAAGCCCATAGAGGGCTACGGTGAAAAAGGAAATATCGTCAGATGAAATCTGGAAAGAAGCTTTCTGAGAAACTGCTTAGTGTTCTGTTAATTCATCTCACAGAGTTACATGTGTATTTCGTGGATCTCTTTGCTAGCCTCATTTCTGTAGAATCTGAGAACAGATATTTCGGATCCCTTTGAAGACTATAGGGCCAAAGGAAATATCCTCCCATAACAAACAGAAAGAAGCTTTCTGATAAACTTCTTTGTGTTCTGTGAAATCATCTCACAGAGTTACAGCTTTCCCCTCAAGAAGCCTTTCGCTAAGTCAGTTCTTGTGGAATTGGCAAAGTGATATTTGGAAGCCCATAGAGGGCTATGGTGAAAAAGGAAATATTCTCAGATGAAATCTGGAAAGAAGCTTTCTGATAAACTGCTTAGTGTTCTGTTAATTCATCTCACAGAGTTACATCTGTATTTCGTGGATCTCTTCGCTCGCCTTATTACTGTGGAATCTGAGAACAGATATTTCGGATCCCTCGGAAGACTATAGGGCCAAAGGAAATATCCTTTGATAACAAAGAGAAAGAAGCTTTCTGAGAAACTTCTTTGTGTTCTGTGAAATCATCTCACAGAGTTACAGCTTTCCCCTCAAGAAGCCTTTCGCTAAGACAGTTCTTGTGGAATTGGCAAAGTGATATTTGGAAGCCCATAGCTGGCTATGGTGAAAAAGGAAATATCCCCAGAGGAAATCTAGAAAGAAGCTTTCTGAGAAACGGCTTAGAGTTCTGTTAATTCATCTCACAGAGTTACCTCTGTATTTCGTGGATCTCTTTGCTAGCCTTATTTCTGTGAAATCTGAGAACAGATATTTCAGATCCCTTAGAAGACTATAGGGCCAAAGGTAATATCCTCCGATAACAAAGAGAAAGAAGCTTTCTGAGAAACTTCTTTGTGTTCTGTGAAGTCATCTCACAGAGTTACAACTTTCCCCTCAAGAAGCCTTTCGCTAAGACAGTTCTTGTGGATTTGGAAAAGTGATATTTGGAAGTCCATAGAGGTCTGTGGTGAAAAAGGAAATATCCTCAGATGAAATCTGGAAAGAATCTTTCTGAGAAACTTCTTAGTGTTCTGTTATTTCATCTCACAGAGTTACATGTGTATTTCGTGGATCTCTTTGCTAGCCTTATTTCTGTGGAATCTGAGAACAGATATTTAGGATCCCATTGAAGAATATAGGGGCAAAGGAAATATCCTCAGAAAACAAAGAGAAAGAAGCTGTCTGAGAAACTTCTTTGTGTTCTGTGAAATCATCTCACAGAGTTACAAATTTCCCCTCAAGAAGCCTTTCGCTAAGACAGTTCTTGTGGAATTGGCAAAGTGACATTTGGAAGCCCATAGAGGTCTATAGTCAAAAAGGAAATTTCCTCAGATGAAATCTGGAAAGAATCTTTCTGAGAAACTGCTTAGTGTTCTGTTAATTCGTCTCACAGAGTTACATCTGTATTTCGTGGATCTCTTTGCTAGCCTCATTTCTGTGGAATCTGAGAACAGATATACCGGATCCCATTGAAGACTATAGGGCCAAAGCAAATATCCTCCGATGACAAAGAGAAAGAAGCTTTCTGAGAAACTTCTTTGTGTTCTGTGAAATCATCTGACAGAGTTACAGCTTTCCCCTCAAGAAGCCTTTCGCTAACACAGTTCTTGTGGAATTGGCAAAGTTATATTTGGAAGCCCTTAGAGGGCCATGGTGAAAAAGGAAATATCTTCAGATGAAATCTGGAAAGAAGCTTTCTGAGAAAGTACTTAGTGTTGTGTTAATTCATCTCACAGAGTTACATGTGTATTTCGTGGATCTCTTTGCTAGTCTTATTTCTGTGGAATCTGAGAACAGATATTTCGGATCCCTTTGAAGACTATAGGGCCAAAGGAAATATCCTCCGATAACAAAGAGAAAGAAGCTGTCTGAGAAACTTCTTTGTGTCTGTAAAACGATCTCACAGAGTTACAACTTTCCCCTCAAGAAACCTTTCGGTAAGACAGTTCTTGTGGAATTGGCAAAGTGATATTTGGAAGCCCTTAGACGGCTATGGTGAAAAAGGAAATATCCTCAGATGAAATCTGGAAAGAAGCTTTCTGAGAAACTGCTTAGTGTTCTGTTAATTCATCTCACAGAGTTACATGTGTATTTCGTGGATCTCTTTGCTAGCCTTATTTCTGTGGAATCTGAGAACAGATATTTCGGATCCCTTTGAAGACTATAGGGCCAAAGGAAATATCCTCCCATAAGAAAGAGAAAGAAGCTTTCTGAGAAACTTCTTTGTGTTCTGTGAAATCATCTCGGAGAGTTACAGCTTTCCCCTCAAGAACCCTTTCGCTAAGACAGTTCTTGTGGAATTGGCAAAGTGATATTTGGAAGTCCTTAGAGGGCTATGGTGAAAAAGGAAATATCCTCAGATGAAATCTGGAAAGAAGCTTTCTGAGAAACTGCTTAGTGTTCTGTTAATTCATCTCACAGAGTTACATATGTATATCGTGGATCCCTTTGCTAGCCTCATTTCTGTGGAATCTGAGAACAGATATTTCGGATCCTTTTGAAGACTATAGGGCAAATGGAAATATCCTCCCATAACAAAGAGAAAGAAGCTGTCTGAGAAACTTCTTTGTGTTCTGTGAAATCATCTCACAGAGTTACAACTTTCCCCTCAAGAAGCCTTTCGCTAAGACAGTTCTTGTGGAATTGGCAAAGTGACATTTGGAAGCCCATAGAGGGCTATGGTGAAAAAGGAAATTTCCTCAGATGAAATCTGGAAAGAAGCTTTCTGAGAAACTGCTTAGTGTTCTGTTAATTTGTCTAACAGAGTTACATCTGTATTTCGTGGATCTCTTTGCTAGCCTTATATTTGGAATCTGAGAACAGATGTTCCGGGTCCCATTGAAGACTATAGGGCCAAAGGAAATATCCTCCGATGACAAAGAGAAAGAAGCTTTCTGAGAAACCTCTTTGTGTTCTGTGAAATCATCTCACAGAGTTACAGCTTTCCCCTCAAGAAGCCTTTCGCTAAGACAGTTCTTGTGCAATTGGCAAAGTTATATTTGGAAGCCCATAGAGGGCTATGGTGAAAAAGGAAATATCCTCAGATGAAATCTGGAAAGAAGCTTTCTGAGAAACAGCTTAGTGTTCTGTTAATTCATCTCACAGAGTTACATGTGTATTTCGTGGATCTCTTTGCTAGTCTTATTTCTGTGGAATATGAGAACAGATATTTCGGATCCCTTTGAAGACTATAGGGCCAAAGGAAATATCCTCCGATAACAAAGAGAAAGAAGCTGTCTGAGAAACTTCTTTGTGTCTGTAAAACGATCTCACAGAGTTACAACTTTCCCCTCAAGAAGCCTTTCGATAAGACAGTTCTTGTGGAATTGGCAAAGTGATATTTGGAAGCCCTTAGACGGCTATGGTGAAAAAGAAAATATCCTCAGATGAAATCTGGAAAGAAGCTTTCTGAGAAACTGCTTAGTGTTCTGTTAATTCATCTCGCAGAGTTACATGTGTATTTCGTGGATCTCTTTGCTAGCCTTATTTCTGTGGAATCTGAGAACAGATATTTCGGATCCCTTTGAAGACTATAGGGCCAAAGGAAATATCCTCCGATAACAAAGAGAAAGAACCTTTCTGAGAAACTTCTTTGTGTTCTGTGAAATCATCTTACAGAGTTACAGCTTTCCCCTCAAGAACCCTTTCGCTAAGACAGTTCTTGTGGAATATGCAAAGTGATATTTGGAAGTCCTTAGAGGGCTATGGTGAAAAAGGAAATATCCTCAGATGAAATCTGGAAAGAAGCTTTCTGAGAAACTCCTTAGTGTTCTGTTAATTCATCTCACAGAGTTACATATGTATTTCGTGGATCTCTTTGCTAGCCTTATTTCTGTGGAATCTGAGAACAGATATTTCGCATCCCATTGAAGACTATACGGCCATAGGAAATATCCTCCGATAACAAAGAGAAAGAAGCTTTCTGAGAAACTTCTTTATGTTCTGTGAAATCATCTCACAGAGTTACAGCTTTCCCCTCAAGAAGCCTTTCGCTAAGACAGTTCTAGTGGAATTGGAATAGTGATATTTGGAAGTCCATAGAGGGCTATGGTGAAAAAGGAAATTTCCTCAGATGAAATCTGGAAAGAAACTTTCTGAGAAACTGCTTAGTGTTCTGTTAATTCGTATCACAGAGTTACATCTGTATTTCGTGGATCTCTTTGCTAGCCTTATCTGTGGAATCTGAGAACAGATGTTCCGTGTCCCATTGAAGACTACAGGGCCAAAGGAAATATCCTCCGATGACAAAGAGAAAGAAGCTTTCTGAGAAACTTCTTTGTGTTCTGTGAAATCATCTCACAGAGTTACAGCTTTCCCCTCAAGAAGCCTTTCGCTAAGACAGTTCTTCTGGAATTGGCAAAGTTATATTTGGAAGCCCATAGAGGGCTATGGTGAAAAAGGAAATATCCTCAGATGAAATCTGGAAAGAAGCTTTCTGAGAAACTGCTTAGTGTTCTGTTAATTCATCTCACAGAATTGCATATGTATTTCGTGGATCTCTTTGCTAGCCTCATTTCTGTGGAATCTGAGAAGAGATATTTCGGACCCCTTTGAAGACTATAGGGCCAAAGGAAATATCCTCCCATAACAAAGAGAAAGAAGCTTTCTGAGAAACTTCTTTGTGTTCTGTGAAATCATCTCACAGAGTTACAGCTTTCCCCTCAGGAAGCCTTTCGCTAAGACAGTTCTTGTGGAATTGTCAAAGTGATATTTGGAAGCCCATAGTGGGCTATAGTCAAAAAGGAAATATCCTCAGATGAAATCTGGAAAGAAGGTTTCTGAGAAACTGCTGAGTGTTCTGTTAATTTATCTCTCAGGGTTACATCTGTATTTCGTGGATCTCTTTACTAGCCTTATTTCTGTGGAATCTGAGAACAGATATTTCGGATCCCATTGAAGACTATACGGCCAAAGGAAATATCCTCCCATAACAAAGAGAAAGAAGCTTTCTGAGAAACTTCTTTGTGTTCTGTGAAATCATCTCACAGAGTTACAGCTTTACCCTCAAGAAGCCTTTCGCTAAGACAGTTCTTGTGGAATTGGAAAAGTGATATTTGGAAGCCCATAGAGGGATAGGATGAAAAAGGAAATATCTTCAGACGAAATATGGAAAGAAGCTTTCTGAAAAACTGCTTAGTGTTCTGTTAATTCATCTCACAGAGTTACATGTGTATTTCGTGGATCTCTTTGCTAGCCTTATTTCTGTGGAATCTGAGAACAGATATTTCGAATCCCTTTGAAGACTATAGGGCCAAAGGAACTATCCTCCGATAACAAAGAGAAAGAAGCTGTCTGAGGAACGTCTTTCTGTTCTGTGAAATCATCTGACAGAGTTACAGTTTTCCCCTCAAGAAGCCTTTCGCTAAGACAGTTCTTGTGGAATTGGCAAAGTGATATTTGGAAGTCCATACAGGGCTATGGTGAAAAAGGGAATATCCTCAGATGAAATCTGGAAAGAATCTTTCTGAGAAACTGCTTAGTGTTCTGCTAATTCATCTCACAGAGTTACATGTGTATTTCGTTTATCTCTTTGCTAGTCTTATTTCTGTGGAATCTGAGAACAGATATTTCGGATCCCATTGAAGACTATAGGGCCAAAGGAAATATCCTCCCATAACAAAGAGAAAGAAGATTTCTGAGAAACCTCTTTGTGTTCTGTGAAATCATCTCACAGAGTTACAGCTTTCCCCTCAAGAAGCCTTTTGCTAGACAGTTCTTGTGGAATTGGCAAAGTGATATTTGGAAGCCCATAGAGGGCTATGGTGAAAAAGGAAATATCCTCAGATGAAATCTGGAAAGAAGCTTTCTGAGAATCTGCTTAGTGTTCTGTTAATTTATCTCACAGAGTTACATCTGTATTTCGTGGATCTCTTTGCTAGCCTTATTTCTGTGGAATCTGAGAAGAGATATTTCGCATCCCATTGAAGACTATACGGCCAAAGGAAATATCCTCTGATAACAAAGAGAAGGAAGCTGTCTGAGAAACTTCTTTGTGTCTGTAAAACGATCTCACAGAGTTACAGCTTTCCCTTCAAGAAGCCTTTCGCTAAGACAGTTCTTGTGGAATTGGCAAAGAGATATTTGGAAGTCCTTAGAGGACTATGGTGAAAAAGGAAATATCGTCAGATGAAATCTGGAAAGAAGCTTTCTGAGAAACTGCTTAGTGTTCTGTTAATTCATCTCACAGAATTACATGTGTATTTCGTGGATCTCTTTGCTAGCCTTATTTCTGTGGAATCTGAGAACAGATATTTCGGATCCCACTGAAGACTATACGGCCAAAGGAAATATCCTCCGATAACAAAGAGAAAGAAGCTTTCTGAGAAACTTCTTTGTGTTCTGTGAAATCATCTCACAGAGTTACAACTTTCCCCTCAAGAAGCCTTTCGCTAAGAGAGTTCTTGTGGAATTGGCAAAGTGACATTTGGAAGCCCATAGAGGGCTATGGTGAAAAAGGAAATTTCATCAGATGAAATCTGGAAAGAAGCTTTCTGAGAAACTGCTTAGTGTTCTGTTAATTCGTCTCACAGAGTTACATCTATATTTCCTGGATCTCTTTGCTAGCCTTATCTGTGGAATCTGAGAACAGATATTCCTGGTCACATTGAAGACTATGGGGCCAAAGGAAATATCCTCCGATGACAAAGAGAAAGAAGCTTTCTGAGAAACTTCTTTGTGTTCTGTGAAATCATCTCACAGAGTTACAGCTTTCCCCTCAAGAAGCCTTTCACTAAGACAGTTCTTGTGGAATTGGCAAAGTGATATTTGGAAGCCCATAGAGGGCTATGGTGAAAAAGGAAATATCTTCAGATGAAATCTGGAAAGAAGCATTCTGAGAAACTGCTTAGTGTTCTGTTAATTCATCTCACAGAGTTACATGTGTATTTCGTGGATCTCTTTGCTAGCCTGATTTCTGTGGAATCTGAGAACAGATATTTCGGATCCCATTGAAGACTATAGGGCCAAAGGAAATATCCTCCGATAACAAAGAGAAAGAAGCTTTCTGAGAAACTTCTTTGTGTTCTGTGAAATCATCTCACAGAGTTACAGCTTTCCCCTCAAGAAGCCTTTTGCTAGACAGTTCTTGTGGAATTGGCAAAGTGATATTTGGAAGCCCATAGAGGACTATGGTGAAATAGGAAATATCCTCCGATGAAATCTGGAAAGAAGCTTTCTGAGAAACTGCTTAGTGTTCTGTTAATTCATCTCACAGGGTTACATGTGTATTTCGTGGATCTCTTTGCTAGCCTTCTTTCTGTGGAATCTGAGAACACATATTTAGAATCCCGTTGAAGACTATAGGGCCAAAGGAAATATCGTCCCATAACAAAGAGAAAGAAGCTTTATGAGAAACTTCTTTGTGTTCTGTGAAATCATCTCACAGAGTTACAGCTTTTCCCTCACGAAGCCTTTCGCTAAGACAGTTGTTGTGGAATTGGCAAAGTGATATTTCGATGCCCATAGAGGGCTATGGTGAAAAAGGAAATATCCTCAGATGAAATCTGGAAATAAGCTGTCTGAGAAACTGCTTAGTGTTCTGTTAATTCATCTCACAGAGTTACATGTGTATTTCGTGGATCTCTTTGCTAGTTTTATTTCTGTGGAATCTGAGAACAGATATTTCGGATCCCATTGAACACTATAGGGCCAAAGGAAATATCCTCCGATGACAAAGAGAAAGAAGCTTTCTGAGAAACTTCTTTGTGTTCTGTGAAATAATCTCACAGAGTTACACCTTTCCCCTCAAGAAGCCTTTCGCTAAGACAGTTCTAGTGGAATTGGCAAAATGATATTTGGAAGTCCATAGAGGGCTATGGTGAAAAAGGAAATATCCTCAGATGAAATCTGGAAAGAAGCTTTCTGAGAAACTGCTTAGTGTTCTGTTAATTCATCTCAGAGAGTTACATGTGCCTTTCGTGGATCTCTTTGCTAGCCTTATTTCTGTGGAATCTGAGAACAGATATTTCGGATCCCTTTGAAGACTATAGGGCCAAAGGAAATATCCTCCGATAACAAAGAGAAAGGAGCTGTCTGAGAAAATTCTTTGTGTCTCTAAAACCATCTAACAGAGTTACAGCTTTCCCCTCAAGAAGCCTTTCGCTAAGACAGTTCTTGTGGAATTGGCAAAGTGATATTTGGAAGCCCATAGACGGCTATGGTGAAAAAGGAAATATCCTCTGATGAAATCTGGAAAGAAGCTTTCTGAGAACCTGCTTAGTGTTCTGTTAATTCATCTCACAGAGTTACATGTGTATTTCGTGGATCTCTTTGCTAGTCTTATTACTGTGGAATCTGAGAACACATATTTCGAATCCCTTTGAAGACTATAGGGCCAAAGGAACTATCCTCCGATAACAAAGAGAAAGAAGCTTTCTGAGAAACTTCTTTGTGTTCTGTGAAATCATCTCACAGAGTTACAGCTTTCCCCTCAAGAAGCCTTTCGCTAAGACAGTTCTTGTGGAATTGGCAAAGTGATATTTGGAAGCCCATAGCTGGCTATGGTGAAAAAGGAAATATCCTCAGATGAAATCTAGAAAGAATCTTTCTGAGAAACTGCTTGGTGTTCTGTTAATTCATCTCACAGAGTTACATCTGTACTTCGTGGATCTCTTTGCTACCCTCATTTCTGTGGAATCTGAGAACAGATATTTCGGATCCCTTTGAAGACTATAGGGCCAAAGGAAATATCCTCCCCTAAGAAAGAGAAAGAAGCTTTCTGAGAAACTTCTTTGTGTGCTGTGAAATCATCTCCCAGAGTTACAGCTTTCCCCTCAAGAACCCTTTCGCTAAGACAGTTCTTGTGGAATTGGCAAAGTGATATTTGGAAGCTCTTAGAGGGCTATGGTGAAAAAGGAAATATCCTCAGATGAAATCAGGAAAGAAGCTTTCTTAGAAACTGCTTAGTGTTCTGTTAATTCCTCTCACAGAGTTACATATGTATATAGTGGATCTCTTTGCTAGCCTCATTTCTGTGGAATCTGAGAACAGATATTTCGGATCCCTTTGAAGACTATTGGGCAAAAGGAAATATCCTCCCATAACAAAGAGAAAGAAGCTTTCTGAGAAACTTCTTTGTGTTCTGTGAAATCATCTCACAGAGTTACAGCTTTCCCCTCAAGAAGCCTTTCGCTAAGACAGTTCTTGTGGAATTGGCAAAGTGATATTTGGAAGCCCATAGAGGGCTATGGTGAAAAAGGAAATATCCTCAGATGAAATCTGGAAAGAAGCTTTCTGAGAAACTGATTAGTGTTCTGTTAATTCATCTCACAGGGTTACATGTGTATTTCGTGGATCTCTTTGCTAGCCTTATTTCTATAGAATCTGAGAACACATATTTAGGATCCCTTTGAAGACTATAGGGCCAAAGGAAATATCCTCCGATAACAAAGAGAAAGAAGCTGTCTGAGAAACTTCTTTGTGTCTGTAAAACGATCTCACAGAGTTACAACTTTCCCCTCAAGAAGCCTTTCGCTAAGACAGTTCTTGTGGAATTGGCAAAGTGATATTTGGAAGCCCATAGACGGCTACTGTGAAAAAGGAAATATCCTCAGATGAAATCTGGAAAGAAGCTTTCTGAGAAACTGCTTAGCGTTCTGTTAATTCATCTCACAGAGTTACATGTGTATTTCGTGGATCTCTTTGCTAGTCTTATTTCTGTGGAATCTGAGAACAGATATTTCGGATAACTTTTAAGACTATAGGGCCAAAGGAAATATCCTCCGATAACAAAGAGAAAGAAGCTTTCTGAGAAACTTCTTTGTGTTCTGTGAAATCATCTCGGAGAGTTACAGCTTTCCCCTCAAGAAGCCTTTTGCTAAGACAGTTCTTGTGGAATAGGCAAAGTGATATTTGGAAGCCCATAGTGGGCTATGATCAAAAAGGAAATATTCTCAGATGAAATCTGGAAAGAAGCTTTCTGAGAAACTGCTTAGTGTTCTGTTACTTTATCTCACAGAGTTACATCTGTATTTCTTGGATCTCCTTGCTAGCCTTATTTCTGTGGGATCTGAGAACAGATATTTCGCATCCCATTGAAGACAATACGGCCAAAGGAAATATCCTCCCATAACAAAGAGAAAGAAGCTTTCTGAGAAACTTCTTTGTGTTCTGTGAAATCATCTCACAGAGTTACAGCTTTCCCCTCAAGAAGCCTGTCGCTAAGACAGTTCTTGTGGAATTGGCAAAGTGATATTTGGAAGCCCATAGACGGCTACTGTGAAAAAGGAAATATCCTCAGATGAAATCTGGAAAGAAGCTTTCTGAGAAACTGCTTAGCGTTCTGTTAATTCATCTCACAGAGTTACATGTGTATTTCGTGGATCTCTTTGCTAGTCTTATTTCTGTGGAATCTGAGAACAGATATTTCGGATCCCTTTTAAGACTATAGGGCCAAAGGAAATATCCTCCGATAACAAAGAGAAAGAAGCTTTCTGAGAAACTTCTTTGTGTTCTGTGAAATCATCTCGGAGAGTTACAGCTTTCCCCTCAAGAAGCCTTTTGCTAAGACAGTTCTTGTGGAATAGGCAAAGTGATATTTGGAAGCCCATAGTGGGCTATGATCAAAAAGGAAATATCCTCAGATGAAATCTGGAAAGAAGCTTTCTGAGAAACTGCTTAGTGTTCTGTTACTTTATCTCACAGAGTTACATCTGTATTTCGTGGATCTCCTTGCTAGCCTTATTTCTGTGGGATCTGAGAACAGATATTTCGCATCCCATTGAAGACAATACGGCCAAAGGAAATATCCTCCCATAACAAAGAGAAAGAAGCTTTGTGAGAAACTTCTTTGTGTTCTGTGAAATCATCTCACAGAGTTACAGCTTTCCCCTTAAGAAGCCTGTCGCTAAGACAGTTCTTGTGGAATTGGCAAAGTGATATTTGGAAGTCCATACAGGTCTATGGTGAAAAAGGAAATATCCTCAGATGAAATCTGGAAAGAATATTTCTGAGAAACTGCTTAGTGTTCTGTTAATTCATCTCACAGAGTTACATGTGTATTTCGTGGATCTCCTTGCTAGCCTTATTTCTGTGGAATCTGAAAATAGATATTTCGGATCCCTTTGAACACTATAGGGCCAAGGGAAATATCCTCCGACAACAAAGAGAAAGAAGCTTTCTGAGAAACTTCTTTGTGTTCTGTGAAATCATCTCACAGAGTTACAACTTTCCCCTCAAGAAACCTTTCATTAAGACAGTTCTTGTGCAATTGGCAAAGTGACATTTGGAAGCCCCTAGCGGTCTATGGTGAAAAAGGAAATTTCCTCAGATGAAATCTGGAAAGAAGCTTTCTGAGAAACTGCTTAGTGTTCTCTTCATTCGTCTCACATAGTTACATCTGTATTTCGTGGATCTCTTTGCTAGCCTTATTTCTGTGGAATCTGAGAACAGATATTTCGGATCCCTTTGAAGACTATAGGGCCAAAGGAAATATCCTCCCATAGGAAAGAGAAAGAAGCTTTCTGAGAAACTTCTTTGTGTTCTGTGAAATCATCTCACAGAGTTATAGCTTTCCCCTCAAGAACCCTTTCGCTAAGACAGTTCTTGTGGAAATGGCAAAGTGATATTTGGAAGTCCTTAGAGGGCTATGGTGAAAAAGGAAATATCCTCAGATGAAATCTGGAAAGAAGTTTTCTGAGAAACTGCTTAGTGTTCTGTTAATTCATCTCACAGAGTTACATATGTATATCGTGGATCTCTTTGCTAGCCTCATTTCTGTGGAATCTGAGAACAGATATTTCGGATCCCTTTGAAGACTATAGGGCCAAAGGAAATATCCTCCGATAACAAAGAGAAAGAAGCTTTCTGAGAAACTTCTTTGTGTTCTGTGAAATCATCTCACAGAGTTACAGCTTTCCTCTCAAGAAGCCTTTCGCTAAGACAGTTCTTGTGGAATTGGCAAAGTGATATTTGGAAGCCCTTAGAGGGCTATGGTGAAAAAGGAAATATCCTCAGATGAAATCTGGAAAGAAGCTTTCTGAGAAACTGCTTAGTGTTCTGTTGATTCATCTCACAGGGTTACATGTGTATTTCGTGGATCTCTTTGCTAGCCTTATTTCTGAGGAATCTGAGAACAGATATTTCGGATCCCTTTGAAGACTATAGGGCCAAAGGAAATATCCTCCCATAAGAAAGAGAAAGAAGCTTTCTGAGAAACTTCTTTGTGTTCTGTGAAATCATTTCAGAGAGTTACAGCTTTCCCCTCAAGAAGCCTTTCGCTAAGACAGTTCTTGAGTTATTGGCAAAGTGATATTTGGAAGCCCATAGACGGCTACGTTGAAAAAGGAAATATCGTCAGATGAAATCTGGAAAGAAGCTTTCTGAGAAACTGCTTAGTGTTCTGTTAATTCATCTCACAGAGTTACATGTGTATTTCGTGGATCTCTTTGCTAGCCTTTTTTCTGTGGAATCTGAGAACAGATATTTCGGATCCCTTTGAAGACTATAAGGCCAAAGGAAATATCCTCCGATAACAAAGAGAAAGAAGCTTTCTGAGAAACTTCTTTGTGTTCTGTGAAATCATCTCACAGAGTTACAGCTTTCCCCTCAAGAAGCCTTTCGCTAAGACAGTTCTTGTGGAATTGGCAAAGTGATATTTGGAAGTCCTTAGAGGTCTATGGTGAAAAAGGAAATATCCTCAGATGAAATGTGGAACGAATCTTTCTGAGAAACTGCTGAGTGTTCTGTTAATTCATCTCACAGAGCTACATGTGTGTTTCGTTGATCCCTTTGCTAGCCTTATTTCTGTGGAATCTGAGAACAGATATTTCGGATCGCTTTGAAGACTATAGGGCCAAAAGTAATATCCTCCCAAAACAAAGAGAAAGATGCTTTCTGAAAAACTTCTTTGTGTTCTGTGAAATCATCTCACAAAGTTACAGCTTTCCCCTCAAGAAGCCTTTCGCTAAGACAGTTCTTGTGGTATTGGCATAGTGATATTTGGAAGCCCGTAGAGGGCTACGGTGAAAAAGGAAATATCCTCCAATGAAATCTGGAAAGAAGATTTCTGAGAAATTTCTTAGTGTTCTGTTAATTCATCTCACAGAGTTACCTCTGTATTTCGTGGATCTCTTTGCTAGCCTTATTTCTGTGGAATCTGAGAACAGATATTTCGGATCCCTTTGAAGTCTATAGGGCCAAAGGATATATCCTCCGATAACAAAGAGAAAGAAGCTTTCTGAGAAACTTCTTTGTGTTCTGTGAAATCATCTCACAGAGTTACAGCTTTCCCCTCAGGAAGCCTTTCCCTAAGACAGTTCTTGTGGAATTGGCAGTGTGATATTTGGAAGCCCAAAGAAGGCTATGGTGAAAAAGGAAATATCCTCACATGATATCTGGAAAGAAGCTTTCTGAGAAACTGCTTAGTGTTCTGTTAATTCATCTCACAGAGTTACATGTGTATTTCGTGGATCTCTTTGATAGCCTCATTTCTGTGGAATCTGAGAACAGATATTTCGAATCGCTTTGAAGACTATTGGGCCAAAGGAAATATCCTCCCATAACAAAGAGAAGGAAGCTTTCTGAAAAACTTCTTTGTGTCCTGTGTAATCATCTCACAGAGTTACAGCTTTCCCATTAAGAATCCTTTCGCTAAGACAGTCCTTGTGGAATTGGCAAAGTGATATTTGGAAGCCCTTAGAAGGCTATGGTGAAAAAGGAAATATCCTCAGATGAAATCTGGAAAGCAGCTTTCTGAGAAACCGCTTAGTGTTCTGTTAATTCATCTCACAGAGTTACATGGGTATTTCGTTGATCTCTTTGCTAGCCTTATTTCTGTGGAATCTGAGAACAGATATTTCGGATCGCTTTGAAGACTATTGGGCCAAAGGAAATATCCTCCCATAACAAAGAGAAAGAAGCTTTCTGAGAAACTTCTTTGTGTCCTGTGAAATCATCTCACAGAGTTACAGCTTTCCCCTCAAGAAGCCCTTCGCTAAGACAGTTCTTGTGGAATTGGCAAAGTGATATTTGGAAGCCCATAGAGGGCTATGGTGAAAAAGGAAATATCCTCAGATGAAATCTGGAAAGAAGCTTTGTGAGAAATTGCTTAGTGTTCTGTTAATTCTTCTCACAGAGTTACATGTGTATTTCGTGGATCTCTTTGCTAGCCTTATTTCTGTGGAATCTGAGAACAGATATTTCAGATCCCTTTGAAGACTATAGGGCCAAAGGAAATATCCTGCCATAACAAAGAGAAAGAAGCTTTCTGAGAAACTTCTTTGTGTTCTGTGAAATCATCTCACAGAGTTACAGCTTTCCCCTCAAGAAGCCTTTCCCTAAGACAGTTCTTGTGGAATTGGCAAAGTGATATTTGGAAGTCCTTAGAGGTCTGTGGTGAAAAAGGAAATATCCTCAGATGAAATCTGGAAAGAATCTTTCTGAGAAACTGCTTAGTGTTCTCTTAAATCATCTCACAGAGTTACATGTGTATTTCATGGATCGCTTTGCTAGCCTTATTTCTGTGGAATCTGAGAACAGATATTTCCGATCCCTTTGAAGACTATAGGGCCAAAGGAAATATCCTCCCAAAACAAAGATAAAGAAGCTTTCTGAGAAACTTCTTTGTGTTCTGTGAAATCATCTCACAAAGTTACAGCTTTCCCCTCAAGAAGTCTTTCGCTAAGACAGTTCTTGTGGAATTGGCGAAGTGATATTTGGAGGCCCGTAGAGGGCTATGGTGAAAAAGGAAATATCCTCCGATGAAATCTGGAAAGAAGCTTTCTGAGAAACTGCTTAGTGTTCTGTTAATTCATCTCACAGAGTTACCTCTGTATTTCGTGGATCTCTTTGCTAGCCTTATTTCTGTGGAATCTGAGAACAGATATTTCGGATCCCTTTGAAGACTATAGGGCCAAAGGAAATATCCTCCCATAAGAAAGAGAAAGAAGCTTTCTGAGAAACTTCTTTGTGTTCTGTGAAATCATCTTACAGAGTTACAGCTTTCCCCTCAAGAACCCTTTCGCTAAGACAGTTCTTGTGGAATTGGCAAAGTGATATTTGGAAGTCCTTAGAGGGCTATGGTGAAAAAGGAAATATCCTCAGATGAAATCTGGAAAGAATGTTTCTGAGAAACTGCTTAGTGTTCTGTTAATTAATCTCACAGAGTTACATGTGTATTTCGTGGATCTCTTTGCTAGCCTTATTTCTGTGGAATCTGAGAACAGATATTTCGGATCCCTTTGAAGACTATAGGGCCAAAGAAATATCCTCCCATAAGAAAGAGAAAGAAGCTTTCTGAGAAACTTCTTTTTGTTCTGTGAAATCATCTCACAGAGTTACAGTTTTCCCCTCAAGAACCCTTTCGCTAAGACAGTTCTTGTGGAATTGGCAAAGTGACATTTGGAAGCGCATAGAGGGCTATGGTGAAAAAGGAAATTTCCTCAGATGAAATCTGGAAAGAAGCTTTCTGAGAAACTGCTTAGTGTTCTGTTAATTCGTCTCACAGAGTTACATCTGTATTTCGTTGATCTCTTTGCTAGCCTTATATTTGGAATCTGAGAACAGATGTTCCTGGTCCCATTGAAGACTATAGGGCCAAAGGAAATATCCTCCGATGACAAAGAGAAAGAAGCTGTCTGAGAAACTTCTTTGTGTCTGTAAAACGATCTCACAGAGTTACAACTTTCCCCTCAAGAAGCCTTTCTATAAGACAGTTCTTGTGGAATTGGCAAAGTAATATTTGGAAGCCCTTAGACGGCTATGGTGAAAAAGGAAATATCCTCAGATGAAATCTGGAAAGAAGCTTTCTGAGAAACTGCTTAGTGTTCTGTTAATTCATCTCGCAGAGTTACATGTGTATTTCGTGGATCTCTTTGCTAGCCTTATTTCTGTGGAATCTAAGAACAGATATTTCGGATCCCTTTGAAGACTATAGGGCCAAAGGAAATATCCTCCCATAAGAAAGAGAAAGAACCTTTCTGAGAAACTTCTTTGTGTTCTGTGAAATCATCTTACAGAGTTACAGTTTTCCTCTCAAGAACCCTTTCGCTAATACAGTTATTGTGGAAATGGCAAAGTGATATTTGGAAGCCCTTAGAGGTCTATGGTGAAAAAGGAAATATCGTCAGATGAAATCTGGAAAGAAGCTTTCTGAGAAACTGCTTAGTGTTCTGTTAATTCATCTCACAGAGTTACATATGTATATCGTGGATCCCTTTGCTAGCCTCATTTCTGTGGAATCTGAGAACAGATATTTCGGATCCTTTTGAAGACTATAGGGTAAATGGAAATATCCTCCCATAACAAAGAGAAAGAAGCTGTCTGAGAAACTTCTTTGTGTTCTGTGAAATCATCTCACAGAGTTACAACTTTCCCCTCAAGAAGCCTTTCGCTAAGACAGTTCTTGTGGAATTGGCAAAGTGACATTTGGAAGCCCATAGAGGGCTATGGTGAAAAAGGAAATTTCCTCAGATGAAATCTGGAAAGAAGCTTTCTGAGAAACTGCTTAGTGTTCTGTTAATTCGTATCACAGAGTTACATCTGTATTTCGTGGATCTCTTTGCTAGCCTTATCTGTGGAATCTGAGAACAGATGTTCCGTGTCCCATTGAAGACTACAGGGCCAAAGGAAATATCCTCCGATGACAAAGAGAAAGAAGCTTTCTGAGAAACTTCTTCGTGTTCTGTGAAATCATCTCACAGAGTTACAGCTTTCCCCTCAAGAAGCCTTTCGCTAAGACAGTTCTTCTGGAATTGGCAAAGTTATATTTGGAAGCCCATAGAGGGCTATGGTGAAAAAGGAAATATCCTCAGATGAAATCTGGAAAGAAGCTTTCTGAGAAACTGCTTAGTGTTCTGTTAATTCATCTCACAGAATTACATATGTATTTCGTGGATCTCTTTGCTAGCCTCATTTCTGTGGAATCTGAGAAGAGATATTTCGGACCCCTTTGAAGACTATAGGGCCAAAGGAAATATCCTCCCATAACAAAGAGAAAGAAACTTTCTGAGAAACTTCTTTGTGTTCTGTGAAATCATCTCACAGAGTTACAGCTTTCCCCTCAGGAAGCCTTTCGCTAAGACAGTTCTTGTGGAATTGTCAAAGTGATATTTGGAAGCCCATAGTGGGCTATAGTCAAAAAGGAAATATCCTCAGATGAAATCTGGAAAGAAGGTTTCTGAGAAACTGCTGAGTGTTCTGTTAATTTATCTCTCAGGGTTACATCTGTATTTCGTGGATCTCTTTACTAGCCTTATTTCTGTGGAATCTGAGAACAGATATTTCGGATCCCATTGAAGACTATACGGCCAAAGGAAATATCCTCCCATAACAAAGAGAAAGAAGCTTTCTGAGAAACTTCTTTGTGTTCTGTGAAATCATCTCACAGAGTTACAGCTTTCCCCTGAAGAAGCCTTTCGCTAAGACAGTTCTTGTGGAATTGGAAAAGTTATATTTGGAAGTCCATACAGGTCTATGGTGAAAAAGGAAATATCCTCAGATGAAATCTGGAAAGAAACTTTCTGAGAAACTTCTTAGTGTTCTGTTAATTCATCTCACAGAGTTACATGTGTATTTCGTGGATCTCTTTGCTAGCCTTATTTCTGTGGAATCTGAGAACAGATATTTCGGATCCCATTGAAGACTATAGGTCCAAAAGAAATATCCTCCGAAAACAAAGAGAAAGAAGCTTTCTGAGAAACTTCATTGTGTTCTGTGAAATCATCTCACAGAGTTTCAACTTTCCCCTCAAGAAGCCTTTCGCTAAGACAGTTGTTGTGGAATAGGCAAAGTGATATTTGGAAGCCCATAGAGGGCTATGGTGAAAAAGGAAATATCCTCAGATGAAATCTGGAAAGAAGCTTTCTGAGAAACTGCTTAGTGTTCTGTTAATTCATCACACAGAGTTACATGTGTATTTCGTAGATCTCCTTGCTAGTCTTATTTCTGTGGAATCTGAGAACAGATATTTCGGATCCCTTTGAAGACTATAGGGCCAAAGGAACTATCCTCCGATAACAAAGAGAAAGAAGCTTTCTGAGAAACTTCTTTGTGTTCTGTGAAATCATCTCACAGAGTTACAGCTTTCCCCTCAAGAAGCCTTTCGCTAAGACAGTTCTTGTGGAATTGGCAAAGTGATATTTGGAAGTCCATAGAGGGCTATGGTGAAAAAGGAAATATCCTCAGATGAAATCTGGAAAGAAGCTTTCTGAGAAACTGCTTAGTGTTCTGCTAATTCATCTCACAGAGTTACATGTGTATTTCGTGGATCTCTTTGCTAGCCGTATTTCTGTGGTATCTGAGAACAGATATTTCGGATCCCTTTGAAGACTATAGGGCCAAAGGAAATATCGTCCCATAACAAAGAGAAAGAAGCTTTCTGAGAAACTTCTTTGTGTTCTGTGAAATAATCTCACAGAGTTACAGCTTTTCCCTCAAGCATCCTTTCGCTAAGACAGTTCTTGTGGAATTGGCAAAGTGATATTTGGAAGCCCATAGACGGCTATGGTGAAAAAGGAAATATCCTCTTATGAAATCTGGAAAGAAGCTTTCTGAGAATCTGCTTAGTGTTCTGTTAATTCATCTCACAGTGTTACTTGTGCATTTCGTGGATCTCTTTGCTAGTCTTATTTCTGTGGAATCTGAGAACCGATATTTCGGATCCCATTGAAGAAAATAGGGCCAAAGGAAATATCCTCCGTTAACAAAGAGAAAGAAGCTTTCTGACAAACTTCTTTGTGTTCTGTGAAATCATCCCACAGAGTTACAGCTTTCCCCTCAAGAAGCCTTTCGCTAAGACAGTTCTTCTGGAATTGGCAAAGTGGTATTTGGAAGCCCGTAGAGGGCTATGGTGAAAAAGGAAATATCCTCAAAAGAAATCTGGAAAGAAGCTTTCTGAGAAACTGCTTAGTGTTCTGTTAATTCGTCTCACAGAGTTACATCTATATTTCCTGGATCTCTTTGCTAGCCTTATCTGTGGAATCTGAGAACAGATATTCCTGGTCACATTGAAGACTATAGGGCCAAAGGAAATATCCTCCGATGACAAAGAGAAAGAAGCTTTCTGAGAAACTTCTTTGTGTTCTGTGAAATCATCTCACAGAGTTACAGGTTTCCCCTCAAGAAGCCTTTCACTAAGACAGTTCTTGTGGAATTGGCAAAGTGATATTTGGAAGCCCATAGAGGGCTATGGTGAAAAAGGAAATATCTTCAGATGAAATCTGGAAAGAAGCATTCTGAGAAACTGCTTAGTGTTCTGTTAATTCATCTCACAGAGTTACATGTGTATTTCGTGGATCTCTTTGCTAGCCTCATTTCTGTGGAATCTGAGAACAGATATTTCGAATCCCTTTGAAGACTATAGGGCCAAAGGAACTATCCTCCGATAACAAAGAGAAAGAAGCTTTCTGAGAAACTTCTTTCTGTTCTGTGAAATCATCTCACAGAGTTACAGCTTTCCGCTCAAGAAGCCTTTCGCTAAGACAGTTCTTGTGGAATTGGCAAAGTGATATTTGGAAGCCCATAGAGGGCTATGGTGAAAAAGGAAATATCCTCAGATGAAATCTGGAAATAAGCTTTCTGAGAAACTGCTTAGTGTTCTGTTAGTTTATCTCACAGAGTTACATCTGTATTTCGTGGATCTCTTTGCTAGCCTTATTTCTGTGGAATCTGAGAACAGATATTTCGGATCCCATTGAAGACTATAGGGCCAAAGGAAATATCCTCCCATAACAAAGAGAAAGAAGCTTTCTGAGAAACTTCTTTGTGTTCTGTGAAATCATCTCACAGAGTTACAGCTTTCCCCTCAAGAAGCCTTTCGCTAAGACAGTTCTTGTGGAATTGGCTAAGTGACATTTGGAAGCCCATAGAGGGCTGTGGTGAAAAAGGAAATTCCATCAGATGAAATCTGGAAAGAAGCTTTCTGAGAAACTGCTTAGTGTTCTGTTAATTCGTCTCACAGAGTTACATCTATATTTCGTAGATCTCTTTGCTAGCCTTATCTGTGGAATCTGAGAACAGTTATTCCGGGTCCCATTGAAGACTATAGGGCCAAAGGAAATATCCTCCGATGACAAAGAGAAAGAAGCTTTCTGAGAAACTTCTTTGTGTTCTGTGAAATCATCTCACAGAGTTACAGCTTTCCCCTCAAGAAGCCTTTCGCTAAGACAGTTCTTGTGGAATTGGCAAAGTGATATTTGGAAGTCCATAGAGGGCTATGGTGAAAAAGGAAATATCCTCAGATGAAATCTGGAAAGAATCTCTCTGAGAAACTGCTTAGTGTTCTGCTAATTCATCTCACAGAGTTACATGTGTATTTCGTGGATCTCTTTGCTAGCCTTATTTCTGTGGAATCTGAGAACAGATATTTCGGATCCCTTTGAAGACTATAGTGCCAAAGGAAATATCGTCCCATAACAAAGAGAAAGAAGCTTTCTGAGAAACTTCTTTGTGTTCTGTGAAATCATCTCACAGAGTTACAGCTTATCCCTCACGAAGCCTTTCTCTAAGACAGTTGTTGTGGAATTGGCAAAGTGATATTCGGATGCCCATAGAGGGCTATGGTGAAAAAGGAAATATCCTCAGATGAAATCTGGAAATAAGCTTTCTGAGAAACTGCTTAGTGTTCTGTTAATTCATCTCACAGAGTTACATGTGTATTTCGTTTATCTCTTTGCTAGTCTTATTTCTGTGGAATCTGAGAACAGATATTTCGGATCCCTTTGAAGACTATAGGGCCAAAGGAAATATCCTCCGATAACAAAGAGAAAGAAGCTTTCTGAGAAACTTCTTTGTGTTCTGTGAAATCATCTCACAGAGTTACAGCTTTCCCCTCCAGAAGCCTTTCGCTAAGACAGTTCCTGTGGAATTGGCAAAGTGATATTTGGAAGCCCATAGATGGCTATGTTGAAAATGGAAATATCCTCAGATGAAATCTGGAAAGAATCTTTATGAGAAACTGCTTAGTGTTCTGTTTATTCATCTCACACCGTTACATGTGTATTTCGTGGTTCTCTTTGCTAGCCTTATTTCTGTGGAATCTGAGAACAGATATTTCGGATCCCTTTGAAGACTATAGGGCCAAAGGAAATATCCTCCCATAAGAAAGAGAAAGAAGCTTTCTGAGAAACTTCTTTGTGTCCTGTGAAATCATCTCACAGAGTTACAGCTTTCCCCTCAAGAACCCTTTCGCTAAGACAGTTCTTGTGGAAATGGCAAAATGATATTTGGAAGCCCTTAGAGGGCTATGGTGAAAAAGGAAATATCCTCAGATGAAATCTGCAAAGAAGCTTTCTGAGAAACTGCTTAGTGCTCTGTTAATTCATCTCACAGAGTTACATATGTATATCGTGGATCTTTTTGCTAGCCTCATTTCTGTGGAATCTGAGAACAGATATTTCGGAACCCTTTGAAGACTATAGGGCAAAAGGAAATATCCTCCCATAACAAAGAGAAAGAAGCTTTCTGACAAACCTCTTTGTGTTCTGTGAAATCATCTCACAGAGTTACAGCTTTCCCCTCAAGAAGCCTTTTGCTAGACAGTTCTTGTGGAATTGGCAAAGTGATATTTGGAAGCCCATAGAGGGCTATGGAGAAATAGGAAATATCCTCCGATGAAATCTGGAAAGAAGCTTTCTGAGAAACTGCTTAGTGTTCTGTTAATTCATCTCACAGGGTTACATGTGTATTTCGTGGATCTCTTTGCTAGCCTTCTTTCTGTGGAATCTGAGAACACATATTTAGGATCCCGTTGAAGACTATAGGGCCAAAGGAAATATCGTCCCATAACAAAGAGAAAGAAGCTTTCTGAGAAACTTCTTTGTGTTCTGTGAAATCATCTCACAGAGTTACAGCTTTCCCCTCAAGAAGCCTTTCCCTAAGACAGTTCTTGTGGAATTGGCAAAGTGATATTTGGAAGTCCTTAGAGGTCTGTGGTGAAAAAGGAAATATCCTCAGATGAAATCTGGAAAGAATCTTTCTGAGAAACTGCTTAGTGTTCTCTTAAATCATCTCACAGAGTTACATGTGTATTTCGTGGATCGCTTTGCGAGCCTTATTTCTGTGGAATCTGAGAACAGATATTTCTGATCCCTTTGAAGACTATAGGTCCAAAGGAAATATCCTCCCAAAACAAAGATAAAGAAGCTTTCTGAGAAACTTCTTTGTGTTCTGTGAAATCATCTCACAAAGTTACAGCTTTCCCCTCAAGAAGTCTTTCGCTAAGACAGTTCTTGTGGAATTGGCGAAGTGATATTTGGAGGCCCATAGAGGGCTATGATGAAAAAGGAAATATCCTCCGATGAAATCTGGAAAGAAGCTTTCTGAGAAACTGCTTAGTGTTCTGTTAATTCATCTAACAGAGTTACCTCTTTATTTCGTGGATCTCTTTGCTAGCCGTATTTCTGTGGAGTCTGAGAACAGATATTTCGGATCCCTTTGAAGACTATAGGGCCAAAGAAAATATCCTCCGATAATAAAGAGAAAGAAGCTTTATGAGAAACTTCTTTGTGTTCTGTGAAATCATCTCACAGAGTTACAGCTTTCCCCTCAAGAAGCCTTTCCCTAAGACAGTTCTTGTGGAATTGGCAGTGTGATATTTGGAAGCCCATAGAAGGCTATGGTGAAAAAGGAAATATCCTCAGATGAAATCTGGAAAGAAGTTTTCTGAGAAACTGCTTAGTTTCTGTTAATTCACCTCACAGAGTTACATGTGTATTTCGTGGATCTCTTTGATAGCCTCATTTCTGTGGAATC
This sequence comes from Macaca fascicularis, assembly GCF_037993035.2. Taxonomy (NCBI): domain Eukaryota; kingdom Metazoa; phylum Chordata; class Mammalia; order Primates; family Cercopithecidae; genus Macaca; species Macaca fascicularis. The sequence continues at coordinate 47,814,314 of NC_088383.1, read as the reverse complement.
TGAGAACAGATATTTCGGATCGCTTTGAAGACTATTGGGTCAAAGGAAATATCCTCCCATAACAAAGAGAAAGAAGCTTTCTGAAAAACTTCTTTGTGTCCTGTGAAATCATCTCACAGAGTTACAGCTTTCCCCTTAAGAAGCCTTTCGCTAAGACAGTTCTTGTGGAATTGGCAGTGTGATATTTGGAAGCCCTTAGAAGGCTATGGTGAAAAAGGAAATATCCTCAAATGAAATCTGGAAAGAAGCTTTCTGAGAAACTGCTTAATGTTCTGTTAATTCATCTCACAGAGTTATATGGGTATTTCGTTGATCTCTTTGCTAGCCTTATTTCTGTGGAATCTGAGAACAGATATTTCGGATCGCTTTGAAGACTATTGAGCCAAGGGAAATATCCTCCCATAACAAAGAGAAAGAAGCTTTCTGAGAAACTTCTTTGTGTTCTGTGAAATCATCTCACAAAGTTACAGCTTTCCCCTCGAGTACTCTTTCGCTAAGACAGTTCTTGTGGAATTGAGAAAGTGATATTTGGAAGCCCATAGAGGGCTATGGTGAAAAAGGAAATATCCTCAGATGAAATCTGGAAAGAAGCTTTCTGAGAAACTGCTTAGTGTTCTGTTAATTCATCACACAGAGTTACATGTGTATTTCGTAGATCTCCTTGCTAGTCTTATTTCTGTGGAATCTGAGAACAGATATTTCGGATCCCTTTGAAGACTATAGGGCCAAAGGAACTATCCTCCGATAACAAAGAGAAAGAAGCTTTTTGAGAAACTTCTTTCTGTTCTGTGAAATCATCTCACAGAGTTACAGCTTTCCCCTCAAGAAGCCTTTCGCTAAGACAGTTCTTGTGGAATTGGCAAAGTGATATTTGGAAGTCCATAGAGGGCTATGGTGAAAAAGGAAATATCCTCAGATGAAATCTGGAAAGAAGCTTTCTGAGAAACTGCTTAGTGTTCTGCTAATTCATCTCACAGAGTTACATGTGTATTTCGTGGATCTCTTTGCTGGCCGTATTTCTGTGGTATCTGAGAACAGATATTTCGGATCCCTTTGAAGACTATAGGGCCAAAGGAAATATCGTCCCATAACAAAGAGAAAGAAGCTTTCTGAGAAACTTCTTTGTGTTCTGTGAAATAATCTCACAGAGTTACAGCTTTTCCCTCAAGCATCCTTTCGCTAAGACAGTTCTTGTGGAATTGGCAAAGTGATATTTGGAAGCCCATAGACGGCTATGGTGAAAAAGGAAATATCCTCTTATGAAATCTGGAAAGAAGCTTTCTGAGAATCTGCTTAGTGTTCTGTTAATTCATCTCACAGTGTTACTTGTGCATTTCGTGGATCTCTTTGCTAGTCTTATTTCTGTGGAATCTGAGAACCGATATTTCGGATCCCATTGAAGAAAATAGGGCCAAAGGAAATATCCTCCGTTAACAAAGAGAAAGAAGCTTTCTGACAAACTTCTTTGTGTTCTGTGAAATCATCCCACAGAGTTACAGCTTTCCCCTCAAGAAGCCTTTCCCTAAGACAGTTCTTGTGGAATTGGCAAAGTGATATTTGGAAGTCCTTAGAGGTCTGTGGTGAAAAAGGAAATATCCTCAGATGAAATCTGGAAAGAATCTTTCTGAGAAACTGCTTAGTGTTCTCTTAAATCATCTCACAGAGTTACATGTGTATTTCGTGGATCGCTTTCCGAGCCTTATTTCTGTGGAATCTGAGAACAGATATTTCCGATCCCTTTGAAGACTATAGGTCCAAAGGAAATATCCTCCCAAAACAAAGATAAAGAAGCTTTCTGAGAAACTTCTTTGTGTTCTGTGAAATCATCTCACAAAGTTACAGCTTTCCCCTCAAGAAGTCTTTCGCTAAGACAGTTCTTGTGGAATTGGCGAAGTGATATTTGGAGGCCCATAGAGGGCTATGATGAAAAAAGAAATATCCTCCGATGAAATCTGGAAAGAAGCTTTCTGAGAAACTGCTTAGTGTTCTGTTAATTCATCTAACAGAGTTACCTCTTTATTTCGTGGATCTCTTTGCTAGCCTTATTTCTGTGGAGTCTGAGAACAGATATTTCGGATCCCTTTGAAGACTATAGGGCCAAAGAAAATATCCTCCGATAATAAAGAGAAAGAAGCTTTATGAGAAACTTCTTTGTGTTCTGTGAAATCATCTCACAGAGTTACAGCTTTCCCCTCAAGAAGCCTTTCCCTAAGACAGTTCTTGTGGAATTGGCAGTGTGATATTTGGAAGCCCATAGAAGGCTATGGTGAAAAAGGAAATATCCTCAGATGAAATCTGGAAAGAAGTTTTCTGAGAAACTGCTTAGTTTCTGTTAATTCACCTCACAGAGTTACATGTGTATTTCGTGGATCTCTTTGATAGCCTCATTTCTGTGGAATCTGAGAACAGATATTTCGGATCGCTTTGAAGACTATTGGGTCAAAGGAAATATCCTCCCATAACAAAGAGAAAGAAGCTTTCTGAAAAACTTCTTTGTGTCCTGTGAAATCATCTCACAGAGTTACAGCTTTCCCCTTAAGAAGCCTTTCGCTAAGACAGTTCTTGTGGAATTGGCAGTGTGATATTTGGAAGCCCTTAGAAGGCTATGGTGAAAAAGGAAATATCCTCAAATGAAATCTGGAAAGAAGCTTTCTGAGAAACTGCTTAGTGTTCTGTTAATTCATCTCACAGAGTTATATGGGTATTTCGTTGATCTCTTTGCTAGCCTTATTTCTGTGGAATCTGAGAACAGATATTTCGGATCGCTTTGAAGACTATTGAGCCAAGGGAAATATCCTCCCATAACAAAGAGAAAGAAGCTTTCTGAGAAACTTCTTTGTGTTCTGTGAAATCATCTCACAAAGTTACAGCTTTCCCCTCGAGTACTCTTTCGCTAAGACAGTTCTTGTGGAATTGAGAAAGTGATATTTGGAAGCCCATAGAGGTCTATGGTGAAAAAGAAATACGAACAGATGAAATCTGGAAAGAATCTCTCTGAGAAACTGCTTAGTGTTCTCTTAATTCATGTCATAGAGTTACATGTGTATTTCGTGGATCTCTTTGCTAGCCTAATTTCTGTGGAATCTGAGAACAGATATTTCGGATCCCTTTGAAGACTATGGGGCCAAAGGAAATATCCTCCCAAAACAAAGAGAAAGAAGCTTTCTGAGAAACTTCTTTGTGTTCTGTGAAATCATCTCACAAAGTTACAGCTTTCCCCTCAAGAAGTCTTTCGCTAAAACAGTTCTTGTGGTATTGGCGAAATGATATTTGGAAGCCCATAGAGGGCTATGGTGAAAAAGGAAATATCCTCCGATGAAATCTGGAAAGAAGCTTTGTGAGAAACTGCTTAGTGTTCTGTTAATTCATCTCACAGAGTTACCTCTGTGTTTCGTGGATCTCTTTGATAGCCTTATTTCTGTGGAATCTGAGAACAGATATTTCGGATCCCTTTGAAGTCTATAGGGCCAAAGGATATATCCTCCGATAACAAAGAGAAAGAAGCTTTCTGAGAAACTTCGTTGTGTTTTGTGAAATCATCTCACAGAGTTACAGCTTTCCCCTCAAGAAGCCTTTCCCTAAGACAGTTCTTGTGGAATTGGCAAAGTGATATTTGGAAGCTCAAGAGGGCTACGGTGAAAAAGGAAATATCCTCAGATGAAATCTGGAAAGAATCTTTCTGAGAAACTGCTTAGTGTTCTGTTAATTCATCTCACAGAGTTACATATGTATTTCGTGGATCTCTTTGCTAGCCTTATTTCTGAGGAATCTGAGAACAGATATTTCGGATCCCTTTGAAGACTATAGGGCCAAAGGAAATATCCTCCCATAAGAAAGAGAAAGAAGCTTTCTGAGAAACTTCTTTGTGTTCTGTGAAATCATTTCAGAGCGTTACAGCTTTCCCCTCAAGAAGCCTTTCGCTAAGACAGTTCTTGGGTTATTGGCAAAGTGATATTTGGAAGCCCATAGACGGCTACGTTGAAAAAGGAAATATCCTCAGATGAAATCTGGAAAGAAGCTTTCTGAGAAACTGCTTAGTGTTCTGTTAATTCATCTCACAGAGTTACATGTGTATTTCGTGGATCTCTTTGCTAGCCTTTTTTCTGTGGAATCTGAGAACAGATATTTCGGATCCCTTTGAAGACTATAGGGCCAAAGGCAATATCCTCCCATAACAAAGAGAAAGAAGCTTTCTGAGAAACTTCTTTGTGTTCTGTGAAATCATCTCACAGAGTTACAGCTTTCCCCTCAAGAAGCCTTTCGCTAAGACAGTTCTTGTGGAATTGGCAGAGTGATATTTGGAAGTCCTTAGAGGTCTATGGTGAAAAAGAAATATCCTCAGATGAAATCTGGAAAGAATCTTTCTGAGAAACTGCTGAGTGTTCTGTTAATTCATCTCACAGAGCTACATGTGTATTTCGTTGATCCCTTTGCTAGCCTTATTTCTATGGAATCTGAGAACAGATATTTCGGATCCCTTTGAAGACTATAGGGCCAAAGTAAATATCCTCCCAAAACAAAGAGAAAGAAGCTTTCTGAGAAACTTCTTTGTGTTCTGTGAAATCATCTCACAAAGTTACAGCTATCCCCTCAAGAAGTCTTTCGCTAAGACAGTTCTTGTGGAATTGGCGAAGTGATATTTGGAAGCCCCTAGAGGGCTATGGTGAAAAAGGAAATATCCTCCGATGAAATCTGGAAAGAAGCTTTCTGAGAAACTTCTTAGTGTTCTGTTAATTCATCTCACAGAGTTACATGTGTATTTCGTGGATCTCTTTGCTAGCCTTATTTCTGTGGAATCTGAGAACAGATATTTCGGATCCCTTTGAAGTCTATAGGGCCAAAGGATATATCCTCCGATAACAAAGAGAAAGAAGCTTTCTGAGAAACTTCTTTGTGTTCTGTGAAATCATCTCACAGAGTTACAGCTTTCCCCTCAGGAAGCCTTTCCCTAAGACAGTTCTTGTGGAATTGGCAGTGTGATATTTGGAAGCCCAAAGAAGGCTATGGTGAAAAAGGAAATATCCTCACATGATATCTGGAAAGAAGCTTTCTGAGAAACTGCTTAGTGTTCTGTTAATTCATCTCACAGAGTTACATGTGTATTTCGTGGATCTCTTTGATAGCCTCATTTCTGTGGAATCTGAGAACAGATATTTCGAATCGCTTTGAAGACTATTGGGCCAAAGGAAATATCCTCCCATAACAAAGAGAAGGAAGCTTTCTGAAAAACTTCTTTGTGTCCTGTGAAATCATCTCACAGAGTTACAGCTTTCCCATTAAGAATCCTTTCGCTAAGACAGTCCTTGTGGAATTGGCAAAGTGATATTTGGAAGCCCTTAGAAGGCTATGGTGAAAAAGGAAATATCCTCAGATGAAATCTGGAAAACAGCTTTCTGAGAAACCGCTTAGTGTTCTGTTAATTCATCTCACAGAGTTACATGGGTATTTCGTTGATCTCTTTGCTAGCCTTATTTCTGTGGAATCTGAGAACAGATATTTCGGATCGCTTTGAAGACTATTGGGCCAAAGGAAATATCCTCCCATAACAAAGAGAAAGAAGCTTTCTGAGAAACTTCTTTGTGTCCTGTGAAATCATCTCACAGAGTTACAGCTTTCCCCTCAAGAAGCCCTTCGCTAAGACAGTTCTTGTGGAATTGGCAAAGTGATATTTGGAAGCCCATAGAGGGCTATGGTGAAAAAGGAAATATCCTCAGATGAAATCTGGAAAGAAGCTTGGTGAGAAATTGCTTAGTGTTCTGTTAATTCATCTCACAGAGTTACATGTGTATTTCGTGGATCTCTTTGCTAGCCTTATTTCTGTGGAATCTGAGAACAGATATTTCGGATCCCTTTGAAGACTATAGGGCCAAAGGAAATATCCTGCCATAACAAAGAGAAAGAAGCTTGCTGAGAAACTTCTTTGTGTTCTGTGAAATCATCCCACAGAGTTACAGCTTTCCCCTCAAGAAGCCTTTCCCTAAGACAGTTCTTGTGGAATTGGAAAGTGATATTTGGAAGTCCTTAGAGGTCTGTGGTGAAAAAGGAAATATCCTCAGATGAAATCTGGAAAGAATCTTTCTGAGAAACTGCTTAGTGTTCTCTTAAATCATCTCACAGAGTTACATGTGTATTTCATGGATCGCTTTGCTAGCCTTATTTCTGTGGAATCTGAGAACAGATATTTCCGATCCCTTTGAAGACTATAGGGCCAAAGGAAATATCCTCCCAAAACAAAGATAAAGAAACTTTCTGAGAAACTTCTTTGTGTTCTGTGAAATCATCTCACAAAGTTACAGCTTTCCCCTCAAGAAGTCTTTCGCTAAGACAGTTCTTGTGGAATTGGCGAAGTGATATTTGGAGGCCCCTAGAGGGCTATGGTGAAAAAGGAAATATCCTCCGATCAAATCTGGAAAGAAGCTTTCTGAGAAACTGCTTAGTGTTCTGTTAATTCATCTCACAGAGTTACCTCTGTATTTCGTGGATCTCTTTGCTAGCCTTATTTCTGTGGAATCTGAGAACAGATATTTCGGATCCCGTTGAAGACTATAGGGCCAAAGGAAATATCCTCCGACAAAAAAGAGAAAGAAGCTTTATGAGAAACTTCTTTGTTTTCTGTGAAATCATCTCACAGAGTTACAGCTTTCCCCTCAAGAAGCCTTTCCCTAAGCCAGTTCTTGTGGAATTGGCAGTGTGATATTTGGAAGCCCATAGAAGGCTATGGTGAAAAAGGAAATATCCTCAGATGAAATCTGGAAAGAATCTTTCTGAGAAACTGCTGAGTGTTCTGTTAATTCATCTCACAGAGTTACATGTGTATTTCGTGGATCTCTTTGCTAGCCTTATTTCTGTGGAATCCGAGAACGGATATTTCGGATCCCTTTGAAATCTATAGGGCCAAAGGAAATATCCTCCCATAACAAAGAGAAAGAAGCTTTCTGAGAAACTTCTTTGTGTTCTGTGAAATCATCTCACAGTGTTACAGCTTTCGCCTAAGAAGCCTTTCCCTAAGACAGTTCTTGTGGAATTGGCAAATTGATATTTGGAAGTCCTTAGAGGTCTATGGTGAAAAAGGAAATATCCACAGATGAAATCTGGAAAGAATCTTTCTGAGAAACTGCTTAGTGTTCTGTTAATTCATCTCACAGAGCTACATGTGTATTTCGTGGATCCCTTTGCTTGCCTTATTTCTGTGGAAACTGAGAACAGATATTTCGGATCCCTTTGAAGACTATAGGGCCAAAGTAAATATCCTCCCAAAACAAAGAGAAAGAAGCTTTCTGAGAAACTTGTTTGTGTTCTGTGAAATCATCTCACAAAGTTACAGCTTTCCCCTCAAGAAGCCTTTCGCTAAGACAGTTCTTGTGGAATTGGCGAAGTGATATTTGGAAGCCCCTAGAGGGCTATGGTGAAAAAGGAAATATCCTCCGATGAAATCTGGAAAGAAGCTTTCTCAGAAACTGCTTAGTGTTCTGTTAATTCATCTCACAGAGTTACCTCTGTATTTCGTGGATCTCTTTGCTAGCCTTATTTCTGTGGAATCTGAGAACAGATATTTCGGATCCCTTTGAAGTCTATAGGGCCGAAGGATATATCCTCCGATAACAAAGAGAAAGAAGCTTTCTGAGAAACTTCTTTGTGTTCTGTGAAATCATCTCACAGAGTTACAGCTTTCCCCTCAAGAAGCCTTTCCCTAAGACAGTTCTTGTGGAATTGGCAGTGTGATATTTGGAAGCCCATAGAAGGCTATGGTGAAAAAGGAAATATCCTCACATGAAATCTGGAAAGAAGCTTTCTGAGAAACTGCTTAGTGTTCTGTTAATTCATCTCACAGAGTTACATTTGTATTTCGTGGATCTCTTTGATAGCCTCATTTCTGTGGAATCTAAGAACAGATATTTCGAATCGCTTTGAAGACCATTGGGCCAAAGGAAATATCCTCCCATAACAAAGAGAAAGAAGCTTTCTGAGAAACTTCTTTGTGTTCTGTGAAATCATCTCACAGAGTTACAGCTTTCCCCTCAAGAAGCCTTTCGCTAGACAGTTCTTGAGGAATTGGCAAAGTGATATTTGGAAGCCCATAGCTGGCTATGGTGAAAAAGGAAATATCCTCAGATGAAATCTGGAAAGAATCTTTCTGAGAAACTGCTTAGTGTTCTCTTAAATCATCTCACAGAGTTACATGTGTATTTCGTGGATCGTTTTGCGAGCCTTATTTCTGTGGAATCTGAGAACAGATATTTCCGATCCCTTTGAAGACTATAGGTCCAAAGGAAATATCCTCCCAAAACAAAGATAAAGAAGCTTTCTGAGAAACTTCTTTGTGTTCTGTGAAATCATCTCACAAAGTTACAGCTTTCCCCTCAAGAAGTCTTTCGCTAAGACAGTTCTTGTGGAATTGGCGAAGTGATATTTGGAGGCCCATAGAGGGCTATGATGAAAAAGGAAATATCCTCCGATGAAATCTGGAAAGAAGCTTTCTGAGAAACTGCTTAGTGTTCTGTTAATTCATCTCACAGAGTTACCTCTGTATTTCGTGGATCTCTTTGCTAGCCTTATTTCTGTGGAGTCTGAGAACAGATATTTCGGATCGCTTTGAAGACTATTGGGCCAAGGGAAATATCCTCCCATAACAAAGAGAAAGAAGCTTTCTGAGAAACTTCTTTGTGTTCTGTGAAATCATCTCACAAAGTTACAGCTTTCCCCTCGAGTACTCTTTCGCTAAGACAGTTCTTGTGGAATTGAGAAGTTGATATTTGGAAGCCCATAGAGGTCTATGGTGAAAAAGGAAATACGAACAGATGAAATCTGGAAAGAATCTCTCTGAGAAACTGCTTAGTGTTCTCTTAATTCATCTCACAGAGCTACATGTGTATTTCGTGGATCTCTTTGCTAGCCTAATTTCTGTGGAATCTGAGAACAGATATTTCGGATCCCTTTGAAGACTATGGGGCCAAAGGAAATATCCTCCAAAAACAAAGAGAAAGAAGCTTTCTGAGAAACTTCTTTGTGTTCTGTGAAATCATCTCACAAAGTTACAGCTTTCCCCTCAAGAAGTCTTTCGCTAAGACAGTTCTTGTGGTATTGTCGAAATGATATTTGGAAACCCATAGAGGGCTATGGTGAAAAAGGAAATATCCTCCGATGAAATCTGGAAAGAAGCTTTCTGAGAAACTGCTTAGTGTTCTGTTAATTCATCTCACAGAGTTACCTCTGTATTTCGTGGATCTCTTTGCTAGACTTATTTCTGTGGAATCTGAGAACAGATATTTCGGATCCCATTGAAGTCTATAGGGCCAAAGTATATATCCTCCGATAACAAAGAGAAAGAAGCTTTCTGAGAAACTTCATTGTGTTCTGTGAAATCATCTCACAGAGTTACAGCTTTCCCCTCAAGAAGCCTTTCGCTAAGACAGTTCTTGTAGAATTGGCAAAGTGATATTTGGAAGCTCATAGAGGGCTACGGTGAAAAAGGAAATATCCACAGATGAAATCTGGAAAGTAGCTTTCTGAGAAACTGCTTAGTGTTCTGTTAATTCATCTCACAGAGTTACATGTGTATTTCGTGGATCTCTTTGCTAGCCTTATTTCTGTGGAATCTGAGAACAGATATTTCGGATCCCTTTGAAGACTATAGGGCCAAAGGAAATATCCTCCCATAAGAAAGAGAAAGAAGCTTTCTGAGAAACTTCTTTGTGTTCTGTGAAATCATTTCAGAGAGTTACAGCTTTCCCCTCAAGAAGCCTTTCGCTAAGACAGTTCTTGTGTTATTGGCAGTGATATTTGGAAGCCCATAGACGGCTACGGTGAAAAAGGAAATATCCTCAGATGAAATCTGGAAAGAAGATTTCTGAGAATCTGCTTAGTGTTCTGTTAATTCATCTCACAGAGTTACCTCTGTATTTCGTGGATCTCTTTGCTAGCCTTATTTCTGTGGAATCTGAGAACAGATATTTCGGATCCCTTTGAAGACTATAGGGCCAAAGGAAATATCCTCCCATAACAAAGAGAATGAAACTTTCTGAGAAACTTCTTTGTGTTCTGTGAAATCATCTCACAGAGTTACAGCTTTCCCCTCAAGAAGCCTTTCGCTAAGACAGTTCTTGTGGAATTGGCAAAATGATATTTGGAAGTCCTTAGAGGTCTATGGTGAAAAAGGAAATATCCTCAGATGAAATCTGGAAAGAATCTTTCTGAGAAACTGCTGAGTGTTCTCTTAATTCATCTCACAGATTTACATGTGTATTTCGTGGATCTCTTTGCTAGCCTTATTTCTGTGGAATCCGAGAACGGATATTTCGGATCCCTTTGAAATCTATAGGGCCAAAGGAAATATCCTCCCATAACAAAGAGAAAGAAGCTTTCTGAGAAACTGCTTAGTGTTCTGTTAATTCATCTCACAGAGTTACATGTGTATTTCGTGGATCTCTTTGCTAGTCTTATTTCTGTGGAATCCGAGAACAGATATTTCGGATCCCTTTGAAGACTATAGGGCCAAAGGAAATATCCTCCCATAACAAAGAACAAGAAGCTTTCTGAGAAACTTCTTTGTGTTCTGTGAAATCATCTCACAGTGTTACTGCTTTCCCCTCAAGAAGCCTTTCGCTAAGGCAGTTCTTGTGGAATTGGGAAAGTGATATTTGGAAGTCCTTAGAGGTCTATGGTGAAAAAGGAATTATCCTCAGATGAAATCTGGAAAGAATCTTTCTGAGAAACTGCTTAGTGTTCTGTTAATTCATCTCACAGAGCTGCATGTGTATTTCGTGGATCTCTTTGCTAGCCTTATTTCTGTGGAATCTGAGAACAGATATTTCGGATCTCTTTGAAGACTACAGGGCAAAGGAAATATCCTCCCAAAACAAAGAGAAAGAAGCTTTCTGAGAAACTTCTTTGTGTTCTGTGAAATCATCTCACAAAGTTACAGCTTTCCCCTCAAGAAGCCTTTCGCTAAGACAGTTCTTGTGGAATTGGCGAAGTGATATTTGGAAGCCCATAGAGGGCTACGGTGAAAAAGGAAATATCCTCCGATGAAATCTGGAAAGAAGCTTTCTGAGAAACTGCTTAGTGTTCTGTTAATTCATCTCACAGCGTTACATGTGTATTTCGTGGATCTCTTTGCTAGCCTTATTTCTGTGGAATCTGAGAACAGATATTTCGGATCCCATTGAAGACTATAGGGCCAAAGGAAATATCCTCCGATAACAAAGAGAAAGAAGCTTTATGAGAAACTTCTTTGTGTTCTGTGAAATCATCTCACAGAGTTACAGCTTTCCCCTCAAGAAGCCTTTCCCTAAGACAGTTCTTGTGGAATTGGCACTGTGATATTTGGAAGCCCATAGAAGGCTACGGTGAAAAAGGAAATATCCTCAGATGAAATCTGGAAAGAAGCTTTCGGAGAAACTGCTTAGTGTTCTCTTAATTCATCTCACAGAGTTACATGTGTATGTCGTGGATCTCTTTGATAGCCTCATTTCTGTGGAATCTGAGAACAGATATTTCGGATCGCTTTGAAGACTATTGGGCCAAAGGAAATATCCTCCCATAACAAAGAGAAAGAAGCTTTCTGAAAAACTTCTTTATGTCCTGTGAAATCATCTCACAGAGTTACAGCTTTCCCCTTAAGAAGCCTTTCGCTAAGACAGTTCTTGTGGAATTGGCAAAGTGATATTTGGAAGCCGTTAGAAGGCTATGGTGAAAAAGGAAACATCCTCAGATGAAATCTGGAAAGCAGCTTTCTGAGAAACTGCTTAGTGTTCTGTTAATTCATCTCACAGAGTTACATGGGTATTTCGTTGATCTCTTTGCTAGCCTTATTTCTGTGGAATCTGAGAACAGATATTTCGGATCCCTTTGAAGACTATAGGGCCAAAGGAAATATCCTCCCATAAGAAAGAGAAAGAAGCTTTCTGAGAAACTTCTTTGTGTTCTGTGAAATCATCTCACAGAGTTACAGCTTTCCCCTCAAGAAGCCTTTCCCTAAGACAGTTCTTGTGGAATTGGCAAAGTGATATTTGGAAGCCCATAGAGGGCTATGGTGAAAAAGGAAATATCCTCCGATGAAATCTGGAAAGAAGCTTTCTGAGAAACTGCTTAGTATTCTGTTATTTCATCTCACAGAGTTACATGTGTATTTCGTGGATCTCTTTGCTAGCCTTATTTCTGTGGAGTCTGAGAACAGATATTTCGGATCCCATTGAAGACTATAGGGCGAAAGGAAATATCCTCCGATAACAAAGAGAAAGAAGCTTTATGAGAAACTACTTTGTGTTCTGTGAAATCATTTCACAGAGTTACAGCTTTCCCCTCAAGAAGACTTTCCCTAAGACAGTTCTTGTGGAATTGGCAGTGTGATATTTGGAAGCCCATAGAAGGCTATGGTGAAAAAGGAAATATCCTCAGATGAAATCTGGAAAGAAGCTTTCTGAGAAACTGCTTAGTGTTCGGTTAATTCATCTCACAGAGTTACATGTGTATTTCGTGGATCTCTTTGCTAGCCTCATTTCTGTGGAATCTGAGAACAGATATTTCGGATCGCTTTGAAGACTATTGGGCCAAAGGAAATATCCTCCCATAACAAAGAGAAAGAAGCTTTCTGAAAAACTTCTTTGTGTCCTGTGAAATCATCTCACAGAGTTACAGCTTTCCCCTCAAGAAGCCTTTCACTAAGACAGTTCATGTGGAATTGGCAAAGTGATATTTGGAAGCCCTTAGAAGGCTATGGTGAAAAAGGAAATATCCTCAGATGAAATCTGGAAAGAAGCTTTCTGAGAAACTGCTTAGTGTTCTGTTAATTCATCTCACAGAGTTATATGGGTATTTCGTTGATCTCTTTGCTAGCCTTATTTCTGTGGAATCTGAGAACAGATATTTCGGATCGCTTTGAAGACTATTGGGCCAAAGGAAATATCCTCCCATAACAAAGAGAATGAAGCTTTCTGAGAAACTTCTTTTTGTTCTGTGAAATCATCTCACAGAGTTACAGCTTTCCCCTCAAGAAGCCTTTCGCTAAGACAGTTCTTGTGGAATTGGCAAAGTGATATTTGGAAGCCCATAGAGGGCTCTGGTGAAAAAGGAAATATCCTCAGAAGAAATCTGGAAAGAATCTTTCTGAGAAACTGCTTAGTGTTCTGTTAATTCATCTCACAGAGCTACATGTGTATTTCGTGGATCTCTTTGCTAGCCTTATTTCTGTGGAATCTGAGAACAGATATTTCGGATCCCTTTGAAGACTATAGGGCAAAGGAAATATCATCCCAAAAAAAGAGAAAGAAGCTTTCTGAGAAACTTCTTTGTTTTCTGTGAAATCATCTCACAGAGTTACAGCTTTTCCCTCAAAAAGCCTTTCGCTAAGACAGTTCTTGTGGAATTGGCAAAGTGATATTTGGAAGCCCATACACGGCTATGGTGACAAAGGAAATATCCTCAGATGAAATCTGGAAAGAAGCTTACTGAGAAACTGCTTGGTGTTCTGTTAATTCATCTCACAGAGTTACCTCTGTATTTCGTGGATCTCCTTGCTAGCCTTATTTCTGGGGAATCTGAGAACAGATATTTCGGATCCCTTTGAAGGCTATTGGGCCAAAGGAAATATCCTCCGATAATAAAGAGAAAGAAGCTTTCTGAGAAACTTCTTTGTGTTCTGTGAAATCATCTCACAGAGTTAAAACTTTCCCCTCAAGAAGTCTTTCGCTAAGACAGTTCTTGTGGAATTGGCGAAGTGATATTTGGAAGCCCATAGAGGGCTATGGTGAAAAAGGAAATATCCTGAGATGAAATCTGGAAAGAAGCTTTCTGAGAAACTGCTTAGTGTTCTGTTAATTCATCTCACAGAGATACATGTATATTTCGTGGATCTCTTTGCTAGCCTTATTTCTGTGGAATCTGAGAACAGATATTTCGGATCCCTTTGAAGACTATAGGGCCAAAGGAAATATCCTCCCATAACAAAGAGAAAGAAGCTTTCTGAGAAACTTCTTTGTGTTCTGTGAAATCATCTCACAGAGTTACAGCTTTACCCTCAAGAAGCCTTTCCCTAAGACAGTTCTTGTGGAATTGGCAGTGTGATATTTGGAAGCCCATAGAAGGCTATGGTGAAAAAGGAAATATCCTCAGATGCAATCTGGAAAGAAGCTTTCTGAGAAACTGCTTAGTGTTCGGTTAATTCATCTCACAGAGTTACATGTGTATTTCGTGGATCTCTTTGCTAGCCTCATTTCTGTGGAATCTGAGAACAGATATTTCGGATCGCTTTGAAGACTATTGGGCCAAAGGAAATATCCTCCCATAACAAACAGAAAGAAGCTTTCCGAAAAACTTCTTTGTGTCCTGTGAAATCATCTCACAGAGTTACAGCTTTCCCCTCAAGAAGCCTTTCACTAAGACAGTTCTTGTGGAATTGGGAAAGTGATATTTGGAAGCCCTTAGAAGGCTATGGTGAAAAAGGAAATATCCTCAGATGAAATCTGTAAAGAAGCTTTCTGAGAAACTGCTTAGTGTTCTGTTAATGCATGTCACAGAGTTATATGGGTATTTCGTTGATCTCTTTGCTAGCCTTATTTCTGTGGAATCTGAGAACAGATATTTCGGATCGCTTTGAAGACTATTGGGCCAAAGGAAATATCCTCCCATAACAAAGAGAAAGAAGTTTTCTGAGAAACTTCTTTGTGTTCTGTGAAATCATCTCACAGAGTTACAGCTTTCCCCTCAAGAAGCCTTTCGCTAAGACAGTTCTTGTGGAATTGGCAAAGTGATATTTGGAAGCCCATAGAGGGCTATGGTGAAAAAGGAAATTTCCTCAGTTGAAATCTGGAAAGAAGGTTTCTGAGAAACTGCTTAGTGTTCTGTTAATTCATCTCAAAGAGTTACATGTGTATTTCGTGGATCTCTTTGCTAGCCTTATTTCTGTGGAATCTGAGTACAGATATTTCGGATCCCTTTGAAGACTATAGGGCCAAAGGAAATATCCTCCGAAAACAAATAGAAAGAAGCTTTCTGAGAAACTTCTTTGTGTTCTGTGAAATCAACTCACAGAGTTACAGCTTTACCCTCAAGAAGCCTTTCGCTAAGACAGTTCTTGTGGAATTGGCAAAGTGATATTTGGAAGCCCATAGAGGGCTATGGTGAAAAAGGAAATATCCTCAGATGAAATCTGGAAAGAAGCTTTCTGAGAAACTGCTTAGTGTTCTCTTAATTCATCTCTCAGAGTTACATGTGTATTTCGTGGATCCCTTTGCTAGCCTTATTTCTCTGGAATCTGAGAACAGATATTCCGTATCCCTTTGAAGAATACAGGCGCAAAGGAAATATCCTCCGATAACAAAGAGAAAGAAGCTTTCTGAGAAACTTCTTTGTGTTCTGTGAAATCTTCTCACAGAGTTTCAGCTTTCCCCTCAAGAAGCCTTTCGCTAAGAGAGTTCTTGTGGAGTTGGCAAAGTGATATTTGGAACCCCTAGACGGCTATGGTGTAAAAGGAAATATCTTCAGATGAAATCTGGAAAGAAGCTTTCTGAGAAACTGCTTAGTGTTCTGTTAATTCATCTCACAGAGTTACATGTGTATTTCGTGGATCTCTTTGCTAGCCTTATTTCTGTGGAATCTGAGAACAGATATTTCGGAGCCTTTTGAAGATAATAGGGCCAAAGGAAATATCGTGCCAAAACAAAGAGAAAGAAGCTTTCTGAGAAACTTCTTTGTGTTGTTTGAAATCATCTCACAGATGTACAGCTTTCCCCTCAAGAAACCTTTCGCTAAGACAGTTCTTGGGGAATTGGCAAAGTGATATTTGGAAGCCCGTAGAGGGCTATGGTGAAAAAGGAAATATCCTCAGATGAAATCTGGAAAGAAGCTTTCTGAGAACTCCTTAGTGTTCCGTTAATTCATCTCACAGGGTTACCTCTGTATTTCGTGGATCTCTTTGCTAGCCTTATTTCTGTGGAATCTGAGAACAGATATTTTGGATCCCTTTGAAGACTGTATGGCCAAAGGAAATATCCTCCCAAAACAAAGAGAAAGAAGCTTTCTGAGTAACTTCTTTGTGTTCTGTGAAATCATCTCACAGAGTTACAGCTTTCACCTCAAGAAGACTTTCGCTAAGACAGTTCTTGTGGAATTGGCAAATTGATATTTGGAAGTCCATAGAGGGCTACGGTGAAAAAGGAAATTTCCTCAGTTGAAATCTGGAAAGAAGGTTTCTGAGAAACTGCTTAGTGTTCTGTTAATTCATCTCAAAGAGTTACATGTGTATTTCGTGGATCTCTTTGCTAGCCTTATTTCTGTGGAATCTGAGTACAGATATTTCGGATCCCTTTGAAGACTATAGGGCCAAAGGAAATATCTTCCCAAAACAAAGAGAAAGAAGCTTTCTGAGAAACTTCTTTGTGTTCTGTGAAATCAACTCATAGAGTTACAGCTTTCCCCTCAAGAAGCCTTTCGCTAAGACAGTTCTTGTGGAATTGGCAAAGTGATATTTGGACGCCCACAGAGGGCTATGGTGAAAAAGGAAATTTCCTCAGATGAAATCTGGAAAGAAGCTTTCTGAGAAACTGCTCAATGTCCTTTTAATTCATCTCACAGAGTTACATGTGTATTTCGTGGATCTCTTTGCTAGCCTTATTTCTGTAGAATCTGAGTACAGATATTTCGGATCCCTTTGAAGACTATAGGGCCAAAGGAAATATCCTCCAATAACAAAGAGAAAGAAGCTTTCTGAGAAACTTCTTTGTGTCCTGTGAAATCATCTCACAGAATAACAGCTTAAACCTCAAGAAGCCTTTCGCTAAGGCCGTTCTTGTGGAATCTCAATGTGATATTTGGAAACCCATAAAGGGCTATGGTGGAAAAGGAAATATCCTGAGATGAAATCTGGAAAGAAGCTTTCTGAGAAACTGCTTAGTGTTCTGTTAATTCATCTCACAGAGTTACATGTGTATTTCGTGGATCTCTTTGCTAGCCTTATTTCTGTGGAATCTGAGAACAGATATTTCGGATCCCTTTGAAGACTATAGGGCCAAAGGAAATATCGTCCGATAACAAAGAGAAAGAAGCTGTCTGAGAAACTTCTTTGTGTCTGTGAAACGATCTCACAGAGTTACAGCTTTCCCCTCAAGAGGCCTTTCGCTAAGACAGTTCCTGTGGAATTGGCAAAGTGATATTTGGAAGCCCTTAGAGCGCTATGGTGAAAAAGGAAATATCCTCAGATTAAATCTGGAAAGAAGCTTTCTGAAAAACTGCTTAGTGTTCTGTTAATTCATCTCACAGAGTTACATGTGTATTTCGTGGATCTCTTTGCTAGCCTTATTTCTGTGGAATCTGAGAACAGATATTTCGGAGCCTTTTGAAGATAATAGGGCCAAAGGAAATATCGTGCCAAAACAAAGAGAAAGAAGCTTTCTGAGAAACTTCTTTGTGTTCTGTGAAATCATCTCACAGAGTTACAGCTTTCCCCTCAATAAACCTTTCGCTAAGACAGTTCTTGGGGAATTGGCAAAGTGATATTTGGAAGCCCATAGAGGGCTATGGTGAAAAAGGAAATATCCTCAGATGAAATCTGGAAAGAAGCTTTCTGAGAAACTGCTTAGTGTTCTGTTAATTCATCTCACAGAGTTACCTCTGTATTTCGTGGATCCCTTTGCTAGCCTTATTTCTGTGGAATCTGAGAACAGATATTTCGGATCCCTTTGAAGACTATAGGACCAAGGGAAATATCCTCCCATAACAAAGAGAAAGAAGCTTTCTGAGAAACTTCTTTGTGTTCTGTGAAATCATCTCACAGAGTTACAGCTTTCCCCTCAAGAAGCCTTTCGCTAAGACAGTTCTTGTTGAATTGGCAAAGTGATATTTGGAAGCCCTTAGAGGGCTATGGTGAAAAAGGAAATATCCTCAGATGAAATGTGGAAAGAAGCTTTCTGAGAAACTGCTTAGTGTTCTGTTAATTCATCTCACAGAGTTACATGTGTATTTCGTGGATCTCTTTGCTAGCCTTATTTCTGTGGAATCTGAGAACAGATAATTCGGATCCCTTTGAAGACTATAGGGCCAAAGGAAATATCCTCCCTTAACAAAGAGAAAGAAGCTTTCTGAGAAACTTCTTTGTGTTCTGTGAAATCATCTCACAGAGTTAAAACTTTACCCTCAAGATGCCCTTCGCTAAGACAGTTCTTGTGGAATTGGCAAAGTGATATTTGGAAGCCCATAGAGGGCTACGGTGAAAAAGGAAATTTCCTCAGTTGAAATCTGGAAAGAAGGTTTCTGAGAAACTGCTTAGTGTTCTGTTAATTCATCTCAAAGAGTTACATGTGTATTTCGTGGATCTCTTTGCTAGCCTTATTTCTGTGGAATCTGAGTACAGATATTTCGGATCCCTTTGAAGACTATAGGGCCAAAGGAAATATCCTCCGAAAACAAATAGAAAGAAGCTTTCTGAGAAACTTCTTTGTGTTCTGTGAAATCAACTCACAGAGTTACAGCTTTACCCTCAAGAAGCCTTTCGCTAAGACAGTTCTTGTGGAATTGGCAAAGTGATATTTGGAAGCCCATAGAGGGCTATGGTGAAAAAGGAAATATCCTCAGATGAAATCTGGAAAGAAGCTTTCTGAGAAACTGCTTAGTGTTCTCTTAATTCATCTCTCAGAGTTACATGTGTATTTCGTGGATCCCTTTGCTAGCCTTATTTCTCTGGAATCTGAGAACAGATATTCCGTATCCCTTTGAAGAATACAGGCGCAAAGGAAATATCCTCCGATAACAAAGAGAAAGAAGCTTTCTGAGAAACTTCTTTGTGTTCTGTGAAATCTTCTCACAGAGTTTCAGCTTTCCCCTCAAGAAGCCTTTCGCTAAGAGAGTTCTTGTGGAGTTGGCAAAGTGATATTTGGAACCCCTAGACGGCTATGGTGTAAAAGGAAATATCTTCAGATGAAATCTGGAAAGAAGCTTTCTGAGAAACTGCTTAGTGTTCTGTTAATTCATCTCACAGAGTTACATGTGTATTTCGTGGATCTCTTTGCTAGCCTTATTTCTGTGGAATCTGAGAACAGATATTTCGGAGCCTTTTGAAGATAATAGGGCCAAAGGAAATATCGTGCCAAAACAAAGAGAAAGAAGCTTTCTGAGAAACTTCTTTGTGTTGTTTGAAATCATCTCACAGATGTACAGCTTTCCCCTCAAGAAACCTTTCGCTAAGACAGTTCTTGGGGAATTGGCAAAGTGATATTTGGAAGCCCGTAGAGGGCTATGGTGAAAAAGGAAATATCCTCAGATGAAATCTGGAAAGAAGCTTTCTGAGAACTCCTTAGTGTTCCGTTAATTCATCTCACAGGGTTACCTCTGTATTTCGTGGATCTCTTTGCTAGCCTTATTTCTGTGGAATCTGAGAACAGATATTTTGGATCCCTTTGAAGACTGTATGGCCAAAGGAAATATCCTCCCAAAACAAAGAGAAAGAAGCTTTCTGAGTAACTTCTTTGTGTTCTGTGAAATCATCTCACAGAGTTACAGCTTTCACCTCAAGAAGACTTTCGCTAAGACAGTTCTTGTGGAATTGGCAAATTGATATTTGGAAGTCCATAGAGGGCTACGGTGAAAAAGGAAATTTCCTCAGTTGAAATCTGGAAAGAAGGTTTCTGAGAAACTGCTTAGTGTTCTGTTAATTCATCTCAAAGAGTTACATGTGTATTTCGTGGATCTCTTTGCTAGCCTTATTTCTGTGGAATCTGAGTACAGATATTTCGGATCCCTTTGAAGACTATAGGGCCAAAGGAAATATCTTCCCAAAACAAAGAGAAAGAAGCTTTCTGAGAAACTTCTTTGTGTTCTGTGAAATCAACTCATAGAGTTACAGCTTTCCCCTCAAGAAGCCTTTCGCTAAGACAGTTCTTGTGGAATTGGCAAAGTGATATTTGGACGCCCACAGAGGGCTATGGTGAAAAAGGAAATTTCCTCAGATGAAATCTGGAAAGAAGCTTTCTGAGAAACTGCTCAATGTCCTTTTAATTCATCTCACAGAGTTACATGTGTATTTCGTGGATCTCTTTGCTAGCCTTATTTCTGTAGAATCTGAGTACAGATATTTCGGATCCCTTTGAAGACTATAGGGCCAAAGGAAATATCCTCCAATAACAAAGAGAAAGAAGCTTTCTGAGAAACTTCTTTGTGTCCTGTGAAATCATCTCACAGAATAACAGCTTAAACCTCAAGAAGCCTTTCGCTAAGGCCGTTCTTGTGGAATCTCAATGTGATATTTGGAAACCCATAAAGGGCTATGGTGGAAAAGGAAATATCCTGAGATGAAATCTGGAAAGAAGCTTTCTGAGAAACTGCTTAGTGTTCTGTTAATTCATCTCACAGAGTTACATGTGTATTTCGTGGATCTCTTTGCTAGCCTTATTTCTGTGGAATCTGAGAACAGATATTTCGGATCCCTTTGAAGACTATAGGGCCAAAGGAAATATCGTCCGATAACAAAGAGAAAGAAGCTGTCTGAGAAACTTCTTTGTGTCTGTGAAACGATCTCACAGAGTTACAGCTTTCCCCTCAAGAGGCCTTTCGCTAAGACAGTTCCTGTGGAATTGGCAAAGTGATATTTGGAAGCCCTTAGAGCGCTATGGTGAAAAAGGAAATATCCTCAGATTAAATCTGGAAAGAAGCTTTCTGAAAAACTGCTTAGTGTTCTGTTAATTCATCTCACAGAGTTACATGTGTATTTCGTGGATCTCTTTGCTAGCCTTATTTCTGTGGAATCTGAGAACAGATATTTCGGAGCCTTTTGAAGATAATAGGGCCAAAGGAAATATCGTGCCAAAACAAAGAGAAAGAAGCTTTCTGAGAAACTTCTTTGTGTTCTGTGAAATCATCTCACAGAGTTACAGCTTTCCCCTCAATAAACCTTTCGCTAAGACAGTTCTTGGGGAATTGGCAAAGTGATATTTGGAAGCCCATAGAGGGCTATGGTGAAAAAGGAAATATCCTCAGATGAAATCTGGAAAGAAGCTTTCTGAGAAACTGCTTAGTGTTCTGTTAATTCATCTCACAGAGTTACCTCTGTATTTCGTGGATCCCTTTGCTAGCCTTATTTCTGTGGAATCTGAGAACAGATATTTCGGATCCCTTTGAAGACTATAGGACCAAGGGAAATATCCTCCCATAACAAAGAGAAAGAAGCTTTCTGAGAAACTTCTTTGTGTTCTGTGAAATCATCTCACAGAGTTACAGCTTTCCCCTCAAGAAGCCTTTCGCTAAGACAGTTCTTGTTGAATTGGCAAAGTGATATTTGGAAGCCCTTAGAGGGCTATGGTGAAAAAGGAAATATCCTCAGATGAAATGTGGAAAGAAGCTTTCTGAGAAACTGCTTAGTGTTCTGTTAATTCATCTCACAGAGTTACATGTGTATTTCGTGGATCTCTTTGCTAGCCTTATTTCTGTGGAATCTGAGAACAGATAATTCGGATCCCTTTGAAGACTATAGGGCCAAAGGAAATATCCTCCCTTAACAAAGAGAAAGAAGCTTTCTGAGAAACTTCTTTGTGTTCTGTGAAATCATCTCACAGAGTTAAAACTTTACCCTCAAGATGCCCTTCGCTAAGACAGTTCTTGTGGAATTGGCAAAGTGATATTTGGAAGCCCATAGAGGGCTACGGTGAAAAAGGAAATTTCCTCAGTTGAAATCTGGAAAGAAGGTTTCTGAGAAACTGCTTAGTGTTCTGTTAATTCATCTCAAAGAGTTACATGTGTATTTCGTGGATCTCTTTGCTAGCCTTATTTCTGTGGAATCTGAGTACAGATATTTCGGATCCCTTTGAAGACTATAGGGCCAAAGGAAATATCCTCCGAAAACAAAGAGAAAGAAGCTTTCTGAGAAACTTCTTTGTGTTCTGTGAAATCAACTCACAGAGTTACAGCTTTCCCCTCAAGAAGCCTTTCGCTAAGACAGTTCTTGTGGAATTGGCAAAGTGATATTTGGAAGCCCATAGACGGCTATGGTGAAAAAGGAAATATCCTGAGATGAAATCTGGAAAGAAGCTTTCTGAGAAACTGCTTAGTGTTCTGTTAATTCATCTCACAGAGTTACATGTGTATTTCGTGGATCTCTTTGCTAGCCTTATTTCTGTGGAATCTGAGTACAGATATTTCGGATACCTTTGAAGACTATAGGGCCAAAGGAAATATACTCCCAAAAGAAAGAGAAAGAAGCTTTCTGAGAAATTTCTTTGTGTTCTGTGAAGTCATCTCACTAGTTACAGCTTTCGCTCAAGAAGCCTTTCGCTAAGACAGTTCTTGTGGAATTGGCAAAGTGATATTTGGAAGCCCATAGAGGGCTATGGTGAAAAAGGAAATATCCTCAGATGAAATCTGGAAAGAAGCTTTCTGAGAAACTGCTTAGTGTTCTCTTAATTCATCTCACAGAGTTACATGTGTATTTCGTGGATCCCTTTGCTAGCCTTATTTCTCTGGAATCTGAGAACAGATATTCCGTATCCCTTTGAAGACTACAGGCGCAAAGGAAATATCCTCCGATAACAAAGAGAAAGAAGCTTTCTGAGAAACTTCTTTGTGTTCTGTGAAATCATCTCACAGAGTTTCAGCTTTCCCCTCAAGAAGCCTTTCGCTAAGACAGTTCTTGTGGAATTGGCAAAGTGATATTTGGAAGCCCATAGACGGCTATGGTGAAAAAGGAAATATCCTCAGATGAAATCTGGAAAGAAGCTTTCTGAGAAACTGCTTAGTTTTCTGTTAATTCATCTCACAGAGTTACATGTGTATTTCGTGGATCTCTTTGCTAGCCTTATTTCTGTGGAATCTGAGAACAGATATTTCGGAGCCTTTTGAAGATAATAGGGCCAAAGGAAATATCGTGCCAAAACAAAGAGAAAGAAGCTTTCTAAGAAACTTCTTTGTGTTCTGTGAAATCATCTCACAGAGTTACAGCTTTCCCCTCAAGAAACCTTTCGCTAAGACAGTTCTTGGGGAATTGGCAAAGTGATATTTGGAAGCCCGTAGAGGGCTATGGTGAAAAAGGAAATATCATCAGATGAAATCTGGAAAGAAGCTTTCTGAGAAACTGCTTAGTGTTCTGTTAATTCATCTCACAGAGTTACCTCTGTATTTCGTGGATCCCTTTGCTAGCCTCATTTCTGTGGAATCTGAGAACAGATATTTCGGATACCTTTGAAGACTATAGGACCAAGGGAAATATCCTCCCATAACAAAGAGAAAGAAGCTTTCTGAGAAACTTCTTTGTGTTCTGTGAAATCATCTCACAGAGTTACAGCTATCCCCTCAAGAAGCCTTTCGCTAAGACAGTTCTTGTGGAATTGGCAAAGTGATAATTGGAAGCCCATAGAGGGCTATGGTGAAAAAGGAAATATCTTCAGTTGAAATCTGGAAAGACGCTTTCTGAGAAACTGCTTAGTGTTCTGTTAATTCATCTCACAGAGATACCTCTGTATTTCGTGGATCTCTTTGCTAGCCTTATTTCTGTGGAATCTGAGAACAGATATTTCGGACCCCTTTGAAGACTATAGGGCCAAAGGAAATATCCTGCCATAAGAAAGAGAAAGAAGCTTTCTGAGAAACTTCTTTGTGTTCTGTGAAATCATCTCACAGAGTTACAGCTTTCACCTCAAGAAGACTTTCGCTAAGACAGTTCTTGTGGAATTGGCAAAGTGATATTTGGAAGCCCATAGAGGGCTACGGTGAAAAAGGAAATATCTTCAGATGAAATCTGGAAAGAAGCTTTCTGAGAAACTGCTTAGTGTTCTGTTAATTCATCTCACAGAGTTACATGTGTATTTCGTGGATCTCCTTGCTAGCCTCATTTCTGTGGAATCTGAGAACAGATATTTCGGATCCCTTTGAAGACTATAGGGCCAAAGGAAATATCCTCCGATAACAAAGAGAAAGAAGCTGTCTGAGAAACTTCTTTGTGTCTGTGAACCCATCTCACAGAGTTACAGCTTTCCCCTCAAGAAGTCTTTCGCTAAGACAGTTCTTGTGGAATTGGCAAATTGATATTTGGAAGCCCATAGAGGGCTATGGTGAAAAAGGAAATATCCTCAGGTGAAATCTGGAAAGAAGCTTTCTGAGATACTGCTTAGTGTTCTGTTAATTCATCTCACAGAGTTACATGTGTATTTCGTGGATCTCTTTCCTAGCCTAATTTCTGTGGTATCTGAGAATAGATATTCGGATCCCATTGAAGACTATAGGGCCAAAGGAAATATCCTCCGAAAACAAAGAGAAAGAAGCTCTCTGAGAAACTTCTTTGTGTTCTGTGAAATCATCTCACAGAGTTTCAGCTTTCCCCTCAAGAAGCCTTTCGCTAAGACAGTTCTTGTGGAATTCGCAAAGTGATATTTGGAAGCCCACAGAGGGCTATGGTGAAAAAGGAAATTTCCTCAGATGAAATCTGGAAAGAAGCTTTCTGAGAAACTGCTCAATGTCCTGTTAATTCATCTCACAGAGTTACGTGTGTATTTCGTGGATCTCTTTGCTAGCCTTATTTCTGTGGAATCTGAGAACAGATTTTTCCGATCCCTTTGAAGACTATAGGGCCAAAGGAACTATCCTCCGATAACAAAGAGAAAGAAGCTGTCTGAGAAACTTCTTTGTGTCTGTGAACCCATCTCACAGAGTTACAACTTTCCCCTCAAGAAGTCTTTCGCTAACACAGTTCTTGTGGAATTGGCAAATTGATATTTGGAAGCCCATAGAGGGCTATGGTGAAAAAGGAAATATCCTCAGGTGAAATCTGGAAAGAAGCTTTCTGAGATACTACTTAGTGTTATGTTAATTCATCTCACAGAGTTACATGTGTATTTCGTGGATCTCTTTCCTAGCCTTATTTCTGTGCAATCTGAGAATAGATATTTCGGATCCCTTTGAAGACTATAGGGCCAAAGGAAATATCCTCCGAAAACAAAGAGAAAGAAGCTTTCTGAGAAACTTCTTTGTGTTCTGTGAAATCATCTCACAGAGTTTCAGCTTTCCCCTCAAGAAGCCTTTCGCTAAGACAGTTCTTGTGGAATTGGCAAAGTGATATTTGGACGCCCACAGAGGGCTATGGTGAAAAAGGAAATTTCCTCAGATGAAATCTGGAAAGAAGCTTTCTGAGAAACTGCTCAATGTCCTTTTAATTCATCTCACAGAGTTACATGTGTATTTCGTGGATCTCTTTGCTAGCCTTATTTCTGTAGAATCTGAGTACAGATATATCGGATCCCTTTGAAGACTATAGGGCCAAAGGAAATATCCTCCGATAACAAAGAGAAAGAAGCTTTCTGAGAAACTTCTTTGTGTCCTGTGAAATCATCTCACAGAATAACAGCTTAAACCTCAAGAAGCCTTTCGCTAAGGCCGTTCTTGTGGAATCTCAATGTGATATTTGAAAACCCATAGAGGGCTATGGTGGAAAAGGAAATATCCTGAGATGAAATCTGGAAAGAAGCTTTCTGAGAAACTGCTTAGTGTTCTGTTAATTCATCTCACAGAGTTACACTTGTATTTCGTGGATCTCTTTGCTAGCCTTATTTCTGTGGAATCTGAGAACAGATATTTCGGATCCCTTTGTAGACTATAGGGCCAAAGGAAATATCGTCCGATAACAAAGAGAAAGAAGCTGTCTGAGAAACTTCTTTGTGTCTGTGAAACGATCTCACAGAGTTACAGCTTTCCCCTCAAGAAGCCTTTCGCTAAGACAGTTCTTGTGGAATTGGCAAAGTGATATTTGGACGCCCACAGAGGGCTATGGTGAAAAAGGAAATTTCCTCAGATGAAATCTGGAAAGAAGCTTTCTGAGAAACTGCTCAATGTCCTTTTAATTCATCTCACAGAGTTACATGTGTATTTCGTGGATCTCTTTGCTAGCCTTATTTCTGTAGAATCTGAGTACAGATATTTCGGATCCCTTTGAAGACTATAGGGCCAAAGGAAATATCCTCCAATAACAAAGAGAAAGAAGCTTTCTGAGAAACTTCTTTGTGTCCTGTGAAATCATCTCACAGAATAACAGCTTAAACCTCAAGAAGCCTTTCGCTAAGGCCGTTCTTGTGGAATCTCAATGTGATATTTGGAAACCCATAGAGGGCTATGGTGGAAAAGGAAATATCCTGAGATGAAATCTGGAAAGAAGCTTTCTGAGAAACTGCTTAGTGTTCTGTTAATTCATCTCACAGAGTTACATGTGTATTTCGTGGATCTCTTTGCTAGCCTTATTTCTGTGGAATCTGAGAACAGATATTTCGGATCCCTTTGAAGACTATAGGGCCAAAGGAAATATCGTCCGATAACAAAGAGAAAGAAGCTGTCTGAGAAACTTCTTTGTGTTTGTGAAACGATCTCACAGAGTTACAGCTTTCCCCTCAAGAGGCCTTTCGCTAAGACAGTTCTTGTTGAATTGGCAAAGTGATATTTGGAAGCCCTTAGAGCGCTATGGTGAAAAAGGAAATATCCTCAGATGAAATCTGGAAAGAAGCTTTCTGAGAAACTGCTTAGTGTTCTGTTAATTCATCTCACAGAGTTACATGTGTATTTCGTGGATCTCTTTGCTAGCCTTATTTCTGTGGAATCTGAGAACAGATAATTCGGATCCCTTTGAAGACTATAGGGCCAAAGGAAATATCCTCCCTTAACAAAGAGAAAGAAGCTTTCTGAGAAACTTCTTTGTGTTCTGTGAAATCATCTCACAGAGTTTCAGCTTTCCCCTCAAGAAGCCTTTCGCTAAGACAGTTCTTGTGGAATTGGCAAAGTGATATTTGGAAGCCCATAGACGGCTATGGTGAAAAAGGAAATATCCTCAGATGAAATCTGGAAAGAAGCTTTCTGAGAAACTGCTTAGTTTTCTGTTAATTCATCTCACAGAGTTACATGTGTATTTCGTGGATCTCTTTGCTAGCCTTATTTCTGTGGAATCTGAGAACAGATATTTCGGAGCCTTTTGAAGATAATAGGGCCAAAGGAAATATCGTGCCAAAACAAAGAGAAAGAAGCTTTCTAAGAAACTTCTTTGTGTTCTGTGAAATCATCTCACAGAGTTACAGCTTTCCCCTCAAGAAACCTTTCGCTAAGACAGTTCTTGGGGAATTGGCAAAGTGATATTTGGAAGCCCGTAGAGGGCTATGGTGAAAAAGGAAATATCATCAGATGAAATCTGGAAAGAAGCTTTCTGAGAAACTGCTTAGTGTTCTGTTAATTCATCTCACAGAGTTACCTCTGTATTTCGTGGATCCCTTTGCTAGCCTCATTTCTGTGGAATCTGAGAACAGATATTTCGGATACCTTTGAAGACTATAGGACCAAGGGAAATATCCTCCCATAACAAAGAGAAAGAAGCTTTCTGAGAAACTTCTTTGTGTTCTGTGAAATCATCTCACAGAGTTACAGCTATCCCCTCAAGAAGCCTTTCGCTAAGACAGTTCTTGTGGAATTGGCAAAGTGATAATTGGAAGCCCATAGAGGGCTATGGTGAAAAAGGAAATATCTTCAGTTGAAATCTGGAAAGACGCTTTCTGAGAAACTGCTTAGTGTTCTGTTAATTCATCTCACAGAGATACCTCTGTATTTCGTGGATCTCTTTGCTAGCCTTATTTCTGTGGAATCTGAGAACAGATATTTCGGACCCCTTTGAAGACTATAGGGCCAAAGGAAATATCCTGCCATAAGAAAGAGAAAGAAGCTTTCTGAGAAACTTCTTTGTGTTCTGTGAAATCATCTCACAGAGTTACAGCTTTCACCTCAAGAAGACTTTCGCTAAGACAGTTCTTGTGGAATTGGCAAAGTGATATTTGGAAGCCCATAGAGGGCTACGGTGAAAAAGGAAATATCTTCAGATGAAATCTGGAAAGAAGCTTTCTGAGAAACTGCTTAGTGTTCTGTTAATTCATCTCACAGAGTTACATGTGTATTTCGTGGATCTCCTTGCTAGCCTCATTTCTGTGGAATCTGAGAACAGATATTTCGGATCCCTTTGAAGACTATAGGGCCAAAGGAAATATCCTCCGATAACAAAGAGAAAGAAGCTGTCTGAGAAACTTCTTTGTGTCTGTGAACCCATCTCACAGAGTTACAGCTTTCCCCTCAAGAAGTCTTTCGCTAAGACAGTTCTTGTGGAATTGGCAAATTGATATTTGGAAGCCCATAGAGGGCTATGGTGAAAAAGGAAATATCCTCAGGTGAAATCTGGAAAGAAGCTTTCTGAGATACTGCTTAGTGTTCTGTTAATTCATCTCACAGAGTTACATGTGTATTTCGTGGATCTCTTTCCTAGCCTAATTTCTGTGGTATCTGAGAATAGATATTCGGATCCCATTGAAGACTATAGGGCCAAAGGAAATATCCTCCGAAAACAAAGAGAAAGAAGCTCTCTGAGAAACTTCTTTGTGTTCTGTGAAATCATCTCACAGAGTTTCAGCTTTCCCCTCAAGAAGCCTTTCGCTAAGACAGTTCTTGTGGAATTCGCAAAGTGATATTTGGAAGCCCACAGAGGGCTATGGTGAAAAAGGAAATTTCCTCAGATGAAATCTGGAAAGAAGCTTTCTGAGAAACTGCTCAATGTCCTGTTAATTCATCTCACAGAGTTACGTGTGTATTTCGTGGATCTCTTTGCTAGCCTTATTTCTGTGGAATCTGAGAACAGATTTTTCCGATCCCTTTGAAGACTATAGGGCCAAAGGAACTATCCTCCGATAACAAAGAGAAAGAAGCTGTCTGAGAAACTTCTTTGTGTCTGTGAACCCATCTCACAGAGTTACAACTTTCCCCTCAAGAAGTCTTTCGCTAACACAGTTCTTGTGGAATTGGCAAATTGATATTTGGAAGCCCATAGAGGGCTATGGTGAAAAAGGAAATATCCTCAGGTGAAATCTGGAAAGAAGCTTTCTGAGATACTACTTAGTGTTATGTTAATTCATCTCACAGAGTTACATGTGTATTTCGTGGATCTCTTTCCTAGCCTTATTTCTGTGCAATCTGAGAATAGATATTTCGGATCCCTTTGAAGACTATAGGGCCAAAGGAAATATCCTCCGAAAACAAAGAGAAAGAAGCTTTCTGAGAAACTTCTTTGTGTTCTGTGAAATCATCTCACAGAGTTTCAGCTTTCCCCTCAAGAAGCCTTTCGCTAAGACAGTTCTTGTGGAATTGGCAAAGTGATATTTGGACGCCCACAGAGGGCTATGGTGAAAAAGGAAATTTCCTCAGATGAAATCTGGAAAGAAGCTTTCTGAGAAACTGCTCAATGTCCTTTTAATTCATCTCACAGAGTTACATGTGTATTTCGTGGATCTCTTTGCTAGCCTTATTTCTGTAGAATCTGAGTACAGATATATCGGATCCCTTTGAAGACTATAGGGCCAAAGGAAATATCCTCCGATAACAAAGAGAAAGAAGCTTTCTGAGAAACTTCTTTGTGTCCTGTGAAATCATCTCACAGAATAACAGCTTAAACCTCAAGAAGCCTTTCGCTAAGGCCGTTCTTGTGGAATCTCAATGTGATATTTGAAAACCCATAGAGGGCTATGGTGGAAAAGGAAATATCCTGAGATGAAATCTGGAAAGAAGCTTTCTGAGAAACTGCTTAGTGTTCTGTTAATTCATCTCAAAGAGTTACACGTGTATTTCGTGGATCTCTTTGCTAGCCTTATTTCTGTGGAATCTGAGAACAGATATTTCGGATCCCTTTGTAGACTATAGGGCCAAAGGAAATATCGTCCGATAACAAAGAGAAAGAAGCTGTCTGAGAAACTTCTTTGTGTCTGTGAAACGATCTCACAGAGTTACAGCTTTCCCCTCAAGAAGCCTTTCGCTAAGACAGTTCTTGTGGAATTGGCAAAGTGATATTTGGACGCCCACAGAGGGCTATGGTGAAAAAGGAAATTTCCTCAGATGAAATCTGGAAAGAAGCTTTCTGAGAAACTGCTCAATGTCCTTTTAATTCATCTCACAGAGTTACATGTGTATTTCGTGGATCTCTTTGCTAGCCTTATTTCTGTAGAATCTGAGTACAGATATTTCGGATCCCTTTGAAGACTATAGGGCCAAAGGAAATATCCTCCAATAACAAGGAGAAAGAAGCTTTCTGAGAAACTTCTTTGTGTCCTGTGAAATCATCTCACAGAATAACAGCTTAAACCTCAAGAAGCCTTTCGCTAAGGCCGTTCTTGTGGAATCTCAATGTGATATTTGGAAACCCATAGAGGGCTATGGTGGAAAAGGAAATATCCTGAGATGAAATCTGGAAAGAAGCTTTCTGAGAAACTGCTTAGTGTTCTGTTAATTCATCTCACAGAGTTACATGTGTATTTCGTGGATCTCTTTGCTAGCCTTATTTCTGTGGAATCTGAGAACAGATATTTCGGATCCCTTTGAAGACTATAGGGTCAAAGGAAATATCGTCCGATAACAAAGAGAAAGAAGCTGTCTGAGAAACTTCTTTGTGTTTGTGAAACGATCTCACAGAGTTACAGCTTTCCCCTCAAGAGGCCTTTCGCTAAGACAGTTCTTGTGGAATTGGCAAAGTGATATTTGGAAGCCCTTAGAGCGCTATGGTGAAAAAGGAAATATCCTCAGATTAAATCTGGAAAGAAGCTTTCTGAAAAACTGCTTAGTGTTCTGTTAATTCATCTCACAGAGTTACATGTGTATTTCGTGGATCTCTTTGCTAGCCTTATTTCTGTGGAATCTGAGAACAGATATTTCGGAGCCTTTTGAAGATAATAGGGCCAAAGGAAATATCGTGCCAAAACAAAGAGAAAGAAGCTTTCTGAGAAACTTCTTTGTGTTCTGTGAAATCATCTCACAGAGTTACAGCTTTCCCCTCAATAAACCTTTCGCTAAGACAGTTCTTGGGGAATTGGCAAAGTGATATTTGGAAGCCCATAGAGGGCTATGGTGAAAAAGGAAATATCCTCAGATGAAATCTGGAAAGAAGCTTTCTGAGAAACTGCTTAGTGTTCTGTTAATTCATCTCACAGAGTTACCTCTGTATTTCGTGGATCCCTTTGCTAGCCTTATTTCTGTGGAATCTGAGAACAGATATTTCGGATCCCTTTGAAGACTATAGGACCAAGGGAAATATCCTCCCATAACAAAGAGAAAGAAGCTTTCTGAGAAACTTCTTTGTGTTCTGTGAAATCATCTCACAGAGTTACAGCTTTCCCCTCAAGAAGCCTTTCGCTAAGACAGTTCTTGTTGAATTGGCAAAGTGATATTTGGAAGCCCTTAGAGGGCTATGGTGAAAAAGGAAATATCCTCAGATGAAATCTGGAAAGAAGCTTTCTGAGAAACTGCTTAGTGTTCTGTTAATTCATCTCACAGAGTTACATGTGTATTTCGTGGATCTCTTTGCTAGCCTTATTTCTGTGGAATCTGAGAACAGATAATTCGGATCCCTTTGAAGACTATAGGGCCAAAGGAAATATCCTCCCTTAACAAAGAGAAAGAAGCTTTCTGAGAAACTTCTTTGTGTTCTGTGAAATCATCTCACAGAGTTAAAACTTTACCCTCAAGATGCCCTTCGCTAAGACAGTTCTTGTGGAATTGGCAAAGTGATATTTGGAAGCCCATAGAGGGCTACGGTGAAAAAGGAAATTTCCTCAGTTGAAATCTGGAAAGAAGGTTTCTGAGAAACTGCTTAGTGTTCTGTTAATTCATCTCAAAGAGTTACATGTGTATTTCGTGGATCTCTTTGCTAGCCTTATTTCTGTGGAATCTGAGTACAGATATTTCGGATCCCTTTGAAGACTATAGGGCCAAAGGAAATATCCTCCGAAAACAAAGAGAAAGAAGCTTTCTGAGAAACTTCTTTGTGTTCTGTGAAATCAACTCACAGAGTTACAGCTTTCCCCTCAAGAAGCCTTTCGCTAAGACAGTTCTTGTGGAATTGGCAAAGTGATATTTGGAAGCCCATAGACGGCTATGGTGAAAAAGGAAATATCCTGAGATGAAATCTGGAAAGAAGCTTTCTGAGAAACTGCTTAGTGTTCTGTTAATTCATCTCACAGAGTTACATGTGTATTTCGTGGATCTCTTTGCTAGCCTTATTTCTGTGGAATCTGAGTACAGATATTTCGGATACCTTTGAAGACTATAGGGCCAAAGCAAATATCCTCCCAAAAGAAAGAGAAAGAAGCTTTCTGAGAAATTTCTTTGTGTTCTGTGAAGTCATCTCACTAGTTACAGCTTTCGCTCAAGAAGCCTTTCGCTAAGACAGTTCTTGTGGAATTGGCAAAGTGATATTTGGAAGCCCATAGAGGGCTATGGTGAAAAAGGAAATATCCTCAGATGAAATCTGGAAAGAAGCTTTCTGAGAAACTGCTTAGTGTTCTCTTAATTCATCTCACAGAGTTACATGTGTATTTCGTGGATCCCTTTGCTAGCCTTATTTCTCTGGAATCTGAGAACAGATATTCCGTATCCCTTTGAAGACTACAGGCGCAAAGGAAATATCCTCCGATAACAAAGAGAAAGAAGCTTTCTGAGAAACTTCTTTGTGTTCTGTGAAATCATCTCACAGAGTTACAGCTATCCCCTCAAGAAGCCTTTCGCTAAGACAGTTCTTGTGGAATTGGCAAAGTGATAATTGGAAGCCCATAGAGGGCTATGGTGAAAAAGGAAATATCTTCAGTTGAAATCTGGAAAGACGCTTTCTGAGAAACTGCTTAGTGTTCTGTTAATTCATCTCACAGAGATACCTCTGTATTTCGTGGATCTCTTTGCTAGCCTTATTTCTGTGGAATCTGAGAACAGATATTTCGGACCCCTTTGAAGACTATAGGGCCAAAGGAAATATCCTGCCATAAGAAAGAGAAAGAAGCTTTCTGAGAAACTTCTTTGTGTTCTGTGAAATCATCTCACAGAGTTACAGCTTTCCCCTCAAGAAGCCTTTCGCTAAGATAGTTCTTGTGGAATTGACAAAATGATATTTGGAAGCCCATAGAGGGTTATGGTGAAAAAGGAAATATCCTCAGATGAAATCTGGAAAGAAGCTTTCTGAGAACTCCTTAGTGTTCCGTTAATTCATCTCACAGGGTTACCTCTGTATTTCGTGGATCTCTTTGCTAGCCTTATTTCTGTGGAATCTGAGAACAGATATTTTGGATCCCTTTGAAGACTGTATGGCCAAAGGAAATATCCTCCCAAAACAAAGTGAAAGAAGCTTTCTGAGAAACTTCTTTGTGTTCTGTGAAATCATCTCACAGAGTTACAGCTTTCACCTCAAGAAGACTTTCGCTAAGACAGTTCTTGTGGAATTGGCAAAGTGATATTTGGAAGCCCATAGAGGGCTACGGTGAAAAAGGAAATATCTTCAGATGAAATCTGGAAAGAAGCTTTCTGAGAAACTGCTTAGTGTTCTGTTAATTCTTCTCACAGAGTTACATGTGTATTTCGTGGATCTCCTTGCTAGCCTCATTTCTGTGGAATCTGAGAACAGATATTTCGGATCCCTTTGAAGACTATAGGGCCAAAGGAAGTATCCTCCGATAACAAAGAGAAAGAAGCTGTCTGAGAAACTTCTTTGTGTCTGTGAACCCATCTCACAGAGTTACAGCTTTCCCCTCAAGAAGTCTTTCGCTAAGACAGTTCTTGTGGAATTGGCAAATTGATATTTGGAAGCCCATAGAGGGCTATGGTGAAAAAGGAAATATCCTCAGGTGAAATCTGGAAAGAAGCTTTCTGAGATACTGCTTAGTGTTCTGTTAATTCATCTCACAGAGTTACATGTGTATTTCGTGGATCTCTTTCCTAGCCTAATTTCTGTGGTATCTGAGAATAGATATTCGGATCCCATTGAAGACTATAGGGCCAAAGGAAATATCCTCCGAAAACAAAGAGAAAGAAGCTCTCTGAGAAACTTCTTTGTGTTCTGTGAAATCATCTCACAGAGTTTCAGCTTTCCCCTCAAGAAGCCTTTCGCTAAGACAGTTCTTGTGGAATTCGCAAAGTGATATTTGGAAGCCCACAGAGGGCTATGGTGAAAAAGGAAATTTCCTCAGATGAAATCTGGAAAGAAGCTTTCTGAGAAACTGCTCAATGTCCTGTTAATTCATCTCACAGAGTTACGTGTGTATTTCGTGGATCTCTTTGCTAGCCTTATTTCTGTGGAATCTGAGAACAGATTTTTCCGATCCCTTTGAAGACTATAGGGCCAAAGGAACTATCCTCCGATAACAAAGAGAAAGAAGCTGTCTGAGAAACTTCTTTGTGTCTGTGAACCCATCTCACAGAGTTACAACTTTCCCCTCAAGAAGTCTTTCGCTAACACAGTTCTTGTGGAATTGGCAAATTGATATTTGGAAGCCCATAGAGGGCTATGGTGAAAAAGGAAATATCCTCAGGTGAAATCTGGAAAGAAGCTTTCTGAGATACTACTTAGTGTTATGTTAATTCATCTCACAGAGTTACATGTGTATTTCGTGGATCTCTTTCCTAGCCTTATTTCTGTGCAATCTGAGAATAGATATTTCGGATCCCTTTGAAGACTATAGGGCCAAAGGAAATATCCTCCGAAAACAAAGAGAAAGAAGCTTTCTGAGAAACTTCTTTGTGTTCTGTGAAATCATCTCACAGAGTTTCAGCTTTCCCCTCAAGAAGCCTTTCGCTAAGACAGTTCTTGTGGAATTGGCAAAGTGATATTTGGACGCCCACAGAGGGCTATGGTGAAAAAGGAAATTTCCTCAGATGAAATCTGGAAAGAAGCTTTCTGAGAAACTGCTCAATGTCCTTTTAATTCATCTCACAGAGTTACATGTGTATTTCGTGGATCTCTTTGCTAGCCTTATTTCTGTAGAATCTGAGTACAGATATATCGGATCCCTTTGAAGACTATAGGGCCAAAGGAAATATCCTCCGATAACAAAGAGAAAGAAGCTTTCTGAGAAACTTCTTTGTGTCCTGTGAAATCATCTCACAGAATAACAGCTTAAACCTCAAGAAGCCTTTCACTAAGGCCGTTCTTGTGGAATCTCAATGTGATATTTGAAAACCCATAGAGGGCTATGGTGGAAAAGGAAATATCCTGAGATGAAATCTGGAAAGAAGCTTTCTGAGAAACTGCTTAGTGTTCTGTTAATTCATCTCACAGAGTTACACGTGTATTTCGTGGATCTCTTTGCTAGCCTTATTTCTGTGGAATCTGAGAACAGATATTTCGGATCCCTTTGTAGACTATAGGGCCAAAGGAAATATCGTCCGATAACAAAGAGAAAGAAGCTGTCTGAGAAACTTCTTTGTGTCTGTGAAACGATCTCACAGAGTTACAGCTTTCCCCTCAAGAGGCCTTTCGCTAAGACAGTTCTTGTGGAATTGGCAAAGTGATATTTGGAAGCCCATAGAGGGCTATGGTGAAAAAGGAAATATCCTCAGATGAAATCTGGAAAGAAGCTTTCTGAGAAACTGCTTAGTGTTCTCTTAATTCATCTCACAGAGTTACATGTGTATTTCGTGGATCCCTTTGCTAGCCTTATTTCTCTGGATTCTGAGAACAGATATTCCGTATCCCTTTGAAGACTACAAGCGCAAAGGAAATATCCTCCGATAACAAAGAGAAAGAAGCTTTCTGAGAAACTTCTTTGTGTTCTGTGAAATCATCTCACAGAGTTTCAGCTTTCCCCTCAAGAAGCCTTTCGCTAAGACTGTTCTTGTGGAATTGGCAAAGTGATATTTGGACGCCCACAGAGGGCTATGGTGAAAAAGGAAATTTCCTCAGATGAAATCTGGAAAGAAGCTTTCTGAGAAACTGCTCAATGTCCTTTTAATTCATCTCACAGAGTTACATGTGTATTTCGTGGATCTCTTTGCTAGCCTTATTTCTGTAGAATCTGAGTACAGATATTTCGGATAACTTTGAAGACTATAGGGCCAAAGGAAATATCCTCCGATAACAAAGAGAAAGAAGCTTTCTGAGAAACTTCTTTGTGTCCTGTGAAATCATCTCACAGAATAACAGCTTAAACGTCAAGAAGCCTTTCGCTAAGGCCGTTCTTGTGGAATCTCAATGTGATATTTGGAAACCCATAGAGGGCTATGGTGGAAAAGGAAATATCCTGAGATGAAATCTGGAAAGAAGCTTTCTGAGAAACTGCTTAGTGTTCTGTTAATTCATCTCACAGAGTTACATGTTTATTTCGTGGATCTCTTTGCTAGCCTTATTTCTGTGGAATCCGAGAACAGATATTTCGGATCCATTTGAAGACTATACGGCCAAAGGAAATATCCTCCGAAAACAAAGAAAAAGAAGCTTCCTGAGAAAATTCTTTGTGTTCTGTGACATTATCTCACGGAGTTTCAGCTTTCCCCTCAAGAAGCCTTCCGCTAAAACAGTTCTTGTGGAATTGACAAAGTGATATTTGGAAGCCCATAGAGGGCTAGGGTGAAAAAGGAAATATCTTCAGATGAAATCTTGAAAGAAGCTTTCTGAGAAACTGCTTAGTGTTCTGCTAATTCATCTCACAGAGTTACATGTATATTTCGTGGATCTCTTTGCTAGCCTTATTTCTGTGGAATCTGAGAACAGATATTTGGGATTCCATTGAAGACTATAGGGCCAAAGGAAATATCCTCCCATAATAAAGAGAGCGATGCTTTCTGAGAAACTTCTTTGTGTTCTGTGAAATCATCTCACAGTGTTAGAGCTTGTCCCTCAAGAAGCCTTTCGCAAAGACAGTTCTTGTGGAATAGGGAAAGTGATATTTGGAAGCCCATACAGGGCTATGGTGAAAAAGGAAATATCCTCAGATGAAATCTGGAAAGAAGCTTTCTGAGAAACTGCTTAGTGTTCTGTTAATTCATCTCACAGAGTTACACGTGTATTTCGTGGATCTCTTTGCTAGCCTTATTTCTGTGGAATCTGAGATATTTCGAATGCCTTTGAAGACTATAGGGCCAAAGGAAATATCCTCCGATAACAAAGAGAAAGAAGCTTTCTGAGAAACTTCTTTGTGTTCCGTGAAATCATCTCACAGAGTTACAGCTTTCCCCTCAAGAAGCCATTCGTTAAGACAGTTCTTGTGGAATTGGCAAAGTGATATTTGGAAGCCCATAGAGGGCTATGGTGAGAAAGAAATTATCCTCAGATGAAATCTGCAAAGAAGATTTCTGAGAAACTGCTTAGTGTTCTGTTAATTCATCTTACTGAGTTACATGTGTATTTCGTGGATCTCTTTGCTAGCCTAATTTTTGTGGAATCTGAGAACAGATATTTCGGATCCCTTTAACACAATAGGGCCAAAGGAAATATCCTCCCATAAGAAAGAGAGCGAAGATTTCTGAGAAACTTCTTTGTGTTCTGTGAAATCATCTCACAGAGTTACAACTTTCCCCTCAATAAGCCTTTCCCTAAGACAGTTCTTGTGGAATTCGCAAAGTGATATTTGGAAGCCCATAGACGGCTATGGTGAAAAAGGAAATATCCTCAGATGAAATCTGGAAAGAAGCTTTCTGAGAAACTGCTTGGTGTTCTGTTAATTCATCTCACAGAGTTACACTTGTATTTCGTGGATCTCTTTGCTAGCCTTATTTCTGTGGAATCTGAGAACAGATATTTCGGATCCCTTTGAAGACTATAGGGCCAAAGGAAATATCCTCCGATAACATAGAGAAAGAAGCTTTCTGAGAAACTTCTTTGTGTTCTATGAAATCATCTCACGGAATTACAGCTTTCCCCTCAAGAAGCCTATCGCTAAGACAGTTCTTGTGGAATTGGCAAAGTGATATTTGGAAGCTCCTAGAGGGCTATGGTGAAAAAGGAAATATCCTCAGATGAAATCTGGAAAGAAGATTTCTGAGAAACTGCTTAGTGTTCTCTTAATTCATCTCACAGAATTACATGTGTATTTCGTGGATCTCTTTGCTAGCCTTATTTCTGTGGAATCTGAAAACAGATATTTCGGATCCTTTTGAAGACTATACGGCCAAAGGAAATATCCTCCGAAAACAAAGAGAAAGAAGCTTCCTGAGAAACTTCTCTGTGTTCTGTGACATCATCTCACGGAGTTTCAGCTTTCCCCTCAAGAAGCCTTTCGCTAAAACAGTTCTTGTGGAATTGGCAAAGTGATATTTGGAAGCCCATAGAGGGCTATGGTGAAAAAGGAAATATCCTCAGATGAAATCTGGAAAGAAGCTTTCTGAGAAACTGCTTAGTGTTCTGTAAATTCATCTCACAGAGTTACACGTGTATTTCTTGTATCTCTTTGCTAGCCTTATTTCTGTGGAATCTGAGAACAGATATTTCGCATTCCTTTGAAGACTATAGGGCCAAAGGAAATATCCTCTGATAACAAAGAGAAAGAAGCTTTCTGAGAAACTTCTTTGTGTTCTGTGAAATCATCACACAGAGTTACAGCTTTCCCCTCAAGAAGCCTTTTGCTACGACAGTTCTTGTAGAATTGGCAAAGTGATATTTGGAAGCCCAGAGAGGGCTATGGTGAAAAAGGAAATATCTTCAGATGAAATCTGGAAAGAAGCTTTCTGAGAAACTGCTTAGTGTTCTGTTAATTCATCTCACAGAGTTACATGTGTATTTCGTGGATCTCTTTGCTAGCCTTATTTCTGTGGAATCTGAGAACAGATATTCCGGATCCCATTGAAGACTATAGGGCCAAAGGAAATATCCTCCGATAACAAAGAGAAAGAAGCTTTCTGAGAAACTTCCTTGTGTTCTGTGAAATCATCTCACAGAGTTACAGCTTTCCCAGCAAGAAACCTTCCGCTAAGCCAGTTCTTGTGGAATTAGCAAAGTGATATTTGGAAGCCCATCGAGGGCTACGGTGAAAAAGGAAATATCCTCAGGTGAAATCTGAAAAGAAGCTTTCTGAGAAACTGCTTAGTGTTCTGTTAATTCATCTCACAGAGTTACACGTGTATTTCGTGGATCTCTTTGCTAGCCTTATTTTTGTGGAATATGAGAACAGATATTTCGGATTCCTTTGAAGACTTTAGGGCTAAAGGAAATATCCTCCGATAACAAAGAGAAAGAAGATTTCTGAGAAACTTTTTTGGGTTCTGTGAAATCATCTCATGGAGGTACAGCTTTCCCCTCAAGAAGCCTTTTGCTAAGACAGTTCTTATGGAATTGGCAAAGTGATATTTGGAAACCCTAAGAGGGCTATGGTGAAAAAGGAAATATCCTCAGATAAAATCTGGAAAGAAGCTTTCTGAGAAACTGCTTAGTGTTCTGTTAATTCATCTCACAGAGTTACATGTGTATTTCGTGGATTTCCTTGCTACCCTTATTTCCTTGGAATGTGAGAGCAGATATTACGGATCCCTTTGAACACTATAGGGCCAAAGGAAATATCCTCCCATAAGAAAGACAGCGAAGCTTTCTGAGAAACTTCTTAGTGTTCTGTGAAATCATCTCACAGAGTTACAGCTTTCCCCTCAAGAAGCCTTTCGCTAAGACAGTTCTTGTGGAATTGGCAAAGTGATATTAGGAAGCCCATAGAAGGCTATGGTGAAAAAGGAAATATCCTCAGGTGAAATCTGGAAAGAAGCTTTCTGAGAAACTGCTTAGTGTTCTGTTAATTCATCTCACAGAGTTACACGTGTATTTCGTGGATCTCTTTGCTAGCCTTATTTCTGTGGAATCTGAGAACAGATATTTGGGATTCCATTGAAGACTATAGGGCCAAAGGAAATATCCTCCGATAACAAAGAGAAAGAAGCTTTCTGAGAAACTTCTTTGTGTTCTGTGAAATCATCTCACGGAGTTACAGCTTTCCCCTCAAGAAGCCTTTCGCTAAGACAGTTCTTGTGGAATTGGCAAAGTGATATTTGGAAGACCATAGAGGGCTACGGTGAAAAATTAAATACCCTCAGATGAAATCTGGAAAGAAGCTTTCTGAGAAACTGCTTAGTGTTCTGTTAATTCATCTCACAGAGTTACATGTGTATTTCGTGGATCTCTTTGCTAGCCTTATTTCTGTGGAATCTGAGAACAGATAATTCGGATTCCTTTGAAGACTACAGGGCCAAAGGAAATATCCTCTGATAACAAAGAGAAAGAAGCTTTCTGAGAAACTTCTTTATGTTCTGTGAAATCATCTCACAGAGTTACAGCTTTCCTCTCAAAAAGCCTTTCGCTAAGACAGTTCTTGTGGAATTGGCAAAGTGATATTTGGAAGCCCATAGACGGCTATGTTGAAAAAGTAACTATCCTCAGATGAAATCTGGAAAGAAGCTTTCTGAGAAACTGCGTAGTGTTCCGTTAATTCATCTCCCAGAGTTACATGTGTATTTCGTGGATCTCTTTGCTAGCCTTATTTCTGTGGAATCTGAGAACTGATATTTCGGATCCCATTGAAGCCAATAGGGCCAAAGGAAATATCCTCCCATAAGAAAGAGAGCGAAGCTTTCTGAGAAACTTCTTTGTGTTCTGTGAAATCGTCTCACACAGTTACAGCTTTCCCCTCAAGAAGCCTTTCGCTAAGACATTTCTTGTGGAATTGGCAAAGTGATATTAGGAAGCCCATAGAGGGCTACGGTGAAAAAGCAAATATCCTCAGGTGAAATCTGGAAAGAAGCTTTCTGAGAAACTGCTTAGTGTTCTGTTAATTCATTTCACAGAGTTACACGTGTATTTCGTGGATCTCTTTGCTAGCATTATTTCTGTGGAATCTGAGAACAGATATTTGGGATTCCTTTGAAGACTATAGTGCCAAAGGAAATACCCTCCGATAACAAAGAGAAAGAAGCTTTCTGAGAAACTTCTTTGTGTTCTGTGAAATCATCTCACGGAGTTACAGCTTTCCCCTCAAGAAGCCTTTCGCTAAGACAGTTCTTGTGGAATTGGCAAAGTGATATTTGGAAGCCCATAGAGGGCTATGGTGAAAAAGGAAATACCCTCAGATGAAATCTGGAATGAAGCTTTCTGAGAAACTGCTTAGTGTTCTGTTAATTCATCTCACAGAGTTACATGTGAATTTCGTGGATCTCTTTGCTAGCCTTATTTCTGTGGAATCTGAGAGCAGATATTTCGGATTCCTTTGAAGACTACAGGGTCAAAGGAAATATCCTCCGATAACAAAGAGAAAGAAGGTTTCTGAGAAACTTCTTTATGTTCTGTGAAATCATCTCACAGAGTTACAGCTTTCCCCTCAAGAAGCCTTTCGCTAAGACAGTTCTTGTGGAATTGGCAAAGTGATATTTGGAAGACCTTAGAGGGCTATGGTGAAAAAGTAAATATCCTCGGATGAAATCTGGAAAGAAGCTTTCTGAGTAACTGCTTAGTGTTCTGTTAATTCATCTCACAGAGTTACATGTGTATTTTGTGGA
The DNA here is from genome assembly GCF_037993035.2 of Macaca fascicularis. Taxonomy (NCBI): domain Eukaryota; kingdom Metazoa; phylum Chordata; class Mammalia; order Primates; family Cercopithecidae; genus Macaca; species Macaca fascicularis. Next base: position 47,773,064 of record NC_088383.1, on the reverse strand, counting down.
TCTCTTTGGTAGCCTTATTTCTGTGGAATCTAGAACAGATATTTCGGATCCCATTGAAGCCGATAGGGCCAAAGGAAATATCCTCCCATAAGAAAGAGAGCGAAGCTTTCTTAGAAACTTCTTTGTGTTCTGTGAAATCATCTCGCAGAGTTACAGCTTTCCCAGCAAGAAACCTTCCGCTAAGACAGTTCTTGTGGAATTAGCAAAGTGATATTTGGAAGCACATAGAGGGCTATGGTGAAAAAGGAAATATCATCAGATGAAATCAGTATAGAAGCTTTCTGAGAAACTGCTTAGTGTTCTGTTAATTCATCTCACAGAGTTACACGTGTATTTCGTGGATCTCTTTGCTAGCCTTATTTTTGTGGAATCTGAGAATAGATATTTCGGATTCCTTTGAAGACTTTAGGGCTAAAGGAAATATCCTCCGATAACAAAGAGAAAGAAGATTTCTGAGAAACTTTTTTGGGTTCTGTGAAATCATCTCATGGAGTTACAGCTTTCCCCTCAAGAAGCCTTTCGCTAAGACAGTTCTTATGGAATTGGCAAAGTGATATTTGGAAGCCCATAGACGGCTATGGTGAAAAAGGAAATATCTTCAGATGAAATCTGGAAAGAAGCTTTCTGAGAAACTGCTTATTGTTCTGTTAATTCATCTCACAGAGTTACATGTGTATTTCGTGGATCTCTTTGCTAGCCTTATTTCTGTGAAATCTGAGAACAGATATTTCAGATCCCATTGAATACTATAGGGCCAAAGGAAACACCCTCCCATAACAAAGAGAAAGAAGCTTTCTGAGAAACTTCTTTGTGTTCTGTGAAATCATCTCACAGAGTTACAGCTTTCCCCTGAAGAAGCCTTTCGCTAAGACAGTTCTTGTGGAATTGGAAAAGTGATATTTGGAATCCCTTAGACGGCTATGGTGAAAAAGGAAATATCCTCAGTTGAAATCTCGAAAGAATCTTTCTGAGAAACGGCTTAGTGTTCTGTTAATTCATCTCACAGAGTTACATGTGTATTTCGTGAATATCTTTGCTAGCCTCATTTCTGTGGAATCTGAGAACAGATATTGCGGATCCCTTTGAAGAATATAGGGCCAAAGGAAGTATCCTCCGATAACAAAGAGAAAGAAGCTTTCTGAGAAACTTCTTTGTGTTCTGTGAAATCATCTCACAGAATTACAGCTTTAACCTCAAGAAGCCTTTCGCTAAGACAGTTCTTTTGGAATTGGCAAAGTGATATTTTGAAGCCCATAGAGGGCTATGGTGAAAAAGGAAATATCCGGAGATGCAATCTGGAAAGAATCTTTCTGAGAAACTGCTTAGTGTTCTGTTAATTCATCTCACAGAGTTACACGTGTATTTCGTGGATCTCTTTGCTAGCGTTATTTCTGTGGAATCTGAGAACAGATATTTAGGATCCCTTTGAAGACTATAGGGCAAAAGGAAATATTCTCCGATAACAAAGAGAAAGAAGCTTTCTGAGAAACTTCTTTGTGTTCTGTGAAATCATCTGACAGAGGTGAAGCTTTCCCCTCAAGAAGCCTTTCGCTAAGACAGTTCTTGTGGAATTGGCAAAGTGATATTTGGAAGCCCATAGAGGGCTATGGTGAAAAAGGAAATATCCTCAGATGAAATCTGGAAAGAAGCTTTCTGAGAAACTGCTTAGTGTTCTGTTAATTCATCTCACAGAGTTACATATGTATTTCGTGGATCTCTTTGCTAGCCTTATTTCTGTGGAATATGAGAACAGTTATTTCGGATCCCTTTGAAGACAATAGGGCCAAAGGAAATGTCCTCCGATAACAAGGAGAAAGAAGCTGTCTGAGAAACTTCTTTTTGTCTGTGAAACCATCTCACAGAGTTACAGCTTTCGCCTCAAGAAGCCTTTCGCTAAGACAGTTCTTGTGGAATTGGCAAAGTGATATTTGGAAGCCCTTAGAGGGCTATGGTGAAAAAGGAAATATCCTCAGATGAAATCTGGAAAGAAGCTTTCTGAAAAACTGCTTAGCGTTCTGTTAATTCATCTCACAGAGTTACATGTGTATTTCGTGGATCTCTTTGCTAGCCTTATTTCTGTGGAATCAGAGAACAGATATTTCGGATCCCTTTGAAGACTATAGGGCCAAAGGAAATATCCTCCGATAACAAAGAGAAAGAAGCTTTCTGAGAAACTTCTTCATGTTCTGTGAAATCATCTCACAGAGTTACAGCTTTCCCCTCAAGAAGCCTTTCGCTAAGACAGTTCTTGTGGAATTGGCAAAATGATATTTGGAAGCCGATAGACGGCTATGGAGAAAAAGTAACTATCCTCAGATGAAATCTGGAAAGAAGCTTTCTGAGAAACTGCTTAGTGTTCTGTTAATTCATCTCACAGAGTTACACGTGTATTTCGTGGATCTCTTAGCTAGCATTATTTCTGTGGAATCTGAGAACAGATATTTGGGATTCCTTTGAAGACTATAGGGCCAAAGGAAATACCCTCCGATAACAAAGAGAAAGAAGCCTTCTGAGAAACTTCTTTGTGTTCTGTGAAATCATCTCACGGAGTTACAGCTTTCCCCTCAGGAAGCCTTTCGCTAAGACAGTTCTTGTGCAATTGACAAAGTGATATTTGGAAGCCCATAGAGGGCTATGGTGAAAAAGGAAATACCCTCAGATGAAATCTGGAATGAAGCTTTCTGAGAAACTGCTTAGTGTTCTATTAATTGGTCTCACAGAGTTACATGTGTATTTCGTGGATCTCTTTGCTAGCCTTATTTCTGTGGAATCTGAGAGCAGATATTTCGGATTCCTTTGAAGACTACAGGGACAAAGGAAATATCCTCCGATAACAAAGAGAAAGAAGGTTTCTGAGAAACTTCTTTATGTTCTTTGAAATCATCTCACAGAGTTACAGCTTTCCCCTCAAGAAGCCTTTCGGTAAGACAGTTCTTGTGGAATTGGCAAAGTGATATTTGGAAGACCATAGAGGGCTATGGTGAAAAAGGAAATATCCTCACATGAAATCTGGAAAGAAGCTTTCTGAGAAACTGCTTAGTGTTCTGTTAATTCATCTCACAGAGTTACATGTGTATTTCGTGGATCTCTTTGGTAGCCTTATTTCTGTGGAATGTGAGAACAGATATTTCGGATCCCATTGAAGCCGATAGGGTCAAAGGAAATATCCTCCCATTAGAAAGAGAGCGAAACTTTCTGAGAAACTTCTTTGTGTTCTGTGAAATCATCTCACAGAGTTACAGCTTTCCCCTCAAGAATCCTTTCGCTAAGACTGTTCTTGTGGAATTGGCAAAGTGATATTTGGAAGCCCATATAGGGCTATGGTGAAAAAGAAAATATCCTCAGATGAAGTCTGGAAAGAAGCTTTCTGAGAAACTGCTTAGTGTTCTGTTAATTCATCTCACTGAGTTACACGTGTATTTAGTGGATCTCTATGCTAGCCTTATTTTTGTGGAATCTGAGAACAGATATTTCGGATCCCATTGAATACTATAAGGCCAAAGGAAATATCCTCCGATAACAAAGAGAAAGAATCTTTCTGAGAAAGTTCTTTGTGTTCTGTGAAATCATCTCAGAGTTAGAGCTTTCCCTTCAAGAAGCCTTTCGCTAAGACAGTTCTTGTGGAATTGGCAAAGTGATATTTGGAAGCCCATAGAGGGGTACGGTGAAAAAGGAAATATCCTCACTTGAAATCTGGAAAGAAGCTTTCTGAGAAACTGCTTAGTGTTCTGTTAATTCATCTCCCAGAGTTACACGTGTATTTCGTGGATCTCTTTGCTAGCCTCATTTCTGTGGAATCTGAGAACAGATATTTCGGATGCCTTTGAAGACTATAGGGCCAAAGGAAATATCCTCCGATAACAAAGAGAAAGAAGGTTTCTGAGAAACTTCTTTGTGTTCTGTGAAATCATCTCACGGATTTACAGCTTTCCCCTCAAGAAGCCTTTCGCTAAGACATTTCTTGTGGAATTGGCAAAGTGATATTTGGAAGCCCTTAGACGGCTATGGTGAAAAAGAAAATATCCCCAGATGACATCTGGAAAGAAGCTTTCTGAGAAACTGCTTAGTGTTCTGTTAGTTCATCTCACTGATTTACATGTGTATTTCGGGGATCTCTTTGCTAGCCTTATTTCTGTGGAATCTGAGAACAGATATTTCGGATCCCATTGAACACTATAGGGCCAAAGGAAATATCCTCCCATAAGAAAGAGAGCGAAGCTTTCTGAGAAACTTCTTTGTATTCTGTGAAATCATCTCACAGAGTTACAGCTTTCCCCTCAGGAAGCCTTTCGCTAAGGCAGTTCTTCTGGAATTGGCAAAGTGATATTTGAAGGCCCATAGACGGCTATGGTGAAAAAGCAAATATCCTCAGATGAAATCTGGAAAGAAGCTTTCTGAGAAACTTCTTGGTGTTCTGTTAATTCATCTCACAGAGTTACATGTGTATTTCGTGGATCTCTTTGCTAGACTTATTTCTCTGGAATCAGAGAACAGATATTTCGGATCCCTTTGAAGACTAGGGGGCCAAAGGAAATATCCTCCGATAACAAAGAGAAAGAAGCTTTCTGAGAAACTTCTTTGTGTTCTATGAAATCATCTCACGGAATTACAGTTTTCCCCTCAAGAAGCCTTTCGCTAAGACAGTTCTTGTGGAATTGGCAAAGTGATATTTGGAAGCCCATAGAGGGCTATGGCGAAAAAGGAAATATCTTCAGAGAAATCTGGAAAGAAGCTTTCTGAGAAACTGCTTAGTGTTCTGTTAATTCATCTCACAGAGTTACATGTGTATTTCGTAGATCTCTTTGCTAGCCTTATTTCTGTGGAATCTGAGAACAGATATTTCGAATCCCGTTGAAGACTATAGGGCTAAAGGAAATATCCTCCGATAACAAAGAGAAAGAAGTTTTCTGAGAAACTTCTTTGTGTTCTGTGAAATCATCTCACGGACTTACAGCTTTCCCCTCAAGAAGACTTTCGCTAAGACAGTTCTTGTGGAATTGGCAAAGTGATATTTGGAAGCCCATAGAGGGATATGGTGAAAAAGGAAATATCCTCAGATGAAATCTGGAAAGAAGATTTCTGAGAAACGGCTTAGTGTTCTGTAAATTCATCTCATAGAGTTACATGTGTATTCCGTGGATCTCTTTGCCAGCCTTATTTCTGTGTAATCAGAGAACAGATATCTCGGATTCCTTTGAATACTATAGGGCCAAAGGAAATATCCTCCGATAAAAAAGAGAAGAAGGTTTCTGAGAAACTTCTTTATGTTCTGTGAAATCATCTCACAGAGTTACAGCTTTCCCCTCAAGAAGCCTTTCCCTAAGACAGTTCTTGTGGAATTGGCAAAGTGATATTTGGAAGACCATAGATGGCTATGGTGAAAAAGCAAATATCCTCTGATGAAATCTGGAAAGAAGCTTTCTGAGAAGCTGCTTAGTGTTCTGTTAATTCATCTCACAGAGTTACATGTGCATTTCGTGGATCTCTTTGGTAGCCTTATTTCTGTGGAATCTGAGAACAGATATTTCGGATTCCATTGAAGAAGATAGGGCCAAAGGAAATATCCTCCGATAACAAAGAGAAAGAAGGTTTCTGAGAAACTTCTTTGTGTTCTGTGAAATCATCTCACGGATTTACAGCTTTCCCCTCAAGAAGCCTTTCGCTAAGACATTTCTTGTGGAATTGGCAAAGTGATATTTGGAAGCCCATAGAGGGCTATGTTGAAAAAGAAAATATCCCCAGATGAAATCTGGAAAGAAGCTTTCTGAGAAACTGCTTAGTGTTCTGTTAGTTCATCTCACTGATTTACATGTGTATTTGGGGATCTCTTTGCTAGCCTTATTTCTGAGGAATCTGAGAACAGATATTTCGGATCCCATTGAACACTATAGGGCCAAAGGAAATATCCTCCCATAAGAAAGAGAGCGAAGCTTTCTGAGAAACTTCTTTGTATTCTGTGAAATCATCTCACAGAGTTACAGCTTTCCCCTCAGGAAGCCTTTCGCTAAGGCAGTTCTTCTGGAATTGGCAAAGTGATATTTGAAGGCCCATAGACGGCTATGGTGAAAAAGCAAATATCCTCAGATGAAATCTGGAAAGAAGCTTTCTGAGAAACTTCTTGGTGTTCTGTTAATTCATCTCACAGAGTTACACGTGTATTTCGTGGATCTCTTTGCTAGACTTATTTCTCTGGAATCTGAGAACAGATATTTCGGATCCCTTTGAAGACTAGGGGGCCAAAGGAAATATCCTCCGATAACAAAGAGAAAGAAGCTTTCTGAGAAACTTCTTTGTGTTCTATGAAATCATCTCACGGAATTACAGTTTTCCCCTCAAGAAGCCTTTCGCTAAGACAGTTCTTGTGGAATTGGCAAAGTGATATTTGGAAGCCCATAGAGGGCTATGGCGAAAAAGGAAATATCTTCAGAGAAATCTGGAAAGAAGCTTTCTGAGAAACTGCTTAGTGTTCTGTTAATTCATCTCACAGAGTTACATGTGTATTTCGTAGATCTCTTTGCTAGCCTTATTTCTGTGGAATCTGAGAACAGATATTTCGAATCCCGTTGAAGACTATAGGGCTAAAGGAAATATCCTCCGATAACAAAGAGAAAGAAGTTTTCTGAGAAACTTCTTTGTGTTCTGTGAAATCATCTCACGGACTTACAGCTTTCCCCTCAAGAAGACTTTCGCTAAGACAGTTCTTGTGGAATTGGCAAAGTGATATTTGGAAGCCCATAGAGGGATATGGTGAAAAAGGAAATATCCTCAGATGAAATCTGGAAAGAAGATTTCTGAGAAACGGCTTAGTGTTCTGTAAATTCATCTCATAGAGTTACATGTGTATTCCGTGGATCTCTTTGCTAGCCTTATTTCTGTGTAATCAGAGAACAGATATCTCGGATTCCTTTGAATACTATAGGGCCAAAGGAAATATCCTCCGATAAAAAAGAGAAGAAGGTTTCTGAGAAACTTCTTTATGTTCTGTGAAATCATCTCACAGAGTTACAGCTTTCCCCTCAAGAAGCCTTTCCCTAAGACAGTTCTTGTGGAATTGGCAAAGTGATATTTGGAAGACCATAGATGGCTATGGTGAAAAAGCAAATATCCTCAGATGAAATCTGGAAAGAAGCTTTCTGAGAAGCTGCTTAGTGTTCTGTTAATTCATCTCACAGAGTTACATGTGCATTTCGTGGATCTCTTTGGTAGCCTTATTTCTGTGGAATCTGAGAACAGATATTTCGGATTCCATTGAAGAAGATAGGGCCAAAGGAAATATCCTCCGATAACAAAGAGAAAGAAGGTTTCTGAGAAACTTCTTTGTGTTCTGTGAAATCATCTCACGGATTTACAGCTTTCCCCTCAAGAAGCCTTTCGCTAAGACATTTCTTGTGGAATTGGCAAAGTGATATTTGGAAGCCCATAGAGGGCTATGTTGAAAAAGAAAATATCCCCAGATGAAATCTGGAAAGAAGCTTTCTGAGAAACTGCTTAGTGTTCTGTTAGTTCATCTCACTGATTTACATGTGTATTTGGGGATCTCTTTGCTAGCCTTATTTCTGAGGAATCTGAGAACAGATATTTCGGATCCCATTGAACACTATAGGGCCAAAGGAAATATCCTCCCATAAGAAAGAGAGCGAAGCTTTCTGAGAAACTTCTTTGTATTCTGTGAAATCATCTCACAGAGTTACAGCTTTCCCCTCAAGAAGCCTTTCGCTAAGGCAGTTCTTCTAAAATTGGCAAAGTGATATTTGAAGGCCCATAGACGGCTATGGTGAAAAAGGAAATATCCTCAGATGAAATCTGGATAGAAGCTTTCTGAGAAACTTCTTGGTGTTCTGTTAATTCATCTCACAGAGTTACACGTGTATTTCGTGTATCTCTTTGCTAGACTTATTTCTCTGGAATCTGAGAACAGATATTTCGGATCCCATTGAAGACTATAGGGCCAAAGGAAATATCCTCCGATAACAAAGAGAAAGAAGCTTTCTGAGAAACTTCTTTGTGTTCTATGAAATCATCTCACGGAATTACAGTTTTCCCCTCAAGAAGCCTTTCGCTAAGACAGTTCTTGTGGTATTGGCAAAGTGATATTTGGAAGCCCATAGAGGGCTATGGCGAAAAAGGAAATACCTTCAGATGAAATCTGGAAAGAAGCTTTCTGAGAAACTGCTTAGTGTTCTGTTAATTCATCTCACAGAGTTACATGTGTATTTCGTAGATCTCTTTGCTAGCCTTGTTTCTGTGGAATCTGAGAACAGATATTTCAAATCCCTTTGAAGACTATAGGGCCAAAGGAAATATCCTCCGATAACAAAGAGAAAGAAGCTTTCTGAAAAACTTCCTTGTGTTCTGTGAAATCATCTCACAGAGTTACAGCTTTCCCCTCAAGAAGCCTTTCGCTAAGACAGTTCTTGTGGAATTGGCAAAGTGATATTATGAAGCCCATAGAGGGCTATGGTGAAAAAGGAAATATCCTCAGGTGAAATCTGGAAAGAAGTTTTCTGAGAAACTGCTTAGTGTTCTGTTAATTCATCTCACAGAGTTACATGTGTATTTCGTGGATCTCTTTGCTAGCCTTATTTCTGTGGAATCTATGAACAGATATTTGGGATTCCATTGAAGACTATAGGGCCAAAGGAAATATCCTCCGATAACAAAGAGAAAGAAGTTTTCTGAGAAACTTCTTTGTGTTCTGTGAAATCATCTCACGGACTTACAGCTTTCCCCTCAAGAAGACTTTCGCTAAGACAGTTCTTGTGGAATTGGCAAAGTGATATTTGGAAGCCCATAGAGGGCTATGGTGAAAAAGGAAATATCCTCAGATGAAATCTGGAAAGAAGATTTCTGAGAAACGGCTTAGTGTTCTGTAAATTCATCTCATAGAGTTACATGTGTATTCCGTGGATCTCTTTGCTAGCCTTATTTCTGTGTAATCAGAGAACAGATATTTCGGATTCCTTTGAAGACTATAGGGCCAAAGGAAATATCCTCCGATAAAAAAGAGAAGAAGGTTTCTGAGAAACTTCTTTATGTTCTGTGAAATCATCTCACAGAGTTACAGCTTTCCCCTCAAGAAGCCTTTCCCTAAGACAGTTCTTGTGGAATTGGCAAAGTGATATTTGGAAGACCATAGAGGGCTATGGTGAAAAAGCAAATATTCTCAGATGAAATCTGGAAAGAAGCTTTCTGAGAAGCTGCTTAGTGTTCTGTTAATTCATCTCACAGAGCTACATGTGCATTTCGTGGATCTCTTTGGTAGCCTTATTTCTGTGGAATCTGAGAACAGATATTTCGGATTCCATTGAAGAAGATAGGGCCAAAGGAAATATCCTCCGATAACAAAGAGAAAGAAGTTTCTGAGAAACTTCTTTGTGTTCTGTGACATCATCTCACGGAGTTACAGCTTTCCTCTCAAGAAGCCTTTCGCTAAGACAGTTTTTGTGGAATTGGCAAAGTGATATTTGGAAGCCGATAGAGGGCTATGGTGAAAAAGGAAATACCCTCAGATGAAATCTGGAAAGAAGCTTTCTGAGAAACTGCTTAGTGTTCTGTTAATTCATCTCACAGTGTTACATGTGTATTTCGTGGATCTCTTTGCTAGCCTTATTTCTCTGGAATCTGAGAACAGATAGTTCGGATTCCTTTGAAGACTACAGTGCCAAAGGAAATATCCTCTGATAACAAAGAGAAAGAAGCTTTCTGAGAAACTTCTTCGTGTTCTGTGATATCATCTCACAGAGTTACAGCTTTCCCCTCAAGAAGCCTTTCGCTAAGACAATTCTTGTGCAATTGGCAAAGTGATATTTGGAAGTCCATAGAGGGCTATGGTGAAAAAGGAAATATCCTCAGATAAAATCTGGAAAGAAGCTTTCTGAGAAACTGCTTAGTGTTCTGTTAATTCATCTCACAGAGTTACGTGTGTATTTCGTGGATTTCTTTGCTAGCCTTATTTCTGTGGAATGTGAGAGCAGATATTTCGGATCCCATTGAACACTATAGGGCCAAAGGAAATATCCTCCCATAAGAAATGGAGCGAAGCTTTCTGAGAAACTTCTTAGTGTTCTGTGAAATCATCTCACAGAGTTACAGCTTTCCCCTCAGGAAGCCTTTCGCTAAGACAGTTTTTGTGGAATTGGCAAAGTGATATTTGGAAGCCGATAGAGGGCTATGGTGAAAAAGGAAATACCCTAAGATGAAATCTGGAAAGAAGCTTTCTGAGAAACTGCTTAGTGTTCTGTTAATTCATCTCACAGTGTTACATGTGTATTTCGTGGATCTCTTTGCTAGCCTTATTTCTGTGGAATCTGAGAACAGATATTTCGGATCCCTTTGAAGACTATGGGGCCAAAGGAAATATCCTCGGATAACAAAGAGAAAGAAGCTTTCTAAGAAAGTTCTTTGTGTTCTGTGAAATCATCTCACAGAGTTACAGCTTTCCCCTCAAGAAGCCTTTCGCTGAGACAGTTCTTGGGGAATTGGCAAAGTGATATTTGGAAGCCCATAGAGGGCTATGGTGAAAAAGGAAATATCCTCAGATTAAATCTGGAAAGTAGCTTTCTGAGAAACTGCTTAATGTTCTGTTAATTCATCTCACAGAGTTACATGTGTATTTCGTGGATCTCTTTGCTAGCCTTATTTCTGTGGAATCTGAGAACAGATATTTCGAATCCCCTTGAAGACTATAGGGCCAAGGGAAATATCCTCCCATAACAAAGAGAAAGAAGCTTTCTGAGAAACTTCCTTATGTTCTGTGAAATCATCTCACGGAGTTACAGCTTTCCCCTCAAGAAGCCTTTCGCTAAGACAGTTCTTGTGGAATTGGCAAAGTGATATTTGGAAGACCATAGAGGGCTATGTTGAAAAAGTAACTCTCCTCAGATGAAATCTGGAAAGAAGCTTTCTGAGAAACTGCTTAGTGTTCTGTTAATTCATCTCACAGAGTTACACGTGTATTTCGGGAATCTCTTTGCTAGCCTTATTTCTGTGGAATCTGAGAACAGATATTTGGGATTCCATTGAAGACTATAGGGCCAAAGGAAATATCCTCCGATAACAAAGAGAAAGAAGCTTTCTGAGAAACTTCTTTGTGTTCTGTTTAATCAGCTCACGGAGTTACAGCTTTCCCCTCAAGAAGCCTTTCGCTAAGACAGTTCTTGTGGAATTGGCAAAGTGATATTTGGAAGCCCATAGAGGGATATGGTGAAAAAGGAAATATCCTCAGATGAAATCTGGAAGGAAGATTTCTGAGAAACTGCTTAGTGTTCTGTTAATTCAGCTCATAGAGTTACATGTGTATTTCGTGGATCTCTTTGCTAGCCTTATTTCTGTGTAATCAGAGAACAGATATTTCGGATTCCTTTGAAGACTATACGGCCAAAGGAAATATCCTCCGATAAAAAGGAGAAGAAGCTTTCTGAGAAACTTCTTTATGTTCTGTGAAATCATCTCACAGAGTTACATGTGTATTTCGTGGATATCTTTGCTAGCCTTATTTCTGTGGAAAATGAGTACAGATATTTCGGATCCCTTTGAAGACAATAGGGCCAAAGGAAACATCCTGCCAAAACAAAGAGAAAGAAGCTTTCTGAGAAACTTCTTTGTGTTCTGTGAAATCATCTCACAGAGTTACAGCTTTCCCCTCAAGAAGCCTTTCACTGAGACAGTTCTTGTGGAATTGGCAAAGTTATATTTGGAAGCCCAAAGCTGGCTATGGTGAAAAAGGAATTACCCTCAGATGAAAATTGGAAAGAAGCTTTCTGAGAAACTGCTTAGTGTTCTGTTAATTCATCTCACTGAGTTACATGTGTATTTCGTGGATCGCTTTGCTAGCCTTATTTCTGTGGAATCTGAGAACAGATATTACGGATCCCATTGAAGACTATAGGGCCAAAGGTTATATCTTCCGATAACAAAGAGAAAGAAGCTTTCTGAAAAACTTCGTTTTGTTCTGTGAAATCATCTCACAGAGTTACAACTTACACCTCAAGAAGCCTTTCGCTAAGACAGTTCTTCTGGAATTGGAAAAGTGATATTTGGCAGCCCTTTGAGGGATATGGTGAAAAAGGAAATTTCCACAGATGGAATCTGGATAGAAGCTTTGTGAGAAACTGCTTAGTGTTCTGTTAATTCATCTCACAGAGTTATATGTGTATTTCGTGGATCTCTTTGCTGCCCTCATTTCTGTGGAATCTGAGAACAGATATTTCGGATCCCTTTGAAGACTACAGGGCCAAAGGAAATATCCTCCCATAATAAAGAGAAAGAAGCTTTCTGAGAAACTTCTTTGTGTTCTGTGAAATCATCTCACAGAGTTACAGCTTTCCCCTCAAGAAGCTTTTCGCTAAGACAGTTCTTGTGGAATTGCAAAGTGATATTTGGAAGCCCATAGAGGACTATGGTGAAAAAGGAAATATCCGCAGATGAAATCTGGCAAGAAGCTTTCTGAGAAACTGCTTAGTGTTCTGTTAATTCATCTCACAGAGTTACATGTGTATTTCGTGGATCTCTTTGCGAGCCTTACTTCTGTGGAATCTGAGAACAGATATTTCGGATCCCATTGAAGACTATAGGGCCAAAGGAAATATCCTCCCATAAGAAAGAGAGCGAAGCTTTCTGAGAAACTTCTTTGTTTTCTGTGAAATCGTCTCACACAGTTACAGCTTTCCCCTCAAGAAGCCTTTCGCTAAGACAGTTCTTGTGGAATTGGCAAAGTGATATTAGGAAGCCCATAGAGGGGTATGGTGAAAAAGCAAATATCCTCAGGTGAAACCTGGAAAGAAGCTTTCTGAGAAACTGCTTAGTGTTCTGTTAATTCATCTCACAGAGTTACACGTGTATTTCGTGGATCTCTTTGCTAGCATTATTTCTGTGGAATCTGAGAACAGATATTTGGGATTCCTTTGAAGACTATAGGGCCAAAGGAAATACTTTCCGATAACAAAGAGAAAGAAGCTTTCTGAGAAACTTCTTTGTGTTCTGTGAAATCATCTCACTGAGTTACAGCTTTCCCCTCAAGAAGCCTTTCGCTAAGACAGTTATTGTGGAATTGGCAAAGTGATATTTGGAAGCCCATAGAGGGCTATGGTGAAAAAGGAAATACCCTCAGATGAAATCTGAAAAGAAGATTTCTGAGAAACTACTTAGTGTTCTTTTAATTCATCTCACAGAGTTACATGTGTATTTCGTGAATCTCTTTGCTTGCCTTATTTCTGTGGAATCTGAGAACAGATATTTCGGATTCCTTTGAAGACTACAGGGCCAAAGGAAATATCCTCCGATAATAAAGAGAAAGAAGGTTTCTGAGAAACTTCTTTATGTTCTGTGAAATCATCTCACAGAGTTACAGCTTTCCCCTCAAGAAGCCTTTCGCTAAGACAGTTCTTGTGGAATTGGCAAAGTGATATTTGGAAGCCCATAGAGGGCTATGGTGAAAAAGGAAATATCCTCAGATGAAATCTGGAAAGAAGCTTTCTGAGAAACTGCTTAGTGTTCTGTAAATTCATCTCACAGAGTTACACGTGTATTTCGTGGATCTCTTTGCTAGCGTTATTTCTGTGGAATCTGAGAACAGATATTTAGGATCCCTTTGAAGACTATAGGGCAAAAGGAAATATTCTCCGATAACAAAGAGAAAGAAGCTTTCTGAGAAACTTCTTTGTGTTCTGTGAAATCATCACACAGAGTTACAGCTTTCCCCTCAAGAAGCCTTTTGCTAAGACAGTTCTTGTAGAATTGGCAAAGTGATATTTGGAAGCCCAGAGAGGGCTATGGTGAAAAAGGAAATATCTTCAGATGAAATCTGGAAAGAAGCTTTCTGAGAAACTGCTTAGTGTTCTGTTAATTCATCTCACAGAGTTACATGTGTATTTCGTGGATCTCTTTGCTAGCCTTATTTCTGTGGAATCTGAGAACAGATATTCCGGATCCCATTGAAGACTATAGGGCCAAAGGAAATATCCTCCGATAACAAAGAGAAAGAAGCTTTCTGAGAAACTTCCTTGTGTTCTGTGAAATCATCTCACAGAGTTACAGCTTTCCCAGCAAGAAACCTTCCGCTAAGACAGTTCTTGTGGAATTAGCAAAGTGATATTTGGAAGCCCATCGAGGGCTATGGTGAAAAAGGAAATATCCTCAGGTGAAATCTGAAAAGAAGCTTTCTGAGAAACTGCTTAGTGTTCTGTTAATTCATCTCACAGAGTTACACGTGTATTTCGTGGATCTCTTTGCTAGCCTTATTTTTGTGGAATATGAGAACAGATATTTCGGATTCCTTTGAAGACTTTAGGGCTAAAGGAAATATCCTCCGATAACAAAGAGAAAGAAGATTTCTGAGAAACTTTTTTGGGTTCTGTGAAATCATCTCATGGAGTTACAGCTTTCCCCTCAAGAAGCCTTTTGCTAAGACAGTTCTTATGGAATTGGCAAAGTGATATTTGGAAACCCTAAGAGGGCTATGGTGAAAAAGGAAATATCCTCAGATAAAATCTGGAAGGAAGCTTTCTGAGAAACTGCTTAGTGTTCTGTTAATTCATCTCACAGAGTTACATGTGTATTTCGTGGATTTCCTTGCTACCCTTATTTCCTTGGAATGTGAGAGCAGATATTACGGATCCCTTTGAACACTATAGGGCCAAAGGAAATATCCTCCCATAAGAAAGACAGCGAAGCTTTCTGAGAAACTTCTTAGTGTTCTGTGAAATCATCTCACAGAGTTACAGCTTTCCCCTCAAGAAGCCTTTCGCTAAGACAGTTCTTGTGGAATTGGCAAAGTGATATTAGGAAGCCCATAGAAGGCTATGGTGAAAAAGGAAATATCCTCAGGTGAAATCTGGAAAGAAGCTTTCTGAGAAACTGCTTAGTGTTCTGTTAATTCATCTCACAGAGTTACACGTGTATTTCGTGGATCTCTTTGCTAGCCTTATTTCTGTGGAATCTGAGAACAGATATTTGGGATTCCATTGAAGACTATAGGGCCAAAGGAAATATCCTCCGATAACAAAGAGAAAGAAGCTTTCTGAGAAACTTCTTTGTGTTCTGTGAAATCATCTCACGGAGTTACAGCTTTCCCCTCAAGAAGCCTTTCGCTAAGACAGTTCTTGTGGAATTGGCAAAGTGATATTTGGAAGACCATAGAGGGCTACGGTGAAAAATTAAATACCCTCAGATGAAATCTGGAAAGAAGCTTTCTGAGAAACTGCTTAGTGTTCTGTTAATTCATCTCACAGAGTTACATGTGTATTTCGTGGATCTCTTTGCTAGCCTTATTTCTGTGGAATCTGAGAACAGATAATTCGGATTCCTTTGAAGACTACAGGGCCAAAGGAAATATCCTCTGATAACAAAGAGAAAGAAGCTTTCTGAGAAACTTCTTTATGTTCTGTGAAATCATCTCACAGAGTTACATATTTCCTCTCAAAAAGCCTTTCGCTAAGACAGTTCTTGTGGAATTGGCAAAGTGATATTTGGAAGCCCATAGACGGCTATGTTGAAAAAGTAACTATCCTCAGATGAAATCTGGAAAGAAGCTTTCTGAGAAACTGCGTAGTGTTCCGTTAATTCATCTCCCAGAGTTACATGTGTATTTCGTGGATCTCTTTGCTAGCCTTATTTCTGTGGAATCTGAGAACTGATATTTCGGATCCCATTGAAGCCAATAGGGCCAAAGGAAATATCCTCCCATAAGAAAGAGAGCGAAGCTTTCTGAGAAACTTCTTTGTGTTCTGTGAAATCGTCTCACACAGTTACAGCTTTCCCCTCAAGAAGCCTTTCGCTAAGACATTTCTTGTGGAATTGGCAAAGTGATATTAGGAAGCCCATAGAGGGCTATGGTGAAAAAGCAAATATCCTCAGGTGAAATCTGGAAAGAAGCTTTCTGAGAAACTGCTTAGTGTTCTGTTAATTCATTTCACAGAGTTACACGTGTATTTCGTGGATCTCTTTGCTAGCATTATTTCTGTGGAATCTGAGAACAGATATTTGGGATTCCTTTGAAGACTATAGGGCCAAAGGAAATACCCTCCGATAACAAAGAGAAAGAAGCTTTCTGAGAAACTTCTTTGTGTTCTGTGAAATCATCTCACGGAGTTACAGCTTTCCCCTCAAGAAGTCTTTCGCTAAGACAGTTCTTGTGGTATTGGCAAAGTGATATTTGGAAGCCCATAGAGGGCTATGGTGAAAAAGGAAATACCCTCAGATGAAATCTGGAATGAAGCTTTCTGAGAAACTGCTTAGTGTTCTGTTAATTCATCTCACAGAGTTACATGTGTATTTCGTGGATCTCTTTGCTAGCCTTATTTCTGTGGAATCTGAGAGCAGATATTTCGGATTCCTTTGAAGACTACAGGGTCAAAGGAAATATCCTCCGATAACAAAGAGAAAGAAGGTTTCTGAGAAACTTCTTTATGTTCTGTGAAATCATCTCACAGAGTTACAGCTTTCCCCTCAAGAAGCCTTTCGCTAAGACAGTTCTTGTGGAATTGGCAAAGTGATATTTGGAAGACCTTAGAGGGCTATGGTGAAAAAGTAAATATCCTCAGATGAAATCTGGAAAGAAGCTTTCTGAGTAACTGCTTAGTGTTCTGTTAATTCATCTCACAGAGTTACATGTGTATTTTGTGGATCTCTTTGGTGGCCTTATTTCTGTGGAATCTAGAACAGATATTTCGGATCCCATTGAAGCCGATAGGGCCAAACGAAATATCCTCCCATAAGAAAGAGAGCGAAGCTTTCTTAGAAACTTCTTTGTGTTCTGTGAAATCATCTCGCAGAGTTACAGCTTTCCCAGCAAGAAACCTTCCGCTAAGACAGTTCTTGTGGAATTAGCAAAGTGATATTTGGAAGCACATAGAGGGCTATGGTGAAAAAGGAAATATCATCAGATGAAATCAGTATAGAAGCTTTCTGAGAAACTGCTTAGTGTTCTGTTAATTCATCTCACAGAGTTACACGTGTATTTCGTGGATCTCTTTGCTAGCCTTATTTTTGTGGAATCTGAGAATAGATATTTCGGATTCCTTTGAAGACTTTAGGGCTAAAGGAAATATCCTCCGATAACAAAGAGAAAGAAGATTTCTGAGAAACTTTTTTGGGTTCTGTGAAATCATCTCATGGAGTTACAGCTTTCCCCTCAAGAAGCCTTTCGCTAAGACAGTTCTTATGGAATTGGCAAAGTGATATTTGGAAGCCCATAGACGGCTATGGTGAAAAAGGAAATATCTTCAGATGAAATCTGGAAAGAAGCTTTCTGAGAAACTGCTTATTGTTCTGTTAATTCATCTCACAGAGTTACATGTGTATTTCGTGGATCTCTTTGCTAGCCTTATTTCTGTGAAATCTGAGAACAGATATTTCAGATCCCATTGAATACTATAGGGCCAAAGGAAACACCCTCCCATAACAAAGAGAAAGAAGCTTTCTGAGAAACTTCTTTGTGTTCTGTGAAATCATCTCACAGAGTTACAGCTTTCCCCTGAAGAAGCCTTTCGCTAAGACAGTTCTTGTGGAATTGGAAAAGTGATATTTGGAATCCCTTAGACGGCTATGGTGAAAAAGGAAATATCCTCAGTTGAAATCTCGAAAGAATCTTTCTGAGAAACGGCTTAGTGTTCTGTTAATTCATCTCACAGAGTTACATGTGTATTTCGTGAATATCTTTGCTAGCCTCATTTCTGTGGAATCTGAGAACAGATATTGCGGATCCCTTTGAAGAATATAGGGCCAAAGGAAGTATCCTCCGATAACAAAGAGAAGGAAGCTTTCTGAGAAACTTCTTTGTGTTCTGTGAAATCATCTCACAGAATTACAGCTTTAACCTCAAGAAGCCTTTCGCTAAGACAGTTCTTTTGGAATTGGCAAAGTGATATTTTGAAGCCCATAGAGGGCTATGGTGAAAAAGGAAATATCCGGAGATGCAATCTGGAAAGAATCTTTCTGAGAAACTGCTTAGTGTTCTGTTAATTCATCTCACAGAGTTACACGTGTATTTCGTGGATCTCTTTGCTAGCGTTATTTCTCTGGAATCTGAGAACAGATATTTAGGATCCCTTTGAAGACTATAGGGCAAAGGAAATATTCTCCGATAACAAAGAGAAAGAAGCTTTCTGAGAAACTTCTTTGTGTTCTGTGAAATCATCTGACAGAGGTGAAGCTTTCCCCTCAAGAAGCCTTTCGCTAAGACAGTTCTTGTGGAATTGGCAAAGTGATATTTGGAAGCCCATAGAGGGCTATGGTGAAAAAGGAAATATCCTCAGATGAAATCTGGAAAGAAGCTTTCTGAGAAACTGCTTAGTGTTCTGTTAATTCATCTCACAGAGTTACATATGTATTTCGTGGATCTCTTTGCTAGCCTTATTTCTGTGGAATATGAGAACAGTTATTTCGGATCCCTTTGAAGACAATAGGGCCAAAGGAAATGTCCTCCGATAACAAGGAGAAAGAAGCTGTCTGAGAAACTTCTTTTTGTCTGTGAAACCATCTCACAGAGTTACAGCTTTCGCCTCAAGAAGCCTTTCGCTAAGACAGTTCTTGTGGAATTGGCAAAGTGATATTTGGAAGCCCTTAGAGGGCTATGGTGAAAAAGGAAATATCCTCAGATGAAATCTGGAAAGAAGCTTTCTGAAAAACTGCTTAGCGTTCTGTTAATTCATCTCACAGAGTTACATGTGTATTTCGTGGATCTCTTTGCTAGCCTTATTTCTGTGGAATCAGAGAACAGATATTTCGGATCCCTTTGAAGACTATAGGGCCAAAGGAAATATCCTCCGATAACAAAGAGAAAGAAGCTTTCTGAGAAACTTCTTGATGTTCTGTGAAATCATCTCACAGAGTTACAGCTTTCCCCTCAAGAAGCCTTTCGCTAAGACAGTTCTTGTGGAATTGGCAAAATGATATTTGGAAGCCGATAGACGGCTATGGAGAAAAAGTAACTATCCTCAGATGAAATCTGGAAAGAAGCTTTCTGAGAAACTGCTTAGTGTTCTGTTAATTCATCTCACAGAGTTACACGTGTATTTCGTGGATCTCTTTGCTAGCATTATTTCTGTGGAATCTGAGAACAGATATTTGGGATTCCTTTGAAGACTATAGGGCCAAAGGAAATACCCTCCGATAACAAAGAGAAAGAAGCCTTCTGAGAAACTTCTTTGTGTTCTGTGAAATCATCTCACGGAGTTACAGCTTTCCCCTCAGGAAGCCTTTCGCTAAGACAGTTCTTGTGCAATTGACAATGTGATATTTGGAAGCCCATAGAGGGCCATGGTGAAAAAGGAAATACCCTCAGATGAAATCTGGAATGAAGCTTTCTGAGAAACTGCTTAGTGTTCTATTAATTGGTCTCACAGAGTTACATGTGTATTTCGTGGATCTCTTTGCTAGCCTTATTTCTGTGGAATCTGAGAGCAGATATTTCGGATTCCTTTGAAGACTACAGGGACAAAGGAAATATCCTCCGATAACAAAGAGAAAGAAGGTTTCTGAGAAACTTCTTTATGTTCTTTGAAATCATCTCACAGAGTTACAGCTTTCCCCTCAAGAAGCCTTTCGGTAAGACAGTTCTTGTGGAATTGGCAAAGTGATATTTGGAAGACCATAGAGGGCTATGGTGAAAAAGGAAATATCCTCACATGAAATCTGGAAAGAAGCTTTCTGAGAAACTGCTTAGTGTTCTGTTAATTCATCTCACAGAGTTACATGTGTATTTCGTGGATCTCTTTGGTAGCCTTATTTCTGTGGAATGTGAGAACAGATATTTCGGATCCCATTGAAGCCGATAGGGTCAAAGGAAATATCCTCCCATTAGAAAGAGAGCGAAACTTTCTGAGAAACTTCTTTGTGTTCTGTGAAATCATCTCACAGAGTTACAGCTTTCCCCTCAAGAATCCTTTCGCTAAGACTGTTCTTGTGGAATTGGCAAAGTGATATTTGGAAGCCCATAGAGGGCTATGGTGAAAAAGAAAATATCCTCAGATGAAGTCTGGAAAGAAGCTTTCTGAGAAACTGCTTAGTGTTCTGTTAATTCATCTCACTGAGTTACACGTGTATTTAGTGGATCTCTATGCTAGCCTTATTTTTGTGGAATCTGAGAACAGATATTTCGGATCCCATTGAATACTATAGGGCCAAAGGAAATATCCTCCGATAACAAAGAGAAAGAATCTTTCTGAGAAAGTTCTTTGTGTTCTGTGAAATCATCTCACAGAGTTAGAGCATTCCCTTCAAGAAGCCTTTCGCTAAGACAGTTCTTGTGGAATTGGCAAAGTGATATTTGGAAGCCCATAGAGGGGTACGGTGAAAAAGGAAATATCCTCACTTGAAATCTGGAAAGAAGCTTTCTGAGAAACTGCTTAGTGTTCTGTTAATTCATCTCCCAGAGTTACACGTGTATTTCGTGGATCTCTTTGCTAGCCTCATTTCTGTGGAATCTGAGAACAGATATTTCGGATGCCTTTGAAGACTATAGGGCCAAAGGAAATATCCTCCGATAACAAAGAGAAAGAAGGTTTCTGAGAAACTTCTTTGTGTTCTGTGAAATCATCTCACGGATTTACAGCTTTCCCCTCAAGAAGCCTTTCGCTAAGACATTTCTTGTGGAATTGGCAAAGTGATATTTGGAAGCCCATAGAGGGCTATGTTGAAAAAGAAAATATCCCCAGATGAAATCTGGAAAGAAGCTTTCTGAGAAACTGCTTAGTGCTCTGTTAGTTCATCTCACTGATTTACATGTGTATTTCGGGGATCTCTTTGCTAGCCTTATTTCTGTGGAATCTGAGAACAGATATTTCGGATCCCATTGAACACTATAGGGCCAAAGGAAATATCCTCCCATAAGAAAGAGAGCGAAGCTTTCTGAGAAACTTCTTTGTATTCTGTGAAATCATCTCACAGAGTTACAGCTTTCCCCTCAGGAAGCCTTTCGCTAAGGCAGTTCTTCTGGAATTGGCAAAGTGATATTTGAAGGCCCATAGACGGCTATGGTGAAAAAGGAAATATCCTCAGATGAAATCTGGAAAGAAGCTTTCTGAGAAACTTCTTGGTGTTCTGTTAATTCATCTCACAGAGTTACACGTGTATTTCGTGGATCTCTTTGCTAGACTTATTTCTCTGGAATCTGAGAACAGATATTTCGGATCCCTTTGAAGACTATGGGGCCAAAGGAAATATCCTCCGATAACAAAGAGAAAGAAGCTTTCTGAGAAACTTCTTTGTGTTCTATGAAATCATCTCACGGAATTACAGTTTTCCCCTCAAGAAGCCTTTCGCTAAGACAGTTCTTGTGGAATTGGCAAAGTGATATTTGGAAGCCCATAGAGGGCTATGGCGAAAAAGGAAATATCTTCAGATGAAATCTGGAAAGAAGCTTTCTGAGAAACTGCTTAGTGTTCTGTTAATTCATCTCACAGAGTTACATGTGTATTTCGTAGATCTCTTTGCTAGCCTTATTTCTGTGGAATCTGAGAACAGATATTTCGAATCCCGTTGAAGACTATAGGGCTAAAGGAAATATCCTCCGATAACAAAGAGAAAGAAGTTTTCTGAGAAACTTCTTTGTGTTCTGTGAAATCATCTCACGGACTTACAGCTTTCCCCTCAAGAAGACTTTCGCTAAGACAGTTCTTGTGGAATTGGCAAAGTGATATTTGGAAGCCCATAGAGGGATATGGTGAAAAAGGAAATATCCTCAGATGAAATCTGGAAAGAAGATTTCTGAGAAACGGCTTAGTGTTCTGTAAATTCATCTCATAGAGTTACATGTGTATTCCGTGGATCTCTCTGCTAGCCTTATTTCTGTGTAATCAGAGAACAGATATCTCGGATTCCTTTGAATACTATAGGGCCAAAGGAAATATCCTCCGATAAAAAAGAGAAGAAGGTTTCTGAGAAACTTCTTTATGTTCTGTGAAATCATCTCACAGAGTTACAGCTTTCCCCTCAAGAAGCCTTTCCCTAAGACAGTTCTTGTGGAATTGGCAAAGTGATATTTGGAAGACCATAGAGGGCTATGGTGAAAAAGCAAATATCCTCAGATGAAATCTGGAAAGAAGCTTTCTGAGAAGCTGCTTAGTGTTCTGTTAATTCATCTCACAGAGTTACATGTGCATTTCGTGGATCTCTTTGGTAGCCTTATTTCTGTGGAATCTGAGAACAGATATTTCGGATTCCATTGAAGAAGATAGGGCCAAAGGAAATATCCTCCGATAACAAAGAGAAAGAAGGTTTCTGAGAAACTTCTTTGTGTTCTGTGAAATCATCTCACGGATTTACAGCTTTCCCCTCAAGAAGCCTTTCGCTAAGACATTTCTTGTGGAATTGGCAAAGTGATATTTGGAAGCCCATAGAGGGCTATGTTGAAAAAGAAAATATCCCCAGATGAAATCTGGAAAGAAGCTTTCTGAGAAACTGCTTAGTGTTCTGTTAGTTCATCTCACTGATTTACATGTGTATTTGGGGATCTCTTTGCTAGCCTTATTTCTGTGGAATCTGAGAACAGATATTTCGGATCCCATTGAACACTATAGGGCCAAAGGAAATATCCTCCCATAAGAAAGAGAGCGAAGCTTTCTGAGAAACTTCTTTGTATTCTGTGAAATCATCTCACAGAGTTACAGCTTTCCCCTCAAGAAGCCTTTCGCTAAGACAATTCTTGTGCAATTGGCAAAGTGATATTTGGAAGCCCATAGAGGGCTATGGTGAAAAAGGAAATATCCTCAGATAAAATCTGGAAAGAAGCTTTCTGAGAAACTGCTTAGTGTTCTGTTAATTCATCTCACAGAGTTACGTGTGTATTTCGTGGATTTCTTTGCTAGCCTTATTTCTGTGGAATGTGAGAGCAGATATTTCGGATCCCATTGAACACTATAGGGCCAAAGGAAATATCCTCCCATAAGAAATGGAGCGAAGCTTTCTGAGAAACTTCTTAGTGTTCTGTGAAATCATCTCACAGAGTTACAGCTTTCCCCTCAGGAAGCCTTTGGCTAAGACAGTTTTTGTGGAATTGGCAAAGTGATATTTGGAAGCCGATAGAGGGCTATGGTGAAAAAGGAAATACCCTAAGATGAAATCTGGAAAGAAGCTTTCTGAGAAATTGCTTAGTGTTCTGTTAATTCATCTCACAGTGTTACATGTGTATTTCGTGGATCTCTTTGCTAGCCTTATTTCTGTGGAATCTGAGAACAGATATTTCGGATCCCTTTGAAGACTATGGGGCCAAAGGAAATATCCTCCGATAACAAAGAGAAAGAAACTTTCTGAGAAAGTTCTTTGTGTTCTGTGAAATCATCTCACAGAGTTACAGCTTTCCCCTCAAGAAGCCTTTCGCTGAGACAGTTCTTGGGGAATTGGCAAAGTGATATTTGGAAGCCCATAGAGGGCTATGGTGAAAAAGGAAATATCCTCAGATTAAATCTGGAAGGTAGCTTTCTGAGAAACTGCTTAATGTTCTGTTAATTCATCTCACAGAGTTACATGTGTATTTCGTGGATCTCTTTGCTAGCCTTATTTCTGTGGAATCTGAGAACAGATATTTCGAATCCCCTTGAAAACTATAGGGCCAAGGGAAATATCCTCCCATAACAAAGAGAAAGAAGCTTTCTGAGAAACTTCCTTATGTTCTGTGAAATCATCTCACGGAGTTACAGCTTTCCCCTCAAGAAGCCTTTCGCTAAGACAGTTCTTGTGGAATTTGCAAAGTGATATTTGGAAGACCATAGAGGGCTATGTTGAAAAAGTAACTCTCCTCAGATGAAATCTGGAAAGAAGCTTTCTGAGAAACTGCTTAGTGTTCTGTTAATTCATCTCACAGAGTTACACGTGTATTTCGGGAATCTCTTTGCTAGCCTTATTTCTGTGGAATCTGAGAACAGATATTTGGGATTCCATTGAAGACTATAGGGCCAAAGGAAATATCCTCCGATAACAAAGAGAAAGAAGCTTTCTGAGAAACTTCTTTGTGTTCTGTGAAATCAGCTCACGGAGTTACAGCTTTCCCCTCAAGAAGCCTTTCGCTAAGACAGTTCTTGTGGAATTGGCAAAGTGATATTTGGAAGCCCATAGAGGGATATGGTGAAAAAGGAAATATCCTCAGATGAAATCTGGAAAGAAGATTTCTGAGAAACTGCTTAGTGTTCTGTTAATTCAGCTCATAGAGTTACATGTGTATTTCGTGGATCTCTTTGCTAGCCTTATTTCTGTGTAATCAGAGAACAGATATTTCGGATTCCTTTGAAGACTATACGGCCAAAGGAAATATCCTCCGATAAAAAGGAGAAGAAGCTTTCTGAGAAACTTCTTTATGTTCTGTGAAATCATCTCACAGAGTTACATGTGTATTTCGTGGATATCTTTGCTAGCCTTATTTCTGTGGAAAATGAGTACAGATATTTCGGATCCCTTTGAAGACAATAGGGCCAAAGGAAACATCCTGCCAAAACAAAGAGAAAGAAGCTTTCTGAGAAACTTCTTTGTGTTCTGTGAAATCATCTCACAGAGTTACAGCTTTCCCCTCAAGAAGCCTTTCACTGAGACAGTTCTTGTGGAATTGGCAAAGTTATATTTGGAAGCCCAAAGCTGGCTATGGTGAAAAAGGAATTACCCTCAGATGAAAATTGGAAAGAAGCTTTCTGAGAAACTGCTTAGTGTTCTGTTAATTCATCTCACTGAGTTACATGTGTATTTCGTGGATCGCTTTGCTAGCCTTATTTCTGTGGAATCTGAGAACAGATATTACGGATCCCATTGAAGACTATAGGGCCAAAGGTTATATCTTCCGATAACAAAGAGAAAGAAGCTTTCTGAAAAACTTCGTTTTGTTCTGTGAAATCATCTCACAGAGTTACAACTTACACCTCAAGAAGCCTTTCGCTAAGACAGTTCTTCTGGAATTGGAAAAGTGATATTTGGCAGCCCTTTGAGGGATATGGTGAAAAAGGAAATTTCCACAGATGGAATCTGGATAGAAGCTTTGTGAGAAACTGCTTAGTGTTCTGTTAATTCATCTCACAGAGTTATATGTGTATTTCGTGGATCTCTTTGCTGCCCTCATTTCTGTGGAATCTGAGAACAGATATTTCGGATCGCTTTGAAGACTACAGGGCCAAAGGAAATATCCTCCCATAATAAAGAGAAAGAAGCTTTCTGAGAAACTTCTTTGTGTTCTGTGAAATCATCTCACAGAGTTACAGCTTTCCCCTCAAGAAGCTTTTCGCTAAGACAGTTCTTGTGGAATTGCAAAGTGATATTTGGAAGCCCATAGAGGACTATGGTGAAAAAGGAAATATCCGCAGATGAAATCTGGCAAGAAGCTTTCTGAGAAACTGCTTAGTGTTCTGTTAATTCATCTCACAGAGTTACATGTGTATTTCGTGGATCTCTTTGCGAGCCTTACTTCTGTGGAATCTGAGAACAGATATTTCGGATCCCATTGAAGACTATAGGGCCAAAGGAAATATCCTCCCATAAGAAAGAGAGCGAAGCTTTCTGAGAAACTTCTTTGTTTTCTGTGAAATCGTCTCACACAGTTACAGCTTTCCCCTCAAGAAGCCTTTCGCTAAGACAGTTCTTGTGGAATTGGCAAAGTGATATTAGGAAGCCCATAGAGGGGTATGGTGAAAAAGCAAATATCCTCAGGTGAAACCTGGAAAGAAGCTTTCTGAGAAACTGCTTAGTGTTCTGTTAATTCATCTCACAGAGTTACACGTGTATTTCGTGGATCTCTTTGCTGGCATTATTTCTGTGGAATCTGAGAACAGATATTTGGGATTCCTTTGAAGACTATAGGGCCAAAGGAAATACCCTCCGATAACAAAGAGAAAGAAGCTTTCTGAGAAACTTCTTTGTGTTCTGTGAAATCATCTCACGGAGTTACAGCTTTCCCCTCAAGAAGCCTTTCGCTAAGACAGTTCTTGTGGAATTGGCAAAGTGATATTTGGAAGCCCATAGAGGGCTATGGTGAAAAAGGAAATACCCTCAGATGAAATCTGGAATGAAGCTTTCTGAGAAACCACTTAGTGTTCTGTTAATTCATCTCACAGAGTTACATGTGTATTTCGTGGATCTCTTTGCTAGCCTTATTTCTGTGGAATCTGAGAGCAGATATTTCGGATTCCTTTGAAGACTACAGGGTCAAAGGAAATATCCTCCGATAACAAAGAGAAAGAAGGTTTCTGAGAAACTTCTTTATGTTCTGTGAAATCATCTCACAGAGTTACAGCTTTCCCCTCAAGAAGCCTTTCGCTAAGACAGTTCTTGTGGAATTGGCAAAGTGATATTTGGAAGACCTTAGAGGGCTATGGTGAAAAAGTAAATATCCTCAGATGAAATCTGGAAAGAAGCTTTCTGAGTAACTGCTTAGTGTTCTGTTAATTCATCTCACAGAGTTACATGTGTATTTTGTGGATCTCTTTGGTAGCCTTATTTCTGTGGAATCTAGAACAGATATTTCGGATCCCATTGAAGCCGATAGGGCCAAACGAAATATCCTCCCATAAGAAAGAGAGCGAAGCTTTCTTAGAAACTTCTTTGTGTTCTGTGAAATCATCTCGCAGAGTTACAGCTTTCCCAGCAAGAAACCTTCCGCTAAGACAGTTCTTGTGGAATTAGCAAAGTGATATTTGGAAGCCCATCGAGGGCTACGGTGAAAAAGGAAATATCCTCAGGTGAAATCTGAAAAGAAGCTTTCTGAGAAACTGCTTAGTGTTCTGTTAATTCATCTCACAGAGTTACAGGTGTATTTCGTGGATCTCTTTGCTAGCCTTATTTTTGTGGAATCTGAGAATAGATATTTCGGATTCCTTTGAAGACTTTAGGGCTAAAGGAAATATCCTCCGATAACAAAGAGAAAGAAGATTTCTGAGAAACTTTTTTGGGTTCTGTGAAATCATCTCATGGAGTTACAGCTTTCCCCTCAAGAAGCCTTTCGCTAAGACAGTTCTTATGGAATTGGCAAAGTGATATTTGGAAGCCCATAGACGGCTATGGTGAAAAAGGAAATATCTTCAGATGAAATCTGGAAAGAAGCTTTCTGAGAAACTGCTTATTGTTCTGTTAATTCATCTCACAGAGTTACATGTGTATTTCGTGGATCTCTTTGCTAGCCTTATTTCTGTGAAATCTGAGAACAGATATTTCAGATCCCATTGAATACTATAGGGCCAAAGGAAACACCCTCCCATAACAAAGAGAAAGAAGCTTTCTGAGAAACTTCTTTGTGTTCTGTGAAATCATCTCACAGAGTTACAGCTTTCCCCTGAAGAAGCCTTTCGCTAAGACAGTTCTTGTGGAATTGGAAAAGTGATATTTGGAATCCCTTAGACGGCTATGGTGAAAAAGGAAATATCCTCAGTTGAAATCTCGAAAGAATCTTTCTGAGAAACGGCTTAGTGTTCTGTTAATTCATCTCACAGAGTTACATGTGTATTTCGTGAATATCTTTGCTAGCCTCATTTCTGTGGAATCTGAGAACAGATATTGCGGATCCCTTTGAAGAATATAGGGCCAAAGGAAGTATCCTCCGATAACAAAGAGAAAGAAGCTTTCTGAGAAACTTCTTTGTGTTCTGTGAAATCATCTCACAGAATTACAGCTTTAACCTCAAGAAGCCTTTCGCTAAGACAGTTCTTTTGGAATTGGCAAAGTGATATTTTGAAGCCCATAGAGGGCTATGGTGAAAAAGGAAATATCCGGAGATGCAATCTGGAAAGAATCTTTCTGAGAAACTGCTTAGTGTTCTGTTAATTCATCTCACAGAGTTACACGTGTATTTCGTGGATCTCTTTGCTAGCGTTATTTCTGTGGAATCTGAGAACAGATATTTAGGATCCCTTTGAAGACTATAGGGCAAAAGGAAATATTCTCCGATAACAAAGAGAAAGAAGCTTTCTGAGAAACTTCTTTGTGTTCTGTGAAATCATCTGACAGAGGTGAAGCTTTCCCCTCAAGAAGCCTTTCGCTAAGACAGTTCTTGTGGAATTGGCAAAGTGATATTTGGAAGCCCATAGAGGGCTATGGTGAAAAAGGAAATATCCTCAGATGAAATCTGGAAAGAAGCTTTCTGAGAAACTGCTTAGTGTTCTGTTAATTCATCTCACAGAGTTACATATGTATTTCGTGGATCTCTTTGCTAGCCTTATTTCTGTGGAATATGAGAACAGTTATTTCGGATCCCTTTGAAGACAATAGGGCCAAAGGAAATGTCCTCCGATAACAAGGAGAAAGAAGCTGTCTGAGAAACTTCTTTTTGTCTGTGAAACCATCTCACAGAGTTACAGCTTTCGCCTCAAGAAGCCTTTCGCTAAGACAGTTCTTGTGGAATTGGCAAAGTGATATTTGGAAGCCCTTAGAGGGCTATGGTGAAAAAGGAAATATCCTCAGATGAAATCTGGAAAGAAGCTTTCTGAAAAACTGCTTAGCGTTCTGTTAATTCATCTCACAGAGTTACATGTGTATTTCGTGGATCTCTTTGCTAGCCTTATTTCTGTGGAATCAGAGAACAGATATTTCGGATCCCTTTGAAGACTATAGGGCCAAAGGAAATATCCTCCGATAACAAAGAGAAAGAAGCTTTCTGAGAAACTTCTTGATGTTCTGTGAAATCATCTCACAGAGTTACAGCTTTCCCCTCAAGAAGCCTTTCGGTAAGACAGTTCTTGTGGAATTGGCAAAGTGATATTTGGAAGACCATAGAGGGCTATGGTGAAAAAGGAAATATCCTCACATGAAATCTGGAAAGAAGCTTTCTGAGAAACTGCTTAGTGTTCTGTTAATTCATCTCACAGAGTTACATGTGTATTTCGTGGATCTCTTTGGTAGCCTTATTTCTGTGGAATGTGAGAACAGATATTTCGGATCCCATTGAAGCCGATAGGGTCAAAGGAAATATCCTCCCATTAGAAAGAGAGCGAAACTTTCTGAGAAACTTCTTTGTGTTCTGTGAAATCATCTCACAGAGTTACAGCTTTCCCCTCAAGAATCCTTTCGCTAAGACTGTTCTTGTGGAATTGGCAAAGTGATATTTGGAAGCCCATAGAGGGCTATGGTGAAAAAGAAAATATCCTCAGATGAAGTCTGGAAAGAAGCTTTCTGAGAAACTGCTTAGTGTTCTGTTAATTCATCTCACTGAGTTACACGTGTATTTAGTGGATCTCTATGCTAGCCTTATTTTTGTGGAATCTGAGAACAGATATTTCGGATCCCATTGAATACTATAGGGCCAAAGGAAATATCCTCCGATAACAAAGAGAAAGAATCTTTCTGAGAAAGTTCTTTGTGTTCTGTGAAATCATCTCACAGAGTTAGAGCTTTCCCTTCAAGAAGCCTTTCGCTAAGACAGTTCTTGTGGAATTGGCAAAGTGATATTTGGAAGCCCATAGAGGGGTACGGTGAAAAAGGAAATATCCTCACTTGAAATCTGGAAAGAAGCTTTCTGAGAAACTGCTTAGTGTTCTGTTAATTCATCTCCCAGAGTTACACGTGTATTTCGTGGATCTCTTTGCTAGCCTCATTTCTGTGGAATCTGAGAACAGATATTTCGGATGCCTTTGAAGACTATAGGGCCAAAGGAAATATCCTCCGATAACAAAGAGAAAGAAGGTTTCTGAGAAACTTCTTTGTGTTCTGTGAAATCATCTCACGGATTTACAGCTTTCCCCTCAAGAAGCCTTTCGCTAAGACGTTTCTTGTGGAATTGGCAAAGTGATATTTGGAAGCCCATAGAGGGCTATGTTGAAAAAGAAAATATCCCCAGATGAAATCTGGAAAGAAGCTTTCTGAGAAACTGCTTAGTGTTCTGTTAGTTCATCTCACTGATTTACATGTGTATTTCGGGGATCTCTTTGCTAGCCTTATTTCTGTGGAATCTGAGAACAGATATTTCGGATCCCATTGAACACTATAGGGCCAAAGGAAATATCCTCCCATAAGAAAGAGAGCGAAGCTTTCTGAGAAACTTCTTTGTATTCTGTGAAATCATCTCACAGAGTTACAGCTTTCCCCTCAGGAAGCCTTTCGCTAAGGCAGTTCTTCTGGAATTGGCAAAGTGATATTTGAAGGCCCATAGACGGCTATGGTGAAAAAGGAAATATCCTCAGATGAAATCTGGAAAGAAGCTTTCTGAGAAACTTCTTGGTGTTCTGTTAATTCATCTCACAGAGTTACACGTGTATTTCGTGGATCTCTTTGCTAGACTTATTTCTCTGGAATCTGAGAACAGATATTTCGGATCCCTTTGAAGACTATGGGGCCAAAGGAAATATCCTCCGATAACAAAGAGAAAGAAGCTTTCTGAGAAACTTCTTTGTGTTCTATGAAATCATCTCACGGAATTACAGTTTTCCCCTCAAGAAGCCTTTCGCTAAGACAGTTCTTGTGGAATTGGCAAAGTGATATTTGGAAGCCCATAGAGGGCTATGGCGAAAAAGGAAATATCTTCAGATGAAATCTGGAAAGAAGCTTTCTGAGAAACTGCTTAGTGTTCTGTTAATTCATCTCACAGAGTTACATGTGTATTTCGTAGATCTCTTTGCTAGCCTTATTTCTGTGGAATCTGAGAACAGATATTTCGAATCCCGTTGAAGACTATAGGGCTAAAGGAAATATCCTCCGATAACAAAGAGAAAGAAGTTTTCTGAGAAACTTCTTTGTGTTCTGTGAAATCATCTCACGGACTTACAGCTTTCCCCTCAAGAAGACTTTCGCTAAGACAGTTCTTGTGGAATTGGCAAAGTGATATTTGGAAGCCCATAGAGGGCTATGGTGAAAAAGGAAATATCCTCAGATGAAATCTGGAAAGAAGATTTCTGAGAAACGGCTTAGTGTTCTGTAAATTCATCTCATAGAGTTACATGTGTATTCCGTGGATCTCTTTGCTAGCCTTATTTCTGTGTAATCAGAGAACAGATATCTCGGATTCCTTTGAATACTATAGGGCCAAAGGAAATATCCTCCGATAAAAAAGAGAAGAAGGTTTCTGAGAAACTTCTTTATGTTCTGTGAAATCATCTCACAGAGTTACAGCTTTCCCCTCAAGAAGCCTTTCCCTAAGACAGTTCTTGTGGAATTGGCAAAGTGATATTTGGAAGACCATAGAGGGCTATGGTGAAAAAGCAAATATCCTCAGATGAAATCTGGAAAGAAGCTTTCTGAGAAGCTGCTTAGTGTTCTGTTAATTCATCTCACAGAGTTACATGTGCATTTCGTGGATCTCTTTGGTAGCCTTATTTCTGTGGAATCTGAGAACAGATATTTCGGATTCCATTGAAGAAGATAGGGCCAAAGGAAATATCCTCCGATAACAAAGAGAAAGAAGGTTTCTGAGAAACTTCTTTGTGTTCTGTGAAATCATCTCACGGATTTACAGCTTTCCCCTCAAGAAGCCTTTCGCTAAGACATTTCTTGTGGAATTGGCAAAGTGATATTTGGAAGCCCATAGAGGGCTATGTTGAAAAAGAAAATATCCCCAGATGAAATCTGGAAAGAAGCTTTCTGAGAAACTGCTTAGTGTTCTGTTAGTTCATCTCACTGATTTACATGTGTATTTGGGGATCTCTTTGCTAGCCTTATTTCTGTGGAATCTGAGAACAGATATTTCGGATCCCTTTGAACACTATAGGGCCAAAGGAAATATCCTCCCATAAGAAAGAGAGCGAAGCTTTCTGAGAAACTTATTTGTATTCTGTGAAATCATCTCACAGAGTTACAGCTTTCCCCTCAAGAAGCCTTTCGCTAAGACAATTCTTGTGCAATTGGCAAAGTGATATTTGGAAGCCCATAGAGGGCTATGGTGAAAAAGGAAATATCCTCAGATGAAATCTGGAAAGAAGCTTTCTGAGAAACTGCTTAGTGTTCTGTTAATTCATCTCACAGAGTTACGTGTGTATTTCGTGGATTTCTTTGCTAGCCTTATTTCTGTGGAATGTGAGAGCAGATATTTCGGATCCCATTGAACACTATAGGGCCAAAGGAAATATCCTCCCATAAGAAATGGAGCGAAGCTTTCTGAGAAACTTCTTAGTGTTCTGTGAAATCATCTCACAGAGTTACAGCTTTCCCCTCAGGAAGCCTTTGGCTAAGACAGTTTTTGTGGAATTGGCAAAGTGATATTTGGAAGCCGATAGAGGGCTATGGTGAAAAAGGAAATACCCTAAGATGAAATCTGGAAAGAAGCTTTCTGAGAAACTGCTTAGTGTTCTGTTAATTCATCTCACAGTGTTACATGTGTATTTCGTGGATCTCTTTGCTAGCCTTATTTCTGTGGAATCTGAGAACAGATATTTCGGATCCCTTTGAAGACTATGGGGCCAAAGGAAATATCCTCCGATAACAAAGAGAAAGAAACTTTCTGAGAAAGTTCTTTGTGTTCTGTGAAATCATCTCACAGAGTTACAGCTTTCCCCTCAAGAAGCCTTTCGCTGAGACAGTTCTTGGGGAATTGGCAAAGTGATATTTGGAAGCCCATAGAGGGCTATGGTGAAAAAGGAAATATCCTCAGATTAAATCTGGAAAGTAGCTTTCTGAGAAACTGCTTAATGTTCTGTTAATTCATCTCACAGAGTTACATGTGTATTTCGTGGATCTCTTTGCTAGCCTTATTTCTGTGGAATCTGAGAACAGATATTTCGAATCCCCTTGAAGACTATAGGGCCAAGGGAAATATCCTCCCATAACAAAGAGAAAGAAGCTTTCTGAGAAACTTCCTTATGTTCTGTGAAATCATCTCACGGAGTTACAGCTTTCCCCTCAAGAAGCCTTTCGCTAAGACAGTTCTTGTGGAATTGGCAAAGTGATATTTGGAAGACCATAGAGGGCTATGTTGAAAAAGTAACTCTCCTCAGATGAAATCTGGAAAGAAGCTTTCTGAGAAACTGCTTAGTGTTCTGTTAATTCATCTCACAGAGTTACACGTGTATTTCGGGAATCTCTTTGCTAGCCTTATTTCTGTGGAATCTGAGAACAGATATTTGGGATTCCATTGAAGACTATAGGGCCAAAGGAAATATCCTCCGATAACAAAGAGAAAGAAGCTTTCTGAGAAACTTCTTTGTGTTCTGTGAAATCAGCTCACGGAGTTACAGCTTTCCCCTCAAGAAGCCTTTCGCTAAGACAGTTCTTGTGGAATTGGCAAAGTGATATTTGGAAGCCCATAGAGGGATATGGTGAAAAAGGAAATATCCTCAGATGAAATCTGGAAAGAAGATTTCTGAGAAACTGCTTAGTGTTCTGTTAATTCAGCTCATAGAGTTACATGTGTATTTCGTGGATCTCTTTGCTAGCCTTATTTCTGTGTAATCAGAGAACAGATATTTCGGATTCCTTTGAAGACTATAGGGCCAAAGGAAATATCCTCCGATAAAAAGGAGAAGAAGCTTTCTGAGAAACTTCTTTATGTTCTGTGAAATCATCTCACAGAGTTACATGTGTATTTCGTGGATATCTTTGCTAGCCTTATTTCTGTGGAAAATGAGTACAGATATTTCGGATCCCTTTGAAGACAATAGGGCCAAAGGAAACATCCTGCCAAAACAAAGAGAAAGAAGCTTTCTGAGAAACTTCTTTGTGTTCTGTGAAATCATCTCACAGAGTTACAGCTTTCCCCTCAAGAAGCCTTTCACTGAGACAGTTCTTGTGGAATTGGCAAAGTTATATTTGGAAGCCCAAAGCTGGCTATGGTGAAAAAGGAATTACCCTCAGATGAAAATTGGAAAGAAGCTTTCTGAGAAACTGCTTAGTGTTCTGTTAATTCATCTCACTGAGTTACATGTGTATTTCGTGGATCGCTTTGCTAGCCTTATTTCTGTGGAATCTGAGAACAGATATTACGGATCCCATTGAAGACTATAGGGCCAAAGGTTATATCTTCCGATAACAAAGAGAAAGAAGCTTTCTGAAAAACTTCGTTTTGTTCTGTGAAATCATCTCACAGAGTTACAACTTACACCTCAAGAAGCCTTTCGCTAAGACAGTTCTTCTGGAATTGGAAAAGTGATATTTGGCAGCCCTTTGAGGGATATGGTGAAAAAGGAAATTTCCACAGATGGAATCTGGATAGAAGCTTTGTGAGAAACTGCTTAGTGTTCTGTTAATTCATCTCACAGAGTTATATGTGTATTTCGTGGATCTCTTTGCTGCCCTCATTTCTGTGGAATCTGAGAACAGATATTTCGGATCCCTTTGAAGACTACAGGGCCAAAGGAAATATCCTCCCATAATAAAGAGAAAGAAGCTTTCTGAGAAACTTCTTTGTGTTCTGTGAAATCATCTCACAGAGTTACAGCTTTCCCCTCAAGAAGCTTTTCGCTAAGACAGTTCTTGTGGAATTGCAAAGTGATATTTGGAAGCCCATAGAGGACTATGGTGAAAAAGGAAATATCCGCAGATGAAATCTGGCAAGAAGCTTTCTGAGAAACTGCTTAGTGTTCTGTTAATTCATCTCACAGAGTTACATGTGTATTTCGTGGATCTCTTTGCGAGCCTTACTTCTGTGGAATCTGAGAACAGATATTTCGGATCCCATTGAAGACTATAGGGCCAAAGGAAATATCCT
The DNA here is from genome assembly GCF_037993035.2 of Macaca fascicularis. Classification (NCBI taxonomy): domain Eukaryota; kingdom Metazoa; phylum Chordata; class Mammalia; order Primates; family Cercopithecidae; genus Macaca; species Macaca fascicularis. The sequence continues at coordinate 47,738,536 of NC_088383.1, read as the reverse complement.
CCCATAAGAAAGACAGCGAAGCTTTCTGAGAAACTTCTTTGTTTTCTGTGAAATCGTCTCACACAGTTACAGCTTTCCCCTCAAGAAGCCTTTCGCTAAGACAGTTCTTGTGGAATTGGCAAAGTGATATTAGGAAGCCCATAGAGGGGTATGGTGAAAAAGCAAATATCCTCAGGTGAAACCTGGAAAGAAGCTTTCTGAGAAACTGCTTAGTGTTCTGTTAATTCATCTCACAGAGTTACACGTGTATTTCGTGGATCTCTTTGCTAGCATTATTTCTGTGGAATCTGAGAACAGATATTTGGGATTCCTTTGAAGACTATAGGGCCAAAGGAAATACCCTCCGATAACAAAGAGAAAGAAGCTTTCTGAGAAACTTCTTTGTGTTCTGTGAAATCATCTCACGGAGTTACAGCTTTCCCCTCAAGAAGCCTTTCGCTAAGACAGTTCTTGTGGAATTGGCAAAGTGATATTTGGAAGCCCATAGAGGGCTATGGTGAAAAAGGAAATACCCTCAGATGAAATCTGGAATGAAGCTTTCTGAGAAACTGCTTAGTGTTCTGTTAATTCATCTCACAGAGTTACATGTGTATTTCGTGGATCTCTTTGCTAGCCTTATTTCTGTGGAATCTGAGAGCAGATATTTCGGATTCCTTTGAAGACTACAGGGTCAAAGGAAATATCCTCCGATAACAAAGAGAAAGAAGGTTTCTGAGAAACTTCTTTATGTTCTGTGAAATCATCTCACAGAGTTACAGCTTTCCCCTCAAGAAGCCTTTCGCTAAGACAGTTCTTGTGGAATTGGCAAAGTGATATTTGGAAGACCTTAGAGGGCTATGGTGAAAAAGTAAATATCCTCAGATGAAATCTGGAAAGAAGCTTTCAGAGTAACTGCTTAGTGTTCTGTTAATTCATCTCACAGAGTTACATGTGTATTTTGTGGATCTCTTTGGTAGCCTTATTTCTGTGGAATCTAGAACAGATATTTCGGATCCCATTGAAGCCGATAGGGCCAAAGGAAATATCCTCCCATAAGAAAGAGAGCGAAGCTTTCTTAGAAACTTCTTTGTGTTCTGTGAAATCATCTCGCAGAGTTACAGCTTTCCCAGCAAGAAACCTTCCGCTAAGACAGTTCTTGTGGAATTAGCAAAGTGATATTTGGAAGCCCATCGAGGGCTACGGTGAAAAAGGAAATATCCTCAGGTGAAATCTGAAAAGAAGCTTTCTGAGAAACTGCTTAGTGTTCTGTTAATTCATCTCACAGAGTTACACGTGTATTTCGTGGATCTCTTTGCTAGCCTTATTTTTGTGGAATCTGAGAATAGATATTTCGGATTCCTTTGAAGACTTTAGGGCTAAAGGAAATATCCTCCGATAACAAAGAGAAAGAAGATTTCTGAGAAACTTTTTTGGGTTCTGTGAAATCATCTCATGGAGTTACAGCTTTCCCCTCAAGAAGCCTTTCGCTAAGACAGTTCTTATGGAATTGGCAAAGTGATATTTGGAAGCCCATAGACGGCTATGGTGAAAAAGGAAATATCTTCAGATGAAATCTGGAAAGAAGCTTTCTGAGAAACTGCTTATTGTTCTGTTAATTCATCTCACAGAGTTACATGTGTATTTCGTGGATCTCTTTGCTAGCCTTATTTCTGTGAAATCTGAGAACAGATATTTCAGATCCCATTGAATACTATAGGGCCAAAGGAAACACCCTCCCATAACAAAGAGAAAGAAGCTTTCTGAGAAACTTCTTTGTGTTCTGTGAAATCATCTCACAGAGTTACAGCTTTCCCCTGAAGAAGCCTTTCGCTAAGACAGTTCTTGTGGAATTGGAAAATTGATATTTGGAATCCCTTAGACGGCTATGGTGAAAAAGGAAATATCCTCAGTTGAAATCTCGAAAGAATCTTTCTGAGAAACGGCTTAGTGTTCTGTTAATTCATCTCACAGAGTTACATGTGTATTTCGTGAATATCTTTGCTAGCCTCATTTCTGTGGAATCTGAGAACAGATATTGCGGATCCCTTTGAAGAATATAGGGCCAAAGGAAGTATCCTCCGATAACAAAGAGAAAGAAGCTTTCTGAGAAACTTCTTTGTGTTCTGTGAAATCATCTCACAGAATTACAGCTTTAACCTCAAGAAGCCTTTCGCTAAGACAGTTCTTTTGGAATTGGCAAAGTGATATTTTGAAGCCCATAGAGGGCTATGGTGAAAAAGGAAATATCCGGAGATGCAATCTGGAAAGAATCTTTCTGAGAAACTGCTTAGTGTTCTGTTAATTCATCTCACAGAGTTACACGTGTATTTCGTGGATCTCTTTGC